>NC_142895.1:7657500-7997500 GCF_054131105.1 Drosophila navojoa | reverse complement strand
TGCATTGTGGGTGCCCTACACCACCGCACACCGCACACAAAGGTCATGGACATGCGACGTTGCACAAATTTAATGCTCAAAATCATTAAGAAACATTTCGCAGTTACGTGCAAAATATATAGAAAGAAGAACAAGAACCAGAACAAGAAGAAGAAGAAGAAGGAGACGGAGTCAACATTGACAAAGAACAGCAAACATGGTTTGTGCTTAAAATACCCTAGCAGGCATAGACAAATAGATAGATAGATGGATAGATATACCAAAATATATCATTATATTGCATATATTATTAGAGTTTATCATTATATTATATATTATAATAATGATATATGTTAGTATTTTATCTGCATTTCGATTTTCATGAATTCTGGAATTACCTCTGTGTTTTCCTTTAATTTTATGAAATTTCTTTTTTCATTTATTTTATCTTTTTACTCTATTTATATTTTATCTTTTTACTTTTTTATAAAAGTTTGTTTTTCATATATTTTATCTTTTTACTTTATTTGAATTTATTCAATTTATTTATTTATTGAATAATTTTAATGATTTAAATTCATTTCAGCTCTTCAATAATTGAATTTTAATTTTTAATAAATTAAATCTTTAATGCTTAATAATTATCTGAGATGAAATATAGAGAAACCAGACTCGAAAAGATTTTTTAAAATTTTTGTTAACTAATTTATAATCAAACTCAAGTGAAGCATTCGCTCTCTCTTTCTCTCTTGGGCTCGGTCTCACTCTCTCTCTCTTTCGCTTTCTCTCTATGTCTCACTCTCTCTCTCACTCTGTCTGTCTCTCTCTCTCTCTGTCTCTTTCTTCTCTCTTTGTATTACACAGCGCAGCTCAAGTGCATCATACCCGCTGCAAACGATTTGATTTGATTATGAAACAGGAAGCAGCAGGAGCTGTTTTTCTGGGCGCGTCGCCAGTTTGTCTGCCAGAAGTTGTTGTTGCGCCCACGGGTCCAAAAAAAAACATCAACAACAACAAGCAACGAACAACTCCAAAATAATGCAGGGAATTGTGTTCAATTAAGTGCACTAGACGACAAAACTTTTACAGTTGCCTGAGAAGTGTGTAATAAACCTAGAGAGAGAGAGAGAGAGAGAGAGAGAGAGAGAGGGGGAGATACTCAAATCGAAAAAGAAGAGATTTTGGAGTATGCATTTAATTAGATCACAAATTTGAAAAGACTTTCAGATGCGAGTTAAGACCGGAGGCAGTTCCTTAAGAGAGAGGGAGAGTCAAAGCTCTATCTATCTCTTTCGGTATCTCTTCCAGTATCTATTTCACTATCTCTACTCAATTCGAGTTGAAATACTAATAAATTTGAAATATTTCCAAGCTCTTCTATAATTTCCAAGTCTAATCAATTAATTAATGCATGATTTACTTCAGTGCTTATCTTCAGCTCTTCTACAATTCCCATTAATGGATTAATTATAATTATTTTCATGTTTTATTGCCCATGTCTTGAGTGCTGCTTTATGGCTATTTTAATATATATTTTTTTTTTATTATTTTTCATTACATATTTATTAGTTTCTTTTTATTCTTGGGTCTATGGCCTCTTGAAGTGCGTGTGCTTATCTTAAACTGAAAGCTTGTTAGAGATTAAGAGCGCTGTCTGTGTGGAGTATCTTTTGCCTACAAGTTTATCATAGAAGGCAGTGGGGTGGGGGCGGGGCATGGGTGACTGAGTGGGGTAAAGGCAGATCACTCTCAAGAACTGGGCCAGCCGTTGTCTTGGCGAGCGATTCGATTGAAGAATTTGCATTCAGTTGAATATCAGCCGAATGGCACTTTATATCCATGCAATTGCATACATGTGTGTATGTGTGTGTGTATATGCGTGTGTGTGTGTGTGCGCAGACACTTCTAGCTACTATTTGGCATAAGGAGGCCAAGCGGAAGAGCTCGAGCTCAACAATTTCAAAATGATTTAACTTGCCCAACACTTAAGCAGTTCTCTCATAACGAAAGAGAGAGAGAGAGAGAGAAAGTGTGAGAGAGAGAGAGAGAGAAATGTATGAAAACAAAGTCAAATCGAATGCGAAATGAATGTGCGTGGCCCGCAGCAACAGATTGGATGATTGCTTATGGAATAGAGGATTGGTGGGACGGGGGGGCTGGTGTCCAAGGGGAACCACTGACTTGACTTGGCTCGTCTGGGTTACACATATTTGCTTCTTCAAAAAAAAACTATATCAATTTGGGGTATGCACGAGCTGCTTGCTCTACGCAATTGAAGCCAATTGAAGCTAATCATTTGCTATTTAAATACGGGACGGCAGTCCAATGCACAGATACAGATACAGATACAGATAGGGCTTTAGATACAGATATATGGATATAGATACGGATACGAATGCAGTCAAGCTTAACCGATGCGCCAAAACGAACAACAACAAAAAATGTTCAAATTGCAATTGCCCAAAAATACAATCAAGACAAAAGAGCAGAGGCAATGAGTGAAAGAGAGAGAGAGAGGGAGAGCGAGATGGGGGTTTGTGTGGAGCACCCACATAAGAGTGCAACGTGCTCAACAATCACAACAATAACAAGCGTCGAGCTCTTTGTTTTTTGTTTTTGCTTTTGCTTTTGTTTTTATCTCCCCCACACACACTTCAGCCTAACGAGAGGAAGTGAGAGAAATGCGAGCGCCCTTTGTGGCTGATCTGGCTGTAGGTGTTGTGCATTGCCAGCCACTTGTGCCAGTGTTGCAAATGCTCAGAGTGAGAGTGCCAGAGAAGGCATGAGTGCACCAGTCGAGATTGCCTGACTAGCAGTTACCTCGTACGTAGCAAAGAGCTGAGAGAGAGAAGGGTAGATAGCTAGAGATGGAGCATAGCAGAGGACGGAGTAACATAGAGAGAGAGAGAGAGAGAGAGAGAGAGAGAGACAGAGGCAGTTGGGCGGAGGCATAACACTCTTCTTCTTCACTTCAGGCTCTTCTAGTTGAGTATCGATAACGAATATGATAATGATGTAATCGATAACATTATAGTCGAGTATCGATAGTTCACCCAGTTGCCAGCAATTGCTGACTAAAGTTCAATATATCGAATTTATTCTAACAATTTCATTTAGTTAAGATATATAATATACGTGTTCATATTCGTATCCATATTAATTATGTATTGAGTGTGCCAACACTGCTACAATTACTCTTCCACTGTTTTGCAACACTGTTTGCTGACCCTTGAGCCAAATGGTGATTTCTTCTTGACTTGGCTTGGCATTTTATTTGGGTTATGCTATTCCATTGGCCATTGCCAAAAGCATTTCACATTCTATGCAGTTGACCCCATTTTGATGCAAGTCAAAAATGGACACGCCCACCCCCTCCTGCCCCCCTAGCACAGCCACAAAGTACGTATGGAACGGGGCCAAGCATTAAATTATATTTTATGTGCAAATTATTTAAGTTTGTGCGCAAGTTTTTGGCAAAATAGGAACATTAAGAGAAGATATATATACAAATACACACATACACATACACATACATGTATGTTTGGTTCATACATATAGAGCAGTCATTATTTGAATGAGCATTTTGCATAGTTTCTTGGCCAACGGCCATCAATGCCAAACAAAGCCATTAACATAAGCAAGGACAATGCATCAGCGACAAGGACAGAGCCATAGAGCGTGAGAGAGAGAGAGAGAGAGCAAGTGTGTGTAGGCGAAAGAGTTGAAAAGTTTGAGTTCGAGCTAGGATGTCATTTGGCAATTGGCATTTGGCGTTGAATTTTTTCTTCTTTTCTCTTTCAATTCAAGCAAGGGAAGTGGGCGTCGCCACGCCCTCAGCATGCATTGATGCGTTTGCATTTTCTATAATAATGTTTTTTCAGTTCTTTTCAGCTATTTTTTTTCTTCAATTTTATCTATTTTTTTTTTTTTTTTTATTTGGTTTTGTTCATGCGAAAAGTTTTCAATTGCTCTGGCGTCACTTTTTGATTGCTTTGATGTGTTTTTCTCGCACATTTCCCAAGCCTCAATTCATGACAAAAGTTTGCGCCGAGCCAAGGATGCCAAAGGATGTGCAGCAGGACACAAAAGCCGAGCACAACTTTCGCTTTGATTTTCAAATATCACACACACACACACATGCATATATATTATATGTATAAAGATTTATATATAGAGATGTGTGCGATTTTGCATGGAACTATCTTGGACTGTGTCTCTTTCTCTCCCTCTCTCTCTCTCTCCGCGCCTCTTGCTCTTTAGCTATTTGTAGGTAGTCAACTCTTTGATTGGCTTCACAGAAAAATGTAAGTTTTATATATTTTTAGCAAACACAATTTTCGCAATTTTCTTTTACCAATAGAATCATGTAGCAATTTTTGCTATTATTATTATTATTATTGCTATTATTATTGTTATTATTATTATCATTATTATTATTATTATTATTATCATTATTATTATTATTATTATTATTATTATTATTATTATTATTATTATTATTATTATTATTATTATTATTATTATTATTATTATTATTATTATTATTATTATTATTATTATAATTATAATTATTATTATTATTATTATTATTATTATTATTATTATTATTATTTTATTATATTATATTATTATTATTATTATTATTATTATTATTATTATTACTATTATTATTATTATTATTCTTTATTCTTCTTCTTCTTCTTCTTCTTCTTCTTCTTCTTCTTCTTCTTCTTTTCTTCTTCTTCTTCTTTTCTTCTTTCTTCTTCTTTTTCTTTTTTTTATTAGTTATTTATGTTTACTAATTGAATTTCCTTAAAATTAAAATCGAATTTAAAGTAATTCAATAAAATCCTTATCAAAAACTTCATCTTAAATTGAAATGCAGAAGCAATTGAGCGCTGCTCGAGCTTGTTTCATATACTTTATTACCTACCAGAAAGCAAACAAGTATATTGGTTATAAATGCAAACTATCTCTACGCTAGAGACTTAAAACTAGAAATATTCAATTGGGCTTAGCCTCAACTGATCAAATGTCGAGATGTCCTCGATACGCCCACGTTGAATGAATGAGTATTCGGCAGTCGGTAACGCCCGGCCACAATATTCATATTTGTTTATTTCCTTGTGGGGCTCGCGGCTCTGGACTCTTTACTATCCATATATATATATATATATATATATTTATAAAAATATATATAGTTATCTCATTGTATTATATATATATGTATATATGTATATTTATTTTAAATATTATTTTCCTTTCTATATGCATTTGTTGGCCGGAAAATGTGTGCGTCTGTACGGAAATTGCATTTTTTTTTCTATTTTATTTCGCCCAAGCAATTCAAAGTTCAGTTTTTTTTTTGTTTTTGCCTGTTGTGAACTTTTTCCTATCTGTTTTTGTTTTTGTTTTTGTTATTTGTATTGTATTTTTTTGTTTTTCTCATTTTCAGTTTGGCTTTTCGTTTCTCGCTCGTTTTTTATAATATTTTGCTCGCTGCGAAAGCGCATTATCCTGGCCGCCATCGGGGGGCAAGTTTAAATGGTTTAAAGTGCTTATAATGCAAATATTAAAATGGCTAAAGGGACGCGGCAAAAGTTAAGCAGCCAAAGTGTAAGAAAGTTAAGTGCAGTCGTGGGCGGACGGGCGGACAGCGCTTTGGCAATAGTTGCATATTAGTTGCAAGTGCCCCATGAAGCGCCGAGGCAAGTGCAACAGCAACAACAACAGCAACAACAGCATCGAAGGGCGTTGAGCTGAACTTAACGGGCAATAAAACGAAAATATTTGCCATCATTGGCCATTGAATCGAGCTGAGCTGACAGACAACGTCGCGTTGCATGCAACATTGTCACATAATCTAACGTAATCTAACGCATTCAATTGCCACACAAAGCAAACAAAGCAAAATACTTCTATATATTCGCATTTCAGCCTTAACTAGCTCAGCGCCTTAGTGCAATTCCATAGTAAGTACAGCAACTGTTTTCTCTTTATGACAAGCTCAAGTCTCCTATGCGAATACAGAGCTCGATGTCTTTCATATGATATGAAGCAGAAGAATATTACACAATCCAATAGAGCGCTTCTTAAAGTTGAGCTGATGTTTGAGGAAAGTTAAGGCTAGTTTATTAAATAGAAGAAGAGGAATGGGTTCTCTTCTAGATCTGGTTTCATCTGTGTTCCATTGTATTCCCACTGCTGATTCTTCCATAAGATATTATATAGATGGCAGGAATTTCTTTAGTCCGATCAAAAATCGATAACCAAAACTATCGATATTTGCATAGAGACTTTTAGTCCTTGTCTTTTTCTCTCTTCTTTCTCTTTCTGTCTATCTCTCTACGCGCCAATCTCTGCCTTTACCTTGCTTTACCTCTCTTCTTCCACAGTTCCTCTTTCTCCAGTCTATTGATTATCTCTTCTATATCTTTGTCTCTCTCTCTCTTTCTCTTTTCTTTCTACATATGTCTCTCTCACTCTTCCCTCTTCATCTCTTTCCTTCTCTCTCTTTTTCACTTTTCAATTTTCTATTTTCACATATCATCTTTACTCTATCATTCTCTTCCTCCATCAATTATTCTTTCTTCCTTTCACTTTCTATGTCTCCTCCTATATCTGTCTCCCTACTCTTAGCGTACTCTATTATCTACTGGTATCTACTAGTCGAATACTTCCAGCTAAACAAACTTTCAGCTCCTGACTCTACCATCTCGCTCTCTCTTTCGCTCTCTTTGCACAGACAAACACTCAGCACACACTTTTAACTGAATTTCTATCAAAATCTCAGCTCTTCTATTCTATTTGTCTTGGACCAGCGCCTAAGCAACCAACAAATAATAAAAGCTGCTCTCCCCTCGGACCCTTCCAACACCTTTAGCAAAGTTTCTTGATATTTTGTAAGAATTACATGTCTTACATTGTTCTTAAGCTGAGCCACATATTATTTATTGTGTTCTTATGGACTCTTTTTAATTGAAGTTTTAATGGCCCGGGCACAATTGATAAATGACAACAGCGCCAGGCAGGACAAACACACGTGTCCACAATGCAAGCAAAGGTAGAGCCGGCAAACAAATAGAGAAAGTAACACACAGAGAGAGAGGGAGAGGGAGAGGGAGAGGGCAGGGATAAACTTTAATCTATAAATTGAAATTCCCTACATAAAAGCCGAGCATTTCTTTTAATTGCCGCACAGGCTGACTGACGACTTGTGTTTACATTGCGCCCTGGCCAAAAGGGAGCGCAGATAGTCAGGGGCTAGAGCCAGAGACAGAGCCAGGTAGAACTTGGGCAACGATTTGTTGCCTATGGGCGACGAATTTGTTTGCCTGTCAAATAAAACAAGACGCATCAAATTATTTCAAATTTATCGCACAGCGAGAAAGAGACAGGGAGTGGCAGAGGGTGAGGGTGAGGGAGCGAGCAGCGCGCATATCCTGTGACAGACGGGACGAGACCCTTCGGGCGAGCTCAGCTCAAAGCAGAGGCAGCTGGTCACATGGCCACAGGAAACAACCACCCGGCTGAGATAGAGATAGAGATAGCGATAGAGACAGAGATAGATATAGAGATAGATATAGTAAAGAAACAGAATGAACTCTAGCTCTATATCAAGCGCTACCCCCTCTCTTGCTCTCGCTCTCCCTCTCTCTCAGGTAGCTCTCGCTGTTGTTCACATTTGCCACAGATTTGCACCGCAAAATGACAACCAAAATGGGCAACAATAACGATTAATGACCAGACCAAAGACCGTAGTCATGTTTCTATCTATGTCTATCCAGCCATCCATCCATCTATCTGGCCATCCACTGGGCGCTGTGAGTGTTTTTGCTATTTGTTTGACTGGCTGCCAAATCAAAATTATATTTTGACACGCAGCAGCAGCAGCAGCAGCAGCAGTGAATGAGTAAAACTTGCAATTAGCTGGCCCAGATGATAGTGGCTGCCCCAGCCGCAGACACTGATGAGTGCTGCACATGCCACAGCCACAGCCATAGAAACATACACACAAAAAATAAGTATTAAATAGAAAAGAGTACTATAGAGAGATACCCACGTACTTTATGGGTTTTTCTTCGCTCGCTGGGTTTGCTTTTTTTTTCAATTGTGGGTTAATAGCACTTTAAACTCGACTTCGCACAGGAAACGGCTCCCATGTATCTCACAGCTACTATCTGTGCTGTTTGTTGTTGTTGTTTTTTTATTCTCTCTATTTTCTGTTTTCATTTTGATTTTATTTTTGGTTTGTCTTTGTCTTTGATTAATATTTGGCACGCAACATTGCAATTTGGCCGACTTCGTTTTTATTTTTTTTATATATTTTTTTGTATATATAATAAGCGAGCATTGCCAGCGCCAAAACTGCGAATCATTGGAATACTCTATATATGTATATTATTGTTGTGCCTGAAAGCTCATATGATGCAGCTGCTATATAGAGTTATAGGTATACGTGCATATGGGTATGGCTCGATAAGTCTATCTGTCTCGCTCGTTAGCTATATCGCTTTTTGATTCGTATCAGCTCTTGAGCTCTTCCAAGACTTCAAGTCTTACGGCAATAGCAAAGGTTTGAAGGAACAGCAATCTTGATCTATAAAATAATTTCCTCAGCTAGATCAATATCATTAATCTTACCCATCATCTTCTTCATTTTTTTCTGTTCAACGAAAGGCTTATCAAGGTTTGCTAGATTTTTACCAGGATATATCTCCATCTTCTCTATCTCTGAGCTGCTATCACAATCTCAGCAAGTCTTCAAGGCGCTTCCAAGATTTATAAAACCAGATTGATGATATAGTGGCCTTATCGAGTTTCCAAGAAAATATGTCACAGACTTAATTCTTCAGTATAACTAAAAATAAGCCTGACTATAAAGCATTTTTAGCTATATATAATTCTAGAATACCAAGCAGCTTCTTCGTCTCTTTCAAATCTAGGCTTAAAGCATCAGCTATACAGTCCCAGGATATAGTTACCATATCTCAATCAAACATACATTTTTGATTGCTAGTTAAACCCAAGTTATGCCAAACTGTTTCCGATTTCCAT
Organism: Drosophila navojoa; assembly: GCF_054131105.1. Classification (NCBI taxonomy): domain Eukaryota; kingdom Metazoa; phylum Arthropoda; class Insecta; order Diptera; family Drosophilidae; genus Drosophila; species Drosophila navojoa. Next base: position 7,988,464 of record NC_142895.1, on the reverse strand, counting down.
CTATATAGAGCCATATCGCTCTATAGCCGCACTCAGCTCGTCTTTAGTTTTGACCTTCAAGCCGCGCGATGAATCAACCCATTCAAAACTCTGCTGACTAAGCAGCCCATTGTGAATGCTGTGAATTGTCTTAAATTTGTTTGCCGTTTCCAACAATTGCCAACAATTCCATGTCATACATAGGCTGCATTCGCAGGAATCTTGGCATTTATGAGTCAGTGTGTGGGGCGTGTCGCATAAATCAAAATCAAAATGAAAACGAAAACGAAGCACAGAAAAAAGGGGCTCCGAAAAAACAGAAGAAAAAGGTGTAGAGCGCTTAAAATGCAATTTAGTCAATGCAATTAAGAGAGGAAGACAGAGAGAGATAGAGAGAGAGAGAGAGAGAAAGAGAGAGAGAGAGAAATGCTGGACAGTGGGAAGATCGTGTCTGTCTAGGCAGTAAAAGCAACATTTTAGTTCTTGTGCTTTTTTGCTGTTCGCTCGCTGTATAGCTTTGGGCCACGCCCACAAAAAAAAAGAAGGAACAAAAAAAACAAAAACAAGCGCCGACTGATTTTTATCAACTAACCAAGCGTAACGCAGACAAACACTTCCTAAATCACTTGAGTCGTTCCAAATGTACCCTCGCTCCTCCATACAAAACACCCTCATTCAGTTGACTCTACGTCGCTGTCTTTCTCTCCCTCTCACTCTCACTCTCTCTCTCTCTCTATCTAACTGTCTGTAGCAAAGAAAAACGTTTCCTGCGCACATAAAACATAAATTATTTAACCAAGACAACGACAACAATGGCATAGAAATATATTTTATATGGCTTTTTGTTTTTTTTTTTTTTCGGGGGGGTGCTCGCTCGATAGGGAGCGGCTGGGCTGGATGGGTGGCTGTGTGTATGTGTGTGTGTGTGTATCAGTCTTATCAGCGTCGAGCATAAAAATTATGAAACACTTTCGCTCATTGACTTCATTAAATTATTTTGTATTTATTTTGTGTCGTCTCGCTGGAACATTTGGAACACCTTTTTCATACCCATTCTTGGGTTGTGCAAAGGAGTATATTGGTTTGATTTCGCTACTCTTCAAATCTGATATGATAGTGCTCTATTAATGTTCTTTGTTTATGTTAACTATTTTCGATATTTGAGGTTTTTCTTTCAAGATTGCAGCTGAAGGAAAATAGTATAACATTTTTTAATGGAGATTGTAAAGTCCTTAAGATAAATGGGTCAAGGATGTATGATTCCAACTCTCTATAGTAGCTATATATAGTCCCATTTGGGATACGGTTAGAGCTTCAGAACTTGAATTGACTCGAGATCTGTCTATCTCTGTCTCTCTCTCATATCTTCCATCTTGAGATCTACCAAAAGTGCTTCAAATTAAGCAAGTATCAAAGAGTCTATAGCACCCTCTCTCTGCCCTAGCACTTACTTTGCGTCTCATTTTACGCACTCGAGCCCTCGATTGAGCATTGCCATCTGCATTTTCGTCTGATGTGCGCTCGGGTTACGCTGCGAAACAATACAATGCCAAAAGAAATATATCAAATTCTTGGCCAGGCTTTTTGCGTCTTGGCAATCGGACACCATTATTTCGTTGGCTGGGGCTAAAGTGGAGAGCAGGGCGAAATTAATTGATTCGCTTTGGCTTTTTGGCTGGCAATTGCGGTCAGGTGATGGCATGGCTCGATTCGATTTAAGAAAACATTTCATCAAGTGCTTTCGACGGCTCGCCCTGGCCAATCTATTAAATGTGACTTTTCTAGGGCCAACTTTTGCCACCTTCCGCCCTGCCTCTCTCTCTCTCTCACTCCCTTTGACTCTGTCGCTGTCTCGTTTTCAATTCAATCAAACTTGGCAGGAAAAACTTTACGACACACTCATAAGGCAAACTCGGCGAGAGCAAAAGAAAAGAAGTGAAGTAAGGAAATGAAAAACGTGCGGCATATGAAGAAGTAGTAGAAGAAGCAGGAGTAGGGGCAACAGAAGTGGCAGAGCAAGACGCAGGCGCCACGTACTATAGACCAGAAAAAAAAGCAAAAGGAACCAAACGCTTTGCATAGAAAATGCGCACGAGAGGGACAAAGCTGTGGAGGAGTGAGCGAGTGGAGGGGGGCAGAAGGTGGAGTCGGTGGAGTAGGTGGAGTAGGTGGGCTCGCTCTGGTTGGGTTCGCTGTTTCGGCGGCACCGACAGGAATAATAAATATTCAGTTTAAGTAAATGGGCTTTTATCGCACATCTCTGGGGTGCCATAATTTGCCATTTTTGCCTGGCAGTCTGCGCGCTTTTCTTGCTTTTCCTACGTTTCTTTGCTGGAGGTTTTCCTTTTGGCTTCACTTCTTTCTTTTTTTCGGGCGCCACACACACTTGCAATTTGGCCGGGAGGCAAAATGTATGTAATTGATTCAACAAACGGCGCAAAGGTGCCAAGAAACAAAGCGAAAACTTGGCGACGCCAAGCAAAACGTATAAAAAAAAAAACGGCGAAAAAAAAACAAACAAAAAATAAAAAATTTATATATACTTCGGGGGCAACAACAATTATACGCATAATATATTTTCACCATAAATGTGTGCGTGTGTGTGTGTGTGTATAAGGGCCTTTGACTGGGTCTCGGTTTCCAAGTTTGGCTTTTAATGCAAAAAATTACAGTTCAAATGATAAACAAAGTGCGATGTGAAAGCAAAGAAGCTCAGACCAAAGGATACCCTGTAAGTATTATTGAAAATAAAACTAATTTTTTGTAAAATATTCATTTCAAATGAAACTAAATTTGTGTATCAATAGTACATAAATCATTCAAGGTACCATATGAACTTCTGCTTTATCTATCTGCATTAATTGATATCAATCTTCATCAATCTCTTGCAATCATTGTCAAACTGCAACAAATTTCGTCAGGTATCATCAATCTGTATTCTGTGTCAATCTGCATCAATCTGATGTGAGTCAATCTTCACATTAATGCAACAATTGTTCATCAATCTCTAACAATCTGCATCAATCATTATCAATCTGTGTAAGTCATACATCTGCATCTGCAAATCTGCATCAATCTCCATCAATCTGCATTAGTCTACAGATATATGTATCAATCTGTATTAATTTTTATCAATCTACATCAATCTATATCAATCTACATCAATATTTATCAATGTACATCAATCTTAATAGAGTTTTTTACCAATCTGCATGAATCAATAACAATCTATCAATCTATACATCAATCTACATCAATCTTTATCAATTTACATCAGTCTTCATAGAGTTCTTCATTAATCTGCATGAATCACATCAATCTTTATCAATTTACATCAAACTTAATAGAGTTCTTTATCAATCTGCTTGAATCTACATCAAATTATCAATATATCAATCAATCTGCAACAATTTGCATCAATCTTAATAAATTTCCATATCAATCTGCGTCAATCTTCATCAATATCTTCATCAATCTGCACCACTCTGCATTAATCTATATCCCCCCGTATTATCCTGCATCAATCTCCATCAATTTGCATGTCTTTTCCCATCATACCCAAGCAGCCCACACATTTACAGGGTATCCGCAAAGCAAAGTCATGCTCACGCATTTGCCGACCCTTGTCTCTCCGTTCCTCCCGTTCCTGCCCGTTTGTCTGGGTCATAAAATAAGAGAGAGAATTTTCTTCAATTTCATTTTTTTTTTTTATTTTTTTTTTTTTTTGCGGCGACGGCAACGGCAAATCACTTCAGCGCCTGGCAGCAACAATTTAGCTCATTTATTTTTATACATTTTAAGAAACAATAAACCGACGGCCCATAAAACACGCAGTTACAAAATGAAAATGATTTAAGACAATGGCCAGGCGAGGCCAAGGCATGACTCCTACCCGCCTCCCTTCCTCCTACCATGCGCCTCCCCCTGCCTCCAGCACGACCTCGACCTCGACACATGAATTATACGTATTTGGGCAAAAAGTTTAACATTATAATTGCAACGTTTTATAATGCCAGCGCGAGTTCTATGTGATTTACGGCAAGTTCTCCATATATTTCAAGCGCGACCCTTGCTCCATTGACAACCAAAGCAATTAAATGGCAAAACTCTTCAAAGAAAGAAAACGAACGAAGGTAAGCCGAGACAGGTGTGTGCACAGCTTTGACTAGCACTAATTGCCTCATGCGAGAGACAAACACTGAGACAGAGTTCTCTCTAAGCGCTGTCATATCAACTTTTAACGAGCTCGCAAAACCGTAAACTAAATATCGAACTGCACAAATTGAGGAAAGCTTTTCATAGCACAAAGGACGAAAGGCAGAAGAGAGAGGCCGATAGAAGAATCGAGATGGAATGTTAAAGTTTTTCATGACCAGGGGGCTAAACTAGGAGAATAGATTAAAGATGAGCTCTTATGGGAGAAATCGACTTGAGCTAGAGCTTATAAAGAAAGACAAAGACTTAAAGGCTTAAAGTAAAGCTAGACCTGAGGTAAAATTGATAAGGAAAGACAATGATAAGTGATAATTGAGCTAAATGTTAGCTAGAGTTACGGTAGAGTTGTGGTTTAGTAAAAGAAAGATAAGGTGATCATTGAGCTACACTTGAGCTAGAGTAAAGCAAGACTTGATAAGCTTAGATACAGATATAAAGTAATAATTCAACTAAACTTGAACTAGAGTCTAGAGCTTGACTTAAAAAGCTGAATCTTATTAGCATAGATATGTATATATATATATATATATATATATATAACTTATCCTAGGGTGCAATGGATAACTTAGGAACTTAAGAAGGAAGAAGAAGAATGAAATGTAGTCTATATTGAAAAGAAACCCTGGTGGAAGATGAGAATAAGTAGACTTATATGGCCTGGTATGGTAAGGCTTAGATAGATGAATTGAAGGGAAAGCTCATGGAATCTACTTATGATAAATAAGGAGGTATATCTTAAAGATAGTGAACAGAAGAGGGCATGAAAATGTCTTGTTCTTTCTCTCTGGCTGTATCTCTATCCCTCTCTATCCCTCTCTCTCTATCCCTCTCTATCCCTCTCTCTCTCTCTCTCTCTCTCACTCTCTCTCTGTCTCTCTCTCTGTCTCTCTCTCTCTCTCTCTCTCTCTCTCTCTCTCTCTCTCTCTCTCTCTCTCTCTCTCTCTCTCTCTCACTCTCTCTCTGTCTTTTCTTTACCTTTTGCCTGCTTGCAGCTAAGCAAATGACACCAAAATTCAACTCAAGTCAACCTATAGCTAATTATCTAAAGATGGAAAGGGCTGAACACGGATGAGCTACAGGAAAAAAAAACAAAAAAAAAAACTTAAAAAAAAAAACTGAAAATGTTGTTAAATGCATTTCGTGTGCGCAACTTTGTCACAGATTAGATAAGTAGTGCGAGTGTGTGCGAGTGTGTGTGTGTGTGCGTAGTTGAAACACACTCATTAGCAGCACACGCGCATTGGCTGACACTTAACGTTGAGAGCCAGCCAGAAGCACTGCAAATAGATGCCATGCCTTAAAGCTGCTGTGGATGCAACCAAATCGTGTGGCAAAAGAAGTTGTTGTTGTTAATGTTGCTGTTGCTGTTGCTGTTGTTGCAGCTGAAAACAATTCGTGGCCTGGCATTAAATGAGTTTTGGTTTGCAGTAGCTGTCAGCCTTTAAATCTGCTGCTGCTGCTCCTGCTGTTGCTGCTGTTGCAGTCTGCTCCAGTTTCCATTTCGTTTTTGTTTTTTTCATGCCATTTTTGTTGCTTTTCTGGCGCCAGGGGCGTTCAGCAGAGTGAAAGAGGTTGTGGGCGTGGCATGACTGCAGGTTGCCTCGACGTAAAATTTAATTAAGCTGCTTTTAGCTGCAGTTGCAAGGCGACGTCTTAAGCTGCACAGATGCGCACAGACAGAGAGAGAGAGAGGGCGAGATGGAGAGAGGGGGCGATGGAGAGAGGGAGGTAGGGCGTGCAGGGCCAGGCACATGCACTCACTAAACGAGTGTGCGTGTGCAAGTGCGTGTGTGTGTGGCAAATATTTTTGCAACCACAGCCACTTGACTCCTGGAGTGCGGCACTTTCTTTTCTCTCTTGGCATCCTTTGGCAGCAGCAACAGCAGCAGCAGCAACAGCAGCAACAGCAACAGCAGCAGCTTGCCACCTGTGCAGCTGTCATGCATCGCCCCACCTCGGCCTCGGCTCGCTTGTGTGTTTTAAATGCTTAATGCCCCACCCTCTGGCCCGCCCGCAAATTAGCCTCAATTTTACGTTTTTGTGATTTTCTGCGTGGTTTTTCTTAACATTTTCCATTTCATTTTCATTTGCTTTGCTGCTTTTACTGCTTTTCCTGCTGCTGCTCTTTTGCCGCCTTCAAATTCTCAACAAGTTTGGGCAACACTTGGTTTCTTCTTTCTCCACTTCCTGGTCCTCTTCTTCTTCTGCTTCTGCTTCTTCCTCCTCTTCTATGGCCTCTTGCGTTTGCTCTTAAATTGATTGCTTTAAAGATTTTTGTTTTTGTACCAAAATGATTTCGGTTCCAAAGAATCTCTCGCATTAACAGCCGGAAGTATGGCCAAGAGAATAGGCGAGAAATCTTTATGCTTTAGAGGAGAGAGTGAATAATATAGTCGAACTTATAATATGAGATATATGCCTACGATATACTATATCTTTGGTATATTATAAGATATTATGTACATATAAAAACTATAGATCTAGTATATTATATACATAGCTCATAATAGGAGTTCTTCTATATTATCCAATCTTATATAAAACACATGTATATCTCATCTATGTACATCTCTATCTGGATGAAGTCTCCACTCCATCGATTCTTACTATTTTACTCCAATCTTCTCTGTCTTCTAATGTCTTTCTGTCTCTCTGCTTCTTTCTTTTACCTTTAAGTCAGCCTCTCTCTCTATGTAAGTCAGCCTCTCTCAGTCTTTCCCCGTTTTTCCCTCGTTTTCTCCCAATTTCTCAAATTATTTCTCTCTTTTATTACTTTTTATCAACCAATCTCTCAATCCGTATACCTACATATACTAATTTTTCGAATCTCTCTGTCTCTTGTACCTCTCTCTCGCTCTCGCTCTCGCTCTCTCTCTCTCCCTCTTTCTTTCTCTCTCTCTCTCTCTCTCTCGCTTTCTTATATATACATATGTATGTCCATCGCTCTTTATTCTTTTATATAGTAATATATTTTTCTTTCTCTTTCTTTCTGACTCTCTTTCTCACTCACTCTATATAGTTCTCACTCTGTAGTCATGCATATCGCCTTGTCTAATTATCTCTATTTATCCACCTATGTACATATCTCTCATATATACATATGTATATCATCTATTTACATACATATCTACGTCTATCTCACCTCACTTACTTCTACTCATTGCATCCTCTTCTCTTTCTTACATTTTCTTTGATATCTTTCGACTTCAATCTCCCATATCTGTTAATAGTTTCTTCAATTACTTTTTCCGTTAAGCCGCCAACATTAAAAATATTTATGTATCGTCTCTTCCGTTCGCTCTCTCTCTCTCCCTCTCTCTCTCTCTCTCTCTCGCTCTCTACTTCTGTTTGCTCTAATTCATTTTATGGTGCAACACGCAATTGATTTTCTATTTAAATTTCTAAACTTTTGTTTTTGCTTCTATTTACATTTGTCATCCAAACAAGAAAATACCCAAAAATCTTTGGCATATTTTAGATTTGGTTTATCCACGAGTGTGTCCGTGTGTGTGCGTGTGTGCGTGTGTGCGTGTGTTGTCTCATTTGTATGTATGGCAATCGAATCTTGTCAATTGGCATGCGGCATGCTGCCTGCAATTACGATTCACATTTGGTAATTTCTTAACTGGGAAATTGTCTTCAATTTTCAATTTCCTTTGTGGCAAAATGTCGAGAATTTTCATGTTTTTCCATCTTTTTGTTACAAATTACAAAAGTGTTTATTAAATGCACTTTACGCTAGACTTTTTTCTTGTTTTTTTTTTTTTTTTTTTTTTCATTTGTCAATTTGTCTTTCCATCAATATTTATGATGGAAATGCAAAAAGCCCAAAAGTAAGAAGAAGAAGCAAAAGTTGATATTTAATTAAATGTGAAAATCATAGATAAATAACAGGACAAAAAATGCTCAGAAATTGCAAATGTGAAAACGAGAGATAAAATGCATAATAAATGTAATTAAAATTTGATTTTAGCTAGAGAAATGTTGCTTATTTTATTTTTTACGTGTATTACGCATAAAAACTTGGGGCAACAGCTACATATTGAGGGGGGGGAAGGAGGATGAAGAGTGAGAAGCATGAAGATTCCGTGCAAAATGTTGGCCAGCTTCAGTTCAGCTCAGTTCAGGAGCGGCGCAAAATCAACAACAATAACGAAACAGCGAAAAATCAGTCAAGTGTTTTCCTAGCTCTGTATCTGTATATATATATATATATATATGTGTGTGTGTGTGTGTGTAACAGTTGTGCTGATTCACAGACACAGAGCGAAGAGGTGCCAAATGGAAAAACTGGCCAAGTGAGCGGCAAGGCGAGAGAGAGAGAGGGCGGACGAACGGGACGGCCGGAGTAGCTGTAGCTGTAGCTGGAAAATAAACGATGTTGTCTATGACAAGGCATGACGGTAATGACGCAGGCCATGGCAGCAGCAGCAGCAGCAGCACTGGGGAGACTAGAGCAGAGCTACAGCAGCAGGAGTCTGTGTCTATGCCTGTGTGTGTGTTACCTGTGGGCCAAGTGTTTCGGCCAAGTGCCTCAGCTCTGAGCTCTGGACGGCGCATTGGCAATGCTTCTTTTTACCTTCAATTTTCGTTTTAGCCGCATCATTGTCGCTCTTGCCTGTGCACTGTTGCTGCTGCTGCTGTTGTTGTTGTTGTTGTTGTTGCGTGTTTTGTTTTTGGAATTTTTCAATTCAAGGTTTTGCCTGTGCCCAAGCGTTTTCGCACCCCTCGCCTCAGCTCGCCTACCTGCCTTCACACCTCTGTAAAGGCGCGCACATTCCATGTCTCAGAACTCAGAACTTTGCCTCTTTTTCACAATCATTCGAAAGAGAGAGAGAGAGACACCAGGGAGCGGGAGAGAACGAGAAAAATGGGCTGTAAGACACTCGAATCGCGCTGACTGCTGCTATCAATGGGTGAGCCTCTTCCTTTGCCTTTTCCTGAGTCGCATGCTCTAATGCAAAAAGTCTTTAGGCTTTGAGAGAGAAGCTGTAATCTCATGTAAATACAGTAATCACTCGCTACAAATGACAAAGTAAGCAGAGAGTAGTTCTAAAGTTGAATATAAATATGAATATGAATATGAAATATGAAAATGAATGTGAATATGAATATGAATATGAGTATGAAAATGAATACGAGTATGATTATGAGTATGATTATATATGATTATATATGAATATGAATATGAACAAAAATGTGAATCTCCTAATGTGACTGTGAATGAAATATATGACTCTCGTAGAATAAATTATATGATATTAATGAGATGAAAGACTGAGATGATATGAGTAATTGGAGTATATACATAGAATAAAAATATGAATACGATATGAACGAAAATGTTAATATGAATACGAATATGAATGTGAATATGAATATGAAATATGAATATGAATATGAATATGAATATGAATATGAATATGAATATGAATATGAATATGAATATGAATATCTGAATCTGCCTCTGAATGAATATGAATATGAATATGAATCTGAATATGATGAATCTGATCTGATATGCCTCTGCCTATTAATGTGAGTATGAAAGAATCTGAATATTAATGTGAGTATGAAAATGAATATGAAGATGAATATGAGTATGGTTATGAGTATGATTATATATGAATATAAAATATGAATATGGATATGAACGAAAATGTTAATATGAATACGAATATGAATGTGAATATGAATATGAATATGAATCTGAATATGAATATGAATATGAATATGAACATTAATGTGAGTATGAAAATGAATATGAATATTAATGTGAGTATGAAAATGAATATGAAGATGAATATGAGTATGGTTATGAGTATGATTATATATGAATATAAAATATGAATACGAATATGAATATGAATATGAGTACGAATATGAATATGAATGCAAATGTGAATATGAATACGAATATGACTAAATAATTATATATTATCAAAATATTATGTGAAAATGAATATCAATATGAATATGAATAAAAGTGTGAATATGAATTCAAATATGATTCATAAACTGAACTAATTGAAATTCACAAATTAGCCTAAAGTCTAGTCTAAAGTGATTCTTGGATGATCCGACAAGTTCAACAACTAAGCCTTATTCACTGCTCTGATTCAAATCAAATTGAATACTAATTAAAACTAAACTTGGCTAGATTAACTAACTCTGCTCAAGCATTTTAAGCTTTCTTAGCTTTCAATCAGGTTTGCCTTTGCGTACAAAGTGTATTTGAAGCTGCGGCTTAGCTCTGTAGCTAACTGCTCTTTCGGCTTGTTATTTTAGACGCTGATGCTGCCTGTCTGCACCAATGGAGTGTGTGTGTGTGTATGTGTGTGTGTGTGTACTGGCTGGCATCATAAATCATCTCAAGTGGCTGATGCGGCTGCTGGTGCTGCTGCTGTCTGCCTGCGCTAGCTATTTTGGTTTTGTATCTATAACTATAACAATTTGCAAGTGTATCTTACGGATACACACTCAGAGCGAGCGAGAGAGGGAGAGGGAGAGAGGTAGAGAGCTGTCAGTCAGCGCTGCCAACACCTTGCTGCCAAGCGGCAGTCTTTTTGACATTTCTGTTGCACTAATTTGCAGCACTTGCAACACAGGATACAAAGCGGCACAAATACAGATACAGATACATTTGCAGATGCAGATAAAGATACAGCTACAGCTACAGCTACACATACAATAGAGCTGGCTGCGCTCTAGCATTCAGGTAACAGGTAACTGAAGATGCCTTCGCTTGGCCGCTTGCATCCATCGGATACAGATACAGATACAATATCTTTTGCTGCTTTTCGCTGCTGCTGCTCAACAGCCAACAGCTGTGCGCCACATTTGCGGCGCTTGATAATCAAGTTAATGCCGATAATGATGTTCGCGCCGCTGAGGATTTTCGCATCAGGACAAAACTGACGGCAAAAGGCAGGAGAAAAAAGTCTTTGATTTTCAACGGGAGACCTTCGCTGAAATGTGGCAACGGCGCAAAGGAACCACCATGAGAAGAAGCAGCAGCAAAAAAAAAAATACTTATATATATAATAATAATAATATCTGTACAAAATACTCGCCAACAGCTGTGCGAAATTTGAGCTAATTTTTGCGGGGCTACGGCCACGCCTTCCACTCATGAGCCGGTGCCAGAGCCGGGGCCGAAGCAAAATATTATAATCAATCAAATTTGTGGATGGGATATGGATGATGGCAACAGCTTTAAGCGGCATAAGCAAACAGCTTGTGGAAAGAGGAAGAGCGTATGAATTAAGTACTACTAAAGTAATATAGGTATATAAATATTAAAGTGCAGCGAAAAGAAAAGCATTTACTGTAATCGAATCACTTTAAAGGAATCGGGGAAGACAGAAGATGCATTCAGTGACCTTTTTATAGGTATAGCTGTATATATCTGTATGGTATATATATGAATATATATTCTATTTTTAAGAGCTAAGATTTCTTAAGATTTAGATTGGATAATATTCATATTTAATATAGAAAATTTCTATGATATTCAAAATCACAATTATACATATATCTTTCGTAATAGTATTAGAATTTATATCAATATTATCTATTTGTTCTTTCCATCTCTCTATTCTTCTCTCGCTCTCACTATCTTTCTCCCTCTCCCTCCCACCTTCTTCAAAGACTTTTCAAGTTTTTCACTTCACTTCGCCAAACATAATTTTCTTTTAAAAATACATTTATCTTAGACTTGTTATTCCACTTCGTTCTCGTCCTTGTCGCCTTGCTTATAGTCTTCTTGGAGTTTGGCATCTCTTAAGCATCTAATCAAATGAAAAGCCAAAATGAAAATCTCTACCCTTATCACAGCTAGCATATGTGAAATGGAAAATCTACTCAATTGGAAAAGCCTTTGATATCACACGTGAATTTACTGCGCTGCATGCGAAGCAATCAATAAAATTTATTATGAATTTCGCTTTATTATATGGGCATTATTTCTGTACTATAAATACCTTTTAATAATTATTTATAAGAACATTAATTTTAGTTCATTTACTTTTATTTATTTTTAATTTTTTTATATCATTTAATTTTTAACTGAATATTCGAAATTTCTAAGCAAAGTTTCCTTTAGTTCCATTTTTTGGCAAAGTTTTTACTTAAGTTTTTTAAATAATAAAACTTGAAAAAGTAATATTTCTTTGTCTTTGTATGGATTTTCTTATAAATATGTTTTCATATAGATATATAACTTTTAGCTACTTTTATTCCATTGCAATTTTTCTCAAGAACTCCGAACCGCCGCCTGTCGCTTTTCACCGTTTTCCAACACTCACTCATTGCAGGCACATTTAAAACATTTGCTTAAAACTATAAATCACAAATCCATTAACTCATTGAACTGCTGCAGATATATATATTCACATATATTCGTATTCATATTCATATTCACATTCATATTCATATTCATATTCACATTCATATTCATTTCAATTTGATTTTTATGGATTTGCCATATTTTGGCAAATTGTTGAAAGTGCAAGATTTATTTTCTTCAACTCTCGCAGTTCCATTAAAATTGTGGAACTACGATTTGCCATTTGCCAGCTGCTCGGATTGTGTATTTATTTATTCTGGAATATGTGAAGAGTTCGCTTTGTGAATTGCCGTCGGCTGGATTTATGGACCCATCAAAAGACACAAAATCGAACAGCAGACAGAAGCAACAACAACAACAGCAACAACAACAACAATCAACAATAAACAACCTGTGCAAAGGCAATGAAAAAATAATAATTAAAATTATTGCAAATGGATCCAACTGACGGCCGAATACTCGTTCCATTTGCTAATGGGGGAAACCAAACCAAAAGTCAGGGCAGCCTCTTGGGAATCGAGCTCAGAGCATCTGTAGTAGATATATGGATGTATATTCATAGGACTATACACGATGCTAAAATACCCGTTTTACCAGTTCATAACAGGTGCTCTTTGGTATAAGGAATAAAAAAAATTCTGATATATACTAAGAAAGATTCCACATCCTGGATATTTTCAATGGAGATCATATATCATGGAGATATTATATCAATTACAACTATGACTTTTAATATCATATACCATACATCTCACTAATCAAGAACAATTCACACAAAGCCAATATACTCGCTTTCCACTCAGCGAGCGGGCATAGGCAAAGAGCAGCGCAAAGATAAACAAAATATATCAAAAACGTCTAGACTCATCTTTATGTAAGACACTTAATACACATACATATATCTATATACATATACATATATGTTTACTTATATATATAGGCTGGATTTATATTTATATAAATATATATATATATATATATATATATATATTTGTTTTATTTGTTTTTGTTACTCATTTCAACAAATTAATTAGCGAAAATACTTGAATGGCTTTCTCAATTTTGGATTCAAATAATTTTGATAGGTCTTCTGGAGTTTGGAGTTGCAAAAGTTTGTTTTTAGACAAATTAATTTGGTATAATTTCATAGTTTATTTGCGCGTATTAAATTATTTAACTTTATTACAAGTTCAAACAACTTTTTTGGTTCATTTTTTGTTATTCGATTTTTTAGTAAATTGAGTAGTTCTTGACTTTAATTAATATAAGAATTTAAGCTAAAGTTTAATTCATAAATCTTGACAATTTTATTACATTTATTTTTTTACTTATTTTAAATGAATTTATTTATTTTTTTTTTATTTTATATGAATTTATTTTTTCTATATTTTATATGAATTTATTTTTTATTTATTAATTTTTGTATCTCTTCTTATTTAATTTCGACTTAAATCCTTTTTTTACGTAAATCAAAATTTTTGTTTATTATTTTAATTATTTCTGAAAAGTAAAATGAATCTTTTTTTTAATTCAATTACATAATTTTAAATATAAATGTAGTTTAATTTTTTGTTTTTTTTTTTTCTAAAGCAAAAATGCTAAATGTTTTGTTACTCTTATTTTCATTAGTTTTTATAATTAAAATGTAAAATATTTATAAAAATCTGTTACTTTTATTATTTTATTTACCAAATATAATGAAATTCTTTTATTAATATTACTATGAACGACATTTTTTTAGCTATATATTATTTATTTATTTTAATAATTTTAGGATAAACTTGCAGTTATTTTTTATTGTGTTTATTTTTTTATTTCATTTGAGTATAATTTATCACTCTGTAAATTAACTCGAAGCTGAACTGAAAATCTTGTTCTAAAATGCCGTAAAAAAGATTTTCTAAATTTGTTCTGTCTAAAATAGATAGAAAACTAAGATGAATAGAGCTAAATTTGTCTAGCTCTAAAGGCTATATTAAACAATTAATAATGCTGATTATAGTTCGAATATATTGATAAGAAAATTATACTACTTGTCTATATATAGCAATTTATTAATATATATTCACGAAAATAGATTTTCTAATATTGAAAAATATTATAAATATTTCACTCTCGATTGTCGTCCTATCAGATATTTTGATTAATTTTTTATAGCTTGTATTATCTGATGTAAAATTGCAAATGCAAACGAAATGCCTGTAAAACATTTAAGGCTAATACAACAAAAATATACCCACATTTAAATGACAACATTATTATAACATATTTCGGGTATGTTTTGATATTGTCATATCAAAATATTCTCCAATAGTTGTACTCATATAACTAACTCTTTGTTTAATGAATCGCATGTGAAACGTGAAGGGGCGCAAAGGGGAAAAGGCGCACAAAGTTGCCAAAAATAATATTTGCTTTTAGTCAAAATGTATCCCATTTAATTTTGGGCTAATTTTGTAAATGTTTAATAACAGTATTTGACCTACATTTGTTGCTTCCTTTTGACAATCGTGGTGTTTTTTCTTTAGACGTCGACGTCGCTGTCGCTGTCGCTGTCGCTGCACTTGTAAAATGGTTTCCTGCTGCTTGCACTTCTTGGACAACTTCTTCTATTTCTACAGCTTCTTTTGCTGCTGCTGATGCTGCTGCTGCTGCTCTTCTCTTGAAATATCCAATATACGGAGCAGAAGAGGCACAACAACAACAAAAAATCAACCAACAGCCGCAGCTGCTGCAGCAACTGTTATTATTGTTGTTGCTTCTGTTTTGTCTCCTTCTCCTTCTCCTTTCGCCTGCTGTGGCTAGTATTCCACGCGTAACACTCTAGCGGTACTTTACCGCTCACTCTCGATTTTTGCAAGTCTTTTTACGTACTTGTTGTTGCTGTTACAATTTGCACTTGAAAAAAATTGGCAAAAAAAAAAAATAAACGAACAAATATAATAAATAGAGCGTATGCCCGGAATAACCGTTAAACAAAAGATGCACAGATCAAATGCGATAATATTTATGTGCAGTTGTTGTTGCTTTTATTGTAACTGTATTTGCTTGGTTTTGGGCTGCTGTAAGGCGCGTTACACGAGCGCTCACACATACAAACACACACTCAAACGTGCAAAGCAAAATATACGCCTGCACACACACACACGCGAGCGCGCTCACACAGTGAGAGACGAGAACGAAATCGGTTGGCGCTGATTAACGGGGACACACGCACCGACAACGTGTCCAAACGCTTCAATGAATCGCACAGAACTAAATGCGTACCCGTCACGATGGCTGCTGCTGCTGCTGCTGCTGCCTGCTGCTTGCTGCCTGCTGCTGCTGGCTGCCTTTGCTGTTGCTGCTGCTGTTATTGCCTGCCTGCCTGTCTGACAGCCCGTTTAGCACGTGAGCGCACAACAGCGAAAGAGCAAAAGAGCACAACTGCATATGCTATGGCGCGGCGCTCTCACACAACGATGTAAAACATGCGGGTGGCTCTCACAGCCTCTGTAAGCGGCCCAATTGATTACATTGATGCTGCTGCTTAACAGCGACGGCGACAGTGACTGTTAAGCGGCGGTCAGCGCCTCTCAACTAGTCAAGCAAATTGCCAAACAATGCAAAATAAATTAATTTTAAATTATAAAAAAAACTAAACTATGTAAATATGTTTAATATTGACGATACAAAATTTCAATATTACAAATTATATATAAGTATATATACATATATTTAAAATTATTTAATTCTAATTTATTTTGCATATAATAAAAATAATATATTTATACATTTTTCTATTATCCATTTTTAAATTTGGATGCTACTCGAAACATCCGCAGCTCCGCAATTGACAAATAGCATTTGTTGCCTAAAGTAAATGCTAACAGTAAAATAAACAAACAGCTTAAATGCGCTCTGTTACTTTAGAGTTGCTCTCTCTAGCTCGCTCTCACTGTTTTTCTGTCACTCTCTCACGCTCTCAGTCTGTTGCTCTCTGCTGAGCCACGTGACTGTTATACGCGCGCTGAGTGTGTTTACAGTTTACAGGACAGCGCTCCTGTTAGCCGCCACAGGTTTCTGTTGTGGCGCTGCTGCCGCTAAAGCCGAACAGCTGTTCCATGTTGTTTACTGCGCCGCATTATGCGCGTATAACAGTTTATTCACATTAATTGCCATTCAATCAATTTTTACAACAATTTACGCCATTTTTTGTCACAAAAAAATATGCAACAAAATTTTTTTTTTTTTTTTTTTTTTTTTTTTTTTTTTTTTTTTTTTTTTTTTTTTTTTTTTTGTAAAAATTTTTATATTTTATTAACGAGCTTACTGCTACCATAATGGCAACTTAATCTAGTTCTACATTAAAAATAATAACAAACAGATCTAGACTTAGATTATAAATTTATGTGTTAATTTTTAATATTACTTTAACATTACTATTAGTATTATATTAATTAATTTAATTATGTTATTACTCTTTTGGGCAAGTCCGTTGGGTGGCACTTCTTGAGTCGTCTCTTCCTCGGCTTGGCAGTTAGCCGTCTGGCTAGTACGTTGCTGTGGCTGCCAAGGCGTTCTATATACCTTGCGGAACGTGATTGTAGGACATCTCCCACCTTTGGAACCTCTAGATCCTTTTCGATGTCTCGAGTCCTCATGTACCATGGGGCATCGCAGATTCGCCTCAGGATCTTTGCTTGGGCGATTCTAATTTTTTCCAAGTTTGATTTGGATGCAATGCCGTATATTTCTAGGGCGTATTTCCAGATCGGGCTTAGGATGCTTAACAAAATTTTTTATTCAACAAAAAACAATGATGAAAACTTGTTTACATATCGAACAAGACAAATATACTAGCTGAAGCACTTATATTATTTGAATTCATATTAAAATAATAATATATTTATTAAATTTGTTTTTTTCAATATTTAATCGCTATTATTTTTCTTAACCCAATTGGACAAGAGTTTTCATAAAATTATAGCCAATATTTTGTTTATACGCAACAACAATTTTTATGTAACTCTTGAGTTAAATTCTCTTAGCTGCGCCTTTAAGAGCAGCGGCCGTTAACTGGTCGTAGCACAGTTTTTATGGCAGCATGAAACTCTTATACGGGTGACAGGAGAGTGCGCCTGGCGGGTTGTGAACTTGGCTTATGTTGCGAAATTTCGGAAACAACTTGTTGAAAGATTTCTGTGGAATCTAAGTTTAACACTTATATGGTATATTCCATTATAGATTAGCTAATCGATCAATTTATAGACAGTTTTTAGCAATACACTCTTAAAAGCAATAATTTTTTGATTTAGTATATATTTTATGCAAATCATTTTTTTTGAAAACAATCTAAAGTAAATTTTTAAATAACAATACGATATATATCGGCAAAAATATACCATCCCTTAATCGTGCTAAATGCAGCTTCTTATAATTGATAAATGCGCTCTTCAAGTCTTATAAATGACAGACGACGCAAGCGTCAGCGAAGCAGCGGCTTTCGCAAGCTGCGCTGCCGCCGCGGACCCAACTCAAGACGTAATATGACACCTCGGCATAACCGCAAAAGCCAATTCCTCGCTTGCTCTCCCTCTCGCTCTTGCCGCCAAGTGCCAAACTGCAGTTGTTGTGTCCCTCATCGATAAACAGTTACAACACATTTTGGGCACATTTCTCATGCACGCATACACACACGCTTAGACACGCACAGAGAAAATAATAAGGTCAATCAACGGGCGCAGCGGGCGGCGACAGCGACGTTGTCAACAGCTGCGCTGGCGCAAAAGGCATACAGTGACGGCAACGGCGAAGCCGAAGGCGAAGGCGAAGGCGCATATGACGGCGACTGCGCAGGCCGGCGCAGGCAAGGCAGCAGGCAGATTAATTGCGTCGTCGTCGCTGACGACGCCGTTGTCTGTGGCGTGAATTTATGAGTTTCACATGAGCGATGGTTGGCCAGCCAGCCATGTGGTTGTTGTAGCTGTTGCTCACTCGCTCTCCCAATCGGTTATGCTCTCATCATTTGTACAGCACACGCACATCTGTGTGTGTGTGTGTGCGTGTGTGTGTGTACACACTTGAGCGCCGGCTTTGAGCGCCACTTGAGGTCCGAGGCCTGAGACTGTTATTCTTCATTGTCTTCTGCCTCTGCCCTCTTCCGCATGCTGTTCTCACTCGCTCTCTCTCACTCACTCTCTGTTACTTTGTCTAGCTATTTGCTGCGTGGGCCCGCATTGTTGTTATTGTTGCTGCTGGTAAAACGATATGATATGATATGATTTATAAGCTAGTGAAGGTAAGCCTCGCTCTTTGCGAGCTCTGTGTGTGTGTGTGTGTGTGTGTGTGTGTGTGTGTGTGTGGGCGCATTTGTTTGTGTGTCATCTGTGTGTAATACACAATTAAACGAAATTGATCTATTTGAAAAGTGCATTCGATTGCTTTTTATTCTACTGCTCCAATAAATAATTCCAGTAAGCCAGCATTAAGTCATCTTAGGAACTCATCGCGAGTTTTATTTTCTCTCAATCTAATTCTATAAATAGTATCCGTAAGGATAAATTAAGGATATATCCTGTTAAGGGAATATTTTTGACAGAAATTCCTGGAAATCTTACTTCGATTTCACCTCTCTGATTGATATCTAATTGAAATTGAAAAGTATTTGTATTGTTCTAAATTCACATTCAATTTCAATTGTATATGAATATAATTCAATTATATTTAAGTTCTACTCAATTCAATTCATTTTCAATCAAATAACTTTTCAATAGTTTGACAAAAGTTCAATTGAACCAATTAGCCTGCAAATGGTGCCATTCAATGCGCTTAGCTTTTCAACCTGTTTCAATTCGCCATCAACTTTGTATCGAATTGAAATTAAGACAGAGTTCAGCTTGAAGTTCAATCCAATCAGTCGATTCAATCCACGGAAAGTGCAGCGCGTCAATTATAAAAAATACAGCTATGTATGTAGCTTTCAACCGTTGCGAATTCAACTTCAATTGCCGCCGGCTAATTTGGCGATTTGTAAAGTGTAATTAAGCCAAATCAGACGGCTATTAAACAATTGAAGATAATTAAGCGAAATTAAGGGAATATCCGATGAGTGAAAGAAGTCCAACATGAGCTAATTGCGAGTACAAATGAAGGAACCCCCTGCGCTGCCGCTCGATATGCAAATCGAGTTACCCAAGAGACAGAAATCTTAGATAGATGGATAGGTGGTACAAGATAGAGAGAGGGAGAGAGAGAGAGAGAGGGAGGGTGGGCGAAAGAGGTATCAAAACAATAATTAATAAAGAAATAAATAATATGGCTACTCAGTCTCTCTCTCTCTCTCTCTTTATCTTCCTCTCACTCTTTAGTTTGTAGGTCTCAGCTTTGCGGTTCCGTGGTTCGTGTCTCGAGACCCAACACAGTTGGACGTCGCGCCATTCTCTGAATATGTTGTACAACTCCTACGACTCTCGTTGTTGTGCGGTAATAACAACTCAAGAAGTCAGAACACGAAGACTGAACGACTACTACCCTGTTTGTAGAGAAATACAGTCTAAAGTTAACTGATATACTATAATAGGACTAAAAAATACCCTGCTTACATAACTCTTCTTACTTTAACTTTTCTATACTTTTTATCAGTATCTTTTAACCATAATAGTTTAAGTCTTTTGACTCCTTAGATTGAACCTCTTCAGACTCTTTAGATTCCTGACAAAGCTCGAGAGCTAGCAAACAGGAATTCAGGCCTCTACTATATTTATGTATGTAAAGGTCTTATAATCCAACATATCTAATTTTATAGCACTAGAATGACCCAGTTCTTAGATCCTTGGGCTCATATGATTTTCATGTTAAGACAGTAAAACGGGTCTAAGCACTGATAAGAATAATAATTTATCATACATATATGTAAATCTGAGAACTCTTTGAAAGCAATCAAAGTTTGGATAATTTTTATGTAAGGAAAGTCCACAAACCAAGTTCCATAGCGCTAGCATGAACCAGTTCTTAGTAACTTGGATTTATAGCGAGTATGGATAGAATAAGATGAGTACCAGAACAGATATAAAGAACTATTTTTCAAGGAATTAATCATAAATTTTAAAATTTTGTTTATATTTACAGATCTCTATGAACGAAATCCAAATTTGCAATATATTTCCGTAAGTGAAGCCGAAGTAAGTCCACATACCAAATTTCATGGCTCTACTCAAAGCCATCCCCGAGTTCTCTGAGGTCAGCTCAACGAAGTTAGTCCAAAATAGATATTCAGAGACTCACGCAGTATATACCCACAAGCACTGATAGTTCTAGGGTATACGAGAAAAGTCGGCTAAGAGCGAACTCAGCAAGCAACTCCTTTAATGAAGTGAAAAGTAAACACTGAAGCGTCGCTGTCTGCGCCGTATATCCCACTGCGAGGTCGCAGCAGCAGCTGCCAAAGGTGTACGAAAAGAAATAATACAAATATCGAAATGCCCAAAACAAAGAACGAAATATAGAGATGTGTGTGTGTGTGTGTGTGTGTACAGTTATAATTAAGTGATACACATAGAAAGAGACAGAGAGAGAGAGAGATGGCTAGAGGCAGAGGGAGGAAGGGAGAGGGCGGTGTACCTAAGTTTTTCAGTTCGTTTTTTTTTTTCAGCCCTTTCTTAATGATTGTTTTCAATTACTTTTTTTCTTATAGGCCGGATTGGTGGTGGGCGCGGGAGCGGAGGGCGTTGGGGTCAGCTAAGAGTCAATCGCGTGGAATCGATTGAGTCGGAGCCAGAGCCAGAGCCGGAGCCGGAGCCGGAGCGCCTTTTAAGTGTTTACGCTTGTTTTATTAATTTCCATCATACGTCTTCAGCTGTCAGCGTGCATCTTCCTCAAGGAAAACAACTCGAAAAGGAAAACTCGCAAAAGACGTGGCAGCGGGGCGGGGGACGATGGCAAGGCAGGGGGGAGGGCGCGTCACCGGGGCCAACTTAAGAAATAAAAAACTCCAACGCTTAACGAGCTGCCAATGAAATCAACATTTGTTGACGTTGAAATACGTTAAAATATTGACCCTGAACATCATATGAAAAGTGAGGGGCGGAAAAGAGGTGACGGAGGGGGAGGGAGGTAGGAGTTCATATAAATCAACGTTGTTTGAATTGAATGGAAAGTTGAATTAAGATTGAATTGAAATCGCACAGCTCTGCTGCCCAGATTGATTGAAAGCTGTTGAAAAGTGCGGCATCTAAATATTGTGATGGATTAACAAATTAGGGCCTAAAAATCGGCTAATTGAAAGGTGAAAACATTGAAAGTGAAATGAACAAAATTGGTTGGGCATCGATGTAAACAAAAATATATATGGCTTAACATATCGAAATTGAAATCATGAATTAAACTCAAATGAAAATGAAATTAAATGAAAAATAATTGGAATATATAATAAAAATTGTTGCCAAGCAATTCAAAAATTGAATATAAATTGAATCTATATTGAAACCGAATTGAATGCGGCCAAAGTAATAGATAGGAAACGATTTAATTGCTCTAATCAAATGTGAAACTCGACTAAGCATAGTAATTGAATCGCATTAGTTGAACTTGAAAGAGGTTGAATGAAATCAATTGAAAATGCAAAAATCTCTCGCTGTTCGCCCAGTGCTGTAGGTGACAATTGAATTGAGCAAGCTGACAGCTGTTCTGTCAAGTGCGCCGCCAACCACATGAATGATCCATTTAGGTTTTGCAAAACCTCTCGATGCCCTTCAGCCAGCCAACATTGGGCCGTCGTTTATCGTGACGGCGACAAAATAAATGGCAGCTCGAAAGCCTTGATGTAATCCAGTGAAATGTATTATTAATGCCACAGCCTAGGCCACACACACACATATATACATATTATATATATACATATATAGAGCTAAGCCCAGTCAGCTAACCCTCAATTTCAGATGCGAGAAGCAGGACCATAACAATTGCACTGGCTGCTCTATAAGGCACGAAAGTTTACAGCTAAAACGATTCGAATTGCCAATTTCATGCTTCGAGTGCAGGGCTTTCAATCAAGCCAGAGATCGAGAGAGAGACAGATAGACACACAGACAGACAGAGAGAGTGAGAGAGAGAGAGGCAGAGACTGGGGAAAAAACTAACGCGAAAAGCAATGCTGACATGTTCATAGAAATGTAATATAGTTAGATACATAAGTATTCGTACTTAGAGTTACATATGCAACCAACTCTTACTATGTGCTTCTCTCTCCCTCTCTCTCTCTCTCTGTGTCTGTCTGTCTGTCTCATCCCCGTCTGGCCAGCCGGCAGTCGTAGTGTATTAAGAGCCATTGAGTGAGCTGGTTTCGTATCATCGTGACCTCGTCTTGTGGCAATTGGATATGCCACCAACAACGACATCGCTTTCCAACACAGATGCTTCTCTATCTCTACACGTTCCATATGCTGTCTCGCTCACACTCTACCCGTCTCTCTCCCTTTCTCTCTCTCTCTCTCTCTCGACCACTGTGAATGTCCTTTTTGAAGGCGAGCGCACGCGATTTTTATGGCATATTCGTGAGCTTATTGTAATGAATTACTTTACGTATCTTTTGCGCTCTTTCATTTTTGTTATACTTTAAATACCCTGTAGACGGAGTCAAAGCAGCTGAGCGGGTAGCTTAGCATCAGAAAACTTTCTGTGTTATCTATGTTGAGTTTGTTTATCAAATTTAAACAGGCCTTACTTCAGTTTATCTCTATGTTGATATATAGATAGAGATATAGGCATGGAGATATGCCTCAAGTAAGGCTATCTATATGTAGAGAGAAAGTCTCTATATATCTCTACATATATATCTCCATGTAGACTTAGGTATAGGCATAGGTAGATGAATCATGTAAGGTTCTCTATTTGCAGAAAGAGAAAGTCTCTATATTTCTCTACCTATCTCTATCTGGATATAGATGTAGGCATACATTAAGCCAAAAATCTATCCATATATGAAATACTTCATAGATAATACCTACATAAGCTCATATCCGGTATGACAAATTATGTCTCGATATATGAGAACTTTTCTTTCACGAAAAGTTAACTTAGTAGAGTCAATGATCCAAGTGAACTCCTTGGTTCAATACTCAACTATCCAAGTGAACTCTACAGATATCAGAGCTAGAAACATATAGTTGGGTATGTGTATATTGTTTTTACTATAATATGTATAAAACATTGTAATATGCCATTTACATATATAGGATATATGAAAAGCGCTCTAATCACACTCAACTATCTATGTGAACTCGATGATTGCTGGAGTTAGAGACAGCCGATTTCTTATGTATGATCTCTTATCATTCTCTCTCTGTCTCTGTATCTTTCTCCCCCTCTCTCTCTCTCTTTTTAATATACTAAACACATATCCTTGATAGAAATCCACCTAATTTTCATACTTTTATCCCAAAATATTTCATTTTCTGACTGTATCTAGCGCAGCCTCTGCACTCCAGCATAACTGTTAGTCGAGCGTGTCCTGTCCTTGTGTCTCTTCTATGTTCCTTTTGGCGTAATCCATGACGATGGTCGTTAGTCGTTAGTCTGAGGCTCGGTTATTGACTGCATGCGGTTGGGTTTTAGCGCCGTTTGCCCATTTCCGACTAGCGAATATTGTATATGTATGTATATAGCATACAGAGAGGTATATATATATGTATATGTATGTGTACATATATCTATCTCTTTGGCTATGATTGTGCTTCATATCATGTGACATGTGGTATTTTGCTGTAATCATAATTTTATGTCCATCTAAGTAGCTGCGCCTGACGACTGTCAACGACACGGCCGGCAGGATAAGCAACAACAACAACAGCGACAGCAACTGAGTTGAAGCTGTGTGCTCAGTTTTAGCAGCGCTGTCAATCGAAATCTTAGGCATGTCCTTAACACATCCTGCCCAAAGCCCACCGACCCCTGCTTGGCTGACGTTCAGCTGTGGCACCTGCAACGATTCAAGTTGATAGCTCTGCCCTGACCAGACATTCCCCAGCATTCTGGAATAGTTCATTGACTCTGTTGCCTTAGATTTGGCTAAACACTCAATTGAACTAGTTCCGGGCAGAAATCGTCTTATATGTTGCTCACATATCTTTTGATTTATAGAGTCTTCATTGACCAGACATTTATCGACATTCAGAGGCCGCTCGTTGACTTGGCGTACTTGTATTTACCCTCACATGCAATTGAACTAGTTCCGAGAGAGAGATATCTTTTGATCCACTAAGGTCAGACCAGTTTAGGCATTGCCTATATTGCTATAAATGGACAGCAAATATAGATTTATTCAGGGTAGCTTCTTTCCTAATGACATTGATGATGATATGCTTATCGGGCATTACTTGAATTTCCTCTACTTAAATTCAGAATAAACTAACTTATAAGCATTTAAGTAAGATAAAGTCCGCCTCTAAAAGGAGTTTAGGGTAACGTATCTAGAAAGTTTTGGATCTTACGGTAGAAAACTGGGAGAATTACAGGGTATTTTTGATATGACAGGCTTCAAAAGGGGCGTAAGTATTACTTCTGGGCTATCAATGGTGGAGAGCTACAGTAAATCGAATATTCAACTTAAAGTTTCTAGCGGTCACACCCCGTGAGCTTTTCAGATATATCCCTATCTTTTTGAACCTCATTCATTAAACCGATATATATGCATATAGATCGAATTTCAATTCTCTTCATGTCAGACTTTTATGATATCAAAAAGAGTACTTCCCGACTTACCCATTCGTTACGGAGAACCTCTATAAAATCATTGAAATGAGGAAACTTACGAATCTAATTCCAAATTTCAGCCTCAAGTCTCAATTGCTGAAATTCTCGGAGAGCCAGAGAGCTGGACGGGCATCGCACAAAACCAATATACGTTCATACACTTTAATGAATGCGTATTGGGAGTGTCGGGGCAGCCCACGTTGAACTGCTAGTTAAGTTTGACGGGAGCATGATATCGCCATGCACACCGCTAAGTACTATAAATGGATGTACTTACACATGGAGTTGCTTAACCAGATTCATAATCCAGTTGGCTCTATCTTCATAGTTTATGCCCCGGCGCTGGACAGCCTCAACAGCCACGCCCCGTCGCCTGTGGCCAAACAATCATTAGCCGTACATTAGCGGCATTGACGTTGAAAATTGTGCAACTGCGAAACGTTTACGTTAAGCCTTTGAGTAAGCAAAGTAAGTGAATGGAGTCACAGGATACGACAACACACACACACACAGGCAGCAGGAGACGGGGCAGCAGCAGCAGCAGGAGTAGCAGCAGCAGATATACCTATGCAGCGGAATGCTTCAAGAGATTGGGGCCGTGGAGGGCACCTATAAAACCACGTAATCTGCAAGTGAGTTCTTTAATTATGCTTGCAGCGCAACACATGTAAACGGCGCAGCAGGTGGCAGCAGGAGCAGCAGCAGCAGGAGCAGCAGGAGCAGCTGGCGGTGGAGGTGGAGGAGCCGCTGTTTCACTGTGACCGATGTGTGCGGAAGCGCAAACAAAATGCGAAGCGAAAGCCGCTTACAAAACCACAAAATGCTACGGACATCTTCAGCCAGCAGCAGCAGAAGGAATAGCTTGGTGGCAGGCGTGGCTCGACTAGCAGGAGGAGCAGCTGCTACGGCTACGTCATTGCACGTTCCTCCATTTTGAAGTTTTTGGGTCGCTGCGGCTTTTCAGCGCGCTCTATCTCCCACTCCCACTCCCACTCTCTCTCTCTCTCTCTCTCTCTCTCACTCTGTCTCCCTATGTGTGTGTGTGTGTGTGTGTGTGTGTGTGCTGCCCAAAGGATTACAATGGAGATGCGAATAAACACAAATACAAACAGCTAGCACAGACACATACATATCAACACACACACACTCTGACTCTCTCTTTCTCTCACACTCTCTCTCGCTCTCTGTCTGTGTGGGCGTCCAAGTGGCTGCGTTTGCTGCCAATGCGAAACCATTTGCGGATTTAATTGCCGTTAACATGAGCCTCGCTTTACTTTGTTATTGTAGCTCAGCTGCAGCTGCCTCTTCTTCTTCTTCTTCTTCTTTTACTTGTTGTTGTTGTTGTTGTTGTTGTTGTTGTTGTGGAGCGTCACATTCGCTAGACTGCGGTTTGGCAGCTATCTATCCCAACACTCCCTCATCTCTCTCCAGCTCCATCTCCCTCTAAGAACTTCAACTTCTTTCGCCTTTGTCCTAGCATTGAGGTTTGCTTTTATACTGATAATACCCTATATATACAAAGTATTATAGATATGCGTTGAAGAGTGTACTGTGAGCTGAGAAAAAGTGGAAGAAATTAGTCTAAAAAGAGCGCCTGAGAAATGAGATATATGAAAATAGGTTCTGAAATCATTGGGAACAGTTTTTGGGAACAGTTTTGGGAACAGTTTTTGGGAACAGTTTTTGGGAACAGTTGGCAGTGGGCACACAATGTCAAAGGCAACCATACTTAAAGTTCAAAAGAGGGAACAGTTTTTAAGAATCATAATTACAGTCATGAGAACAGTTTCTGAAGATGTTTATATATTTAAGTTTGTCCAAGATTTATGTACATTTTTATTAATGAGTTTTGTACACTTAAGTTTGTCTAAGGCCCATTTGACTTTTTGTAGTTGGGAATAGCTATTTGCAGTCTTATAATTTATCTGAATGGCAACAATTCAAAAATTCCGCACTGGGAACAGTTGTTGTATATAGACTTCAAGCATGGGAACAGTTTTTCGGTAATCCATCACAGCTTATGAGTGAGGATCTATATTTTAATATACTCAACTGTCTGACTGAAATCTCACGAGTGGGAACAGTGTTTATATCCAAGCTGATCAAAAGGAACCTTATTTATTTTAAATGAATAAAAAACATTTACAGAGTATTATTAATAATATTATTAATAATAATATTATTTACTTAGTAATATTAAAAAAAAAAAAACTAAAGAGAGAAAAATAAAAACAGTAAATAAAGAAAAATCAATTCGATTTGCACAATTTATTAAAAAAAAAAAATAGATAGTATAAAATAAAAATAACAAAATATATATTTAGAAATGTTTATTTAAATTCCCAGTTTTTCAGCTCCAGTAAGAAAATCTTGTTAGCCAACCGAGTAAGATATCTTTAGGGTATAATTAAAGAATCTGTAAATAAAAATGTTTAACATATGAAATCAAAAAGTCTGTCTAGAAATAATATAAAGAAATAATATAATATAAAGTTGAATCGAATTTTGCTTAAGTTTCTTTCATTACTTATGTAACCCCAGAGCAAATTTCATGTAAGCTCTGTCTTTAAGCTCCCATTACATATAAATCATAGCTAACATAGTAAATCGAACAATATTGTATGACATATCTATATTTAAATATTTTAATATTTTAAGAATATTTAAAGTTCGTTGTTGCTCTCAGCTACGCACACTTCACAGTTCAGAGAAATCTTTTGCCAAGTTTTGTGGTCAGTGGAGGGAATTATGTCAATTCCCAGGTATCGCAGCTAAACAGATTTTCCACTCTTAACAGCGACTTAACAGACAAACAGAGTACAGTGTGGGTGCTAGCTAAATATATTTAAATACAATGCAGAAGCATTACGCGGCTTTGCACGGTTGCTTGGCCACGCCGGCTAGCTGGCCTTAGACTTCATTATAAGTAAGTTAAATTTGTATACTTAGAGTATGTTAAATGTCTATTTTAAATATAATAGCTAACTAATATACGTAGCCTACTTAAAAGCCGAGTAATTAGTGTGAAGTTAAATAAACGAAAGTGAAACTTACCCCTGGGAATCGCCTGGAGAAATTGGCTTTAATTGTTGCTCCACAGTGCGTAGATTATCGCTGATGATATAATCTGAAGAAGAGGAAGAGAAAGGAATTAATATTAAATAAAAAATATAAATAAAATAAATATATAATATATTAAAAATAGAAATAAAAGTAATAAAAACTGAAATATAAATTATTATTAATTATAAAATTAATTTACATATATAAATATTTTTTTTTTTTTTTTGGCTGGCTGATGTCCGAAGTCCGAAAGTAATGTAAGAAATTAAAGACATTATTTCAAAAAGCAATTTGCATTCTTAAAACATGATTAACAACAAATTACAAAAAACTCGAATTTTTATAATTTAGATATTTCGAATTAAAAACAAGAAAAATTTAATTATATAAAAAATAATAATTATAGCAATAACAGCAAACTCTGTTAACTTCATTCAATTTCAATGCGAACTAAAATATCGAAAAAATCTAAAAGCTCAATCAAGTGCTGTTATGCACTCAGCCAGCACTGTTATTAGATATATTGACTGTTAAACTTATGACAGTGTTAGCTGAGTGCATAACAGCGCTTAACAGGGCTGGCCTAAGCGCTCAGTCAAGCGCTGTTATGTACTCAGCCAGCACTGTTATTAGGTATATTGACTGTTAAACTTAGCTGAGTGCATAACAGCGCTTCGCTGAGCTTTTAGGCCACACCTGTTAAGCAAAGTCAGAACAGTCTATGCTGAGGCCATTCTGTTAAATCAGTCCAGCAAAAAGCTTAATGAAAGCTTTCAAATAATTTCTTTGCTTTCGCAGGGAAAAATGCTTGAAGTTTTGGTACTTTGGGACTTACCCTTCTGGAGCTGGCTGGTCGGTATGAATTCCTCGTGTTTTTGGTCCCCCTTTTCCTCGTACTTGAGCTTGTAGTCGGAATGCTTGCGCAAGGACATCAGCAGCGACTGAGTGCGCGGCGGTATCTCCGGCGGCGCCGGCTCTGGCGGTGGCTCCGACTCGCCGCTGCTGTTGTTGTCCCCAAATTCATTCAGATCGCACGAGAGCTGCAGTTGCGATTGCTTTACCGTTAGCTGTTGTTGCTGCTGCTGCTGCTGCTGCTGTTGTTGTTGTAGTGGCGTCTGGGCGCGTTCGCTGCGATTGACGGAAAGGGCCGAGGTGCCGCTGCTGGAGCTCGTCATGCCGCTCAATCGATTCAGTGTGCTGCGCGCTGCACCGCTGCGCTGGCTGCGACTGCTCGACGCCGCAGTCGACGATGACGCCGACGCAGGCAGCAAATAGGCGTTCGCTGCTGCTGCTGCCACGCCCCTGGCGCTGCCCTCACCAGCATCTGGAGGCGACTCCTCAGCGGCGTACTTGCCGTTCAGGAAGGGATTTGTACTGCGCGGCGCCGCAGTCAGCGTCGTGCTGCTGCTGCTGCTGCTGTTGGGGAACAGGCCCAGGTTGGCATTCGAGGGATATTTGATGGCGCCGCCGCTGCTCGCCGAGACGGTGGCCACCTTCAGGGGCGACTGCGCCGCTGCCGCGCCACTTCGCTGATGCGGCTGAGCGTAGGTCACCTCTTGGCTGGCTTGGCTGGCATCCTCGGTGCGATGGTCGCGTTTGCGCAGATATTCCGGCTCACAGTCCGAATTGTAGTGCTCCATGCCTGGTGGCAGACGGGCAAAGAGAAGACGGTGCGAGTGGAAGGAGAATAGAATTAGAGTCGCTTGCGTATCGCACTTTCGTTTTCAGTGTTGAAAATGCGATGGGCACAGTTTTTTGTTAAAATTTCTCAGAGTGAAACTGGGAACCGTTTTGGAAATTTATACCGTAGTAGGCAAAATTATATTATAAACCTCAAAGCACCAACAAAGAAAGAAAACATCCAACTTGATTTCATTGGGTATCAACTCCCGAGGACGACATTGGAAAACTTCCACAGTAGATCATCAAAACTTCTCGCAAGCCCATTTGAGGATGCCCATGGAAGAAAAACGATATTGTTTATCTTATCTCTCAAACCTCGACTAAATTGTAACTCCCGATTTCCTCTTCGTCTTCTGATGAAGAATGTTATAAGAAAGAACGGCGATATATAAAAAAAACTCCCACTCCATACTACTAAATAAAAAAAAAGAGAACATCCAACTTCTCACAAGCCCATCCTAAATGATCACTAATGTGATTTCATTGGGTATCAACTCTCGAGCATGTCATTGGAATACGTCGACAGGCGTAAGGTGAGATCTGGAGTCACGACTTTCTCGTCATCCAAATGCCTCTTCCAACTTCCCAATAACCCATACTGAAATATCACTTATGTGATTTCATTAAATACTTGGGTATCAACTCCCGAGGACGACATTGGAAAACTTCCACAGTAGATCATCCAAACTTCTCACAAGCCCATTTGAGGAGGCCGATGGAAGTAAAACGATATTGTTTATCTTATCTCTCAACCCTCGACTAAATTGTTACTCCCAATTTCCTCTTCGTCTTCTGATGAAGAATGTTATAAGAAGGAACGGCGATATATAAAAAAAACTTCCACTCCATACGACTAAATAAAAAAAAAGAGAACATCCAACTTCTCACCAACCCACCCTCTATCACAAATGTGATTTCATTGGGTATCAACTCTCGAGCATGCCATTGGAACACGTCGACAGGTGTAAGGTGGGATCTGGAGTCTCGACTTTCTCCTCGTCTTCCAAATGCCTCTTCCAACCTCCCAATAACCCATACTGAAATATCACTTATGTGATTTCATTAAATACTTGGGTATCAACTCCCGAGGACGACATTGGAAGACTTCCACAGTAGATCATCAAAACTTCTCACAAGCCCATTTGAGGATGCCCGTGGAAGAAAAACGATATTGTTTATCTTAAATCTCAAACCTCGACTAAATTGTTACTCCCGATTTCCTCTTCGTCTTCTGATGAAGAATGTTATAAGAAAGAACGGCGATATATAAAAAAACCTTCCACTCCATACTACTAAATAGAAAAAAGAGAACATCCAACTTCTCACCAACCCACCCTCTATCACAAATGTGATTTCATTGGGTATCAACTCTCGAGCATGCCATTGGAACACGTCGACAGGTGTAAGGTGGGATCTGGAGTCTCGACTTTCTCCTCGTCTTCCAAATGCCTCTTCGAGCTTCCCAATAACCCATACTGAAATATCACTTATGTGATTTCATTAAATACTTGGGTATCAACTCCCGAGGACGACATTGGAAGACTTCCACAGTAGATCATCAAAACTTCTCACAAGCCCATTTGAGGATGCCCGTGGAAGAAAAACGATATTGTTTATCTTAAATCTCAAACCTCGACTAAATTGTTACTCCCGATTTCCTCTTCGTCTTCTGATGAAGAATGTTATAAGAAAGAACGGCGATATATAAAAAAAGCTTCCACTCCATACTACTAAATAGAAAAAAGAGAACATCCAACTTCTCACCAACCCACCCTCTATCACAAATGTGATTTCATTGGGTATCAACTCTCGAGCATGCCATTGGAACACGTCGACAGGTGTAAGGTGTGATCTGGAGTCTCGACTTTCTCGTCATCCAAATGCCTCTTCCAACTTCCCAATAACCAATACTGAAATATCACTTATGTGATTTCATTAAATACTTGGGTATCAACTCCCGAGGACGACATTGGAAGACTTCCACAGTAGATCATCAAAACTTCTCACAAACCCGATTAAGGAGGCCGATGGAAGTAAAACGATATTGTTTATCTTATCTCTCAAACCTCGACTAAATTGTTACTCCCAATTTTCTCTTCGTCTTCTGATGAAGAATGTTATAAGAAAGAACGGCGATATATAAAAAAAACTTCCACTCCATACTACTAAATAAAAAAAAAAGAGAACATCCAACTTCTCACCAACCCACCCTCTATCACAAATGTGATTTCATTGGGTATCAACTCTCGAGCATGCCATTGGAACACGTCGACAGGTGTAAGGTGGGATCTGGAGTCTCGACTTTCTCCTCGTCTTCCAAATGCCTCTTCCAACCTCCCAATAACCCATACTGAAATATCACTTATGTGATTTCATTAAATACTTGGGTCTCAACTCCCGAGGACGACATTGGAAGACTTCCACAGTAGATCATCAAAACTTCTCACAAGCCCATTTGAGGATGCCCGTGGAAGAAAAACGATATTGTTTATCTTAAATCTCAAACCTCGACTAAATTGTTACTCCCGGTTTCCTCTTCGTCTTCTGATGAAGAATGTTATAAGAAAGAACGGCGATATATAAAAAAAGCTTCCACTCCATACTACTAAATAGAAAAAAGAGAACATCCAACTTCTCACCAACCCACCCTCTATCACAAATGTGATTTCATTGGGTATCAACTCTCGAGCATGCCATTGGAACACGTCGACAGGTGTAAGGTGTGATCTGGAGTCTCGACTTTCTCGTCATCCAAATGCCTCTTCCAACTTCCCAATAACCCATACTGAAATATCACTTATGTGATTTCATTAAATACTTGGGTATCAACTCCCGAGGACGACATTGGAAGACTTCCACAGTAGATCATTAAAACTTCTCACAAGCCCATTTGAGGATGCCCATTGAAGAAAAACGATATTGTTTATCTTATCTCTCAAACCTCGACTAAATTGTAATTCCCGATTTCCTCTTCGTCTTCTGATGAAGAATGTTATAAGAAAGAACGGCGATATATAAAAAAAACTTCCACTCCATACTACTAAATAAAAAAAAAGAGAACATCCAACTTCTCACCAACCCACCCTCTATCACAAATGTGATTTCATTGGGTATCAACTCTCGAGCATGCCATTGGAACACGTCGACAGGTGTAAGGTGTGATCTGGAGTCTCGACTTTCTCGTCATCCAAATGCCTCTTCCAACTTCCCAATAACCCATACTGAAATATCACTTATGTGATTTCATTAAATACTTGGGTATCAACTCCCGAGGACGACATTGGAAGACTTCCACAGTAGATCATCAAAACTTCTCACAAGCCCATTTGAGGATGCCCATGGAAGAAAAACGATATTGTTTATCTTATCTCTCAAACCTCGACTAAATTGTAATTCCCGATTTCCTCTTCGTCTTCTGATGAAGAATGTTATAAGAAAGAACGGCGATATATAAAAAAAGCTTCCACTCCATACTACTAAATAGAAAAAAGAGAACATCCAACTTCTCACCAACCCACCCTCTATCACAAATGTGATTTCATTGGGTATCAACTCTCGAGCATGCCATTGGAACACGTCGACAGGTGTAAGGTGTGATCTGGAGTCTCGACTTTCTCGTCATCCAAATGCCTCTTCCAACTTCCCAATAACCCATACTGAAATATCACTTATGTGATTTCATTAAATACTTGGGTATCAACTCCCGAGGACGACATTGGAAGACTTCCACAGTAGATCATCAAAACTTCTCACAAGCCCATTTGAGGA
Organism: Drosophila navojoa; assembly: GCF_054131105.1. NCBI lineage: Eukaryota > Metazoa > Arthropoda > Insecta > Diptera > Drosophilidae > Drosophila > Drosophila navojoa. The sequence goes on along the minus strand of NC_142895.1, from coordinate 7,954,680 downwards.
TGCCCGTGGAAGAAAAACGATATTGTTTATCTTATCTCTCAAACCTCGACTAAATTGTAATTCCCGATTTCCTCTTCGTCTTCTGATGAAGAATGTTATAAGAAAGAACGGCGATATATAAAAAAAGCTTCCACTCCATACTACTAAATAGAAAAAAGAGAACATCCAACTTCTCACCAACCCACCCTCTATCACAAATGTGATTTCATTGGGTATCAACTCTCGAGCATGCCATTGGAACACGTCGACAGGTGTAAGGTGTGATCTGGAGTCTCGACTTTCTCGTCATCCAAATGCCTCTTCCAACTTCCCAATAACCCATACTGAAATATCACTTATGTGATTTCATTAAATACTTGGGTATCAACTCCCGAGGACGACATTGGAAGACTTCCACAGTAGATCATCAAAACTTCTCACAAGCCCATTTGAGGATGCCCATGGAAGAAAAACGATATTGTTTATCTTATCTCTCAAACCTCGACTAAATTGTAATTCCCGATTTCCTCTTCGTCTTCTGATGAAGAATGTTATAAGAAAGAACGGCGATATATACAAAAAACTCCCACTCCATACTACTAAATAAAAAAAAAGAGAACATCCAACTTCTCACCAACCCACCCTCTATCACAAATGTGATTTCATTGGGTATCAACTCTCGAGCATGCCATTGGAACACGTCGACAGGTGTAAGGTGGGATCTGGAGTCTCGACTTTCTCGTCATCCAAATGCCTCTTCCAACTTCCCAATAACCCATACTGAAATATCACTTATGTGATTTCATTAAATACTTGGGTATCAACTCCCGAGGACGACATTGGAAGACTTCCACAGTAGATCATTAAAACTTCTCGCAAGCCCATTTGAGGATGCCCATTGAAGAAAAACGATATTGTTTATCTTATCTCTCAAACCTCGACTAAATTGTAATTCCCGATTTCCTCTTCGTCTTCTGATGAAGAATGTTATAAGAAAGAACGGCGATATATAAAAAAAACTTCCACTCCATACTACTAAATAAAAAAAAAGAGAACATCCAACTTCTCACCAACCCACCCTCTATCACAAATGTGATTTCATTGGGTGTCAACTCTCGAGCATGCCATTGGAACACGTCGACAGGTGTAAGGTGGGATCTGGAGTCTCGACTTTCTCCTCGTCTTCCAAATGCCTCTTCGAGCTTCCCAATAACCCATACTGAAATATCACTTATGTGATTTCATTAAATACTTGGGTATCAACTCCCGAGGACGACATTGGAAGACTTCCACAGTAGATCATCAAAACTTCTCACAAGCCCATTTGAGGATGCCCGTGGAAGAAAAACGATATTGTTTATCTTAAATCTCAAACCTCGACTAAATTGTTACTCCCGATTTCCTCTTCGTCTTCTGATGAAGAATGTTATAAGAAAGAACGGCGATATATAAAAAAAGCTTCCACTCCATACTACTAAATAGAAAAAAGAGAACATCCAACTTCTCACCAACCCACCCTCTATCACAAATGTGATTTCATTGGGTATCAACTCTCGAGCATGCCATTGGAACACGTCGACAGGTGTAAGGTGGGATCTGGAGTCTCGACTTTCTCCTCGTCTTCCAAATACCTCTTCGAACTTCCCAATAACCCATACTGAAATATCACTTATGTGATTTCATTAAATACTTGGGTATCAACTCCCGAGGACGACATTGGAAGACTTCCACAGTAGATCATCAAAACTTCTCACAAGCCCATTTGAGGATGCCCGTGGAAGAAAAACGATATTGTTTATCTTAAATCTCAAACCTCGACTAAATTGTTACTCCCGATTTCCTCTTCGTCTTCTGATGAAGAATGTTATAAGAAAGAACGGCGATATATAAAAAAACCTTCCACTCCATACTACTAAATAGAAAAAAGAGAACATCCAACTTCTCACCAACCCACCCTCTATCACAAATGTGATTTCATTGGGTATCAACTCTCGAGCATGCCATTGGAACACGTCGACAGGTGTAAGGTGGGATCTGGAGTCTCGACTTTCTCCTCGTCTTCCAAATGCCTCTTCGAACTTCCCAATAACCCATACTGAAATATCACTTATGTGATTTCATTAAATACTTGGGTATCAACTCCCGAGGACGACATTGGAAGACTTCCACAGTAGATCATCAAAACTTCTCACAAGCCCATTTGAGGATGCCCGTGGAAGAAAAACGATATTGTTTATCTTAAATCTCAAACCTCGACTAAATTGTTACTCCCGATTTCCTCTTCGTCTTCTGATGAAGAATGTTATAAGAAAGAACGGCGATATATAAAAAAAGCTTCCACTCTATACTACTAAATAGAAAAAAGAGAACATCCAACTTCTCACCAACCCACCCTCTATCACAAATGTGATTTCATTGGGTATCAACTCTCGAGCATGCCATTGGAACACGTCGACAGGTGTAAGGTGTGATCTGGAGTCTCGACTTTCTCGTCATCCAAATGCCTCTTCCAACTTCCCAATAACCAATACTGAAATATCACTTATGTGATTTCATTAAATACTTGGGTATCAACTCCCGAGGACGACATTGGAAGACTTCCACAGTAGATCATCAAAACTTCTCACAAACCCGATTAAGGAGGCCGATGGAAGTAAAACGATATTGTTTATCTTATCTCTCAAACCTCGACTAAATTGTTACTCCCAATTTTCTCTTCGTCTTCTGATGAAGAATGTTATAAGAAAGAACGGCGATATATAAAAAAAACTTCCACTCCATACTACTAAATAAAAAAAAAAGAGAACATCCAACTTCTCACCAACCCACCCTCTATCACAAATGTGATTTCATTGGGTATCAACTCTCGAGCATGCCATTGGAACACGTCGACAGGTGTAAGGTGGGATCTGGAGTCTCGACTTTCTCCTCGTCTTCCAAATGCCTCTTCCAACCTCCCAATAACCCATACTGAAATATCACTTATGTGATTTCATTAAATACTTGGGTCTCAACTCCCGAGGACGACATTGGAAGACTTCCACAGTAGATCATCAAAACTTCTCACAAGCCCATTTGAGGATGCCCGTGGAAGAAAAACGATATTGTTTATCTTAAATCTCAAACCTCGACTAAATTGTTACTCCCGATTTCCTCTTCGTCTTCTGATGAAGAATGTTATAAGAAAGAACGGCGATATATACAAAAAACTCCCACTCCATACTACTAAATAAAAAAAAAGAGAACATCCAACTTCTCACCAACCCACCCTCTATCACAAATGTGATTTCATTGGGTATCAACTCTCGAGCATGCCATTGGAACACGTCGACAGGTGTAAGGTGGGATCTGGAGTCTCGACTTTCTCGTCATCCAAATGCCTCTTCCAACTTCCCAATAACCCATACTGAAATATCACTTATGTGATTTCATTAAATACTTGGGTATCAACTCCCGAGGACGACATTGGAAGACTTCCACAGTAGATCATTAAAACTTCTCACAAGCCCATTAGGGGATGCCCATGGAAGAAAAACGATATTGTTTATCTTATCTCTCAAACCTCGACTAAATTGTAATTCCCGATTTCCTCTTCGTCTTCTGATGAAGAATGTTATAAGAAAGAACGGCGATATATACAAAAAACTCCCACTCCATACTACTAAATAAAAAAAAAGAGAACATCCAACTTCTCACCAACCCACCCTCTATCACAAATGTGATTTCATTGGGTATCAACTCTCGAGCATGCCATTGGAACACGTCGACAGGTGTAAGGTGGGATCTGGAGTCTCGACTTTCTCGTCATCCAAATGCCTCTTCCAACTTCCCAATAACCCATACTGAAATATCACTTATGTGATTTCATTAAATACTTGGGTATCAACTCCCGAGGACGACATTGGAAGACTTCCACAGTAGATCATTAAAACTTCTCGCAAGCCCATTTGAGGATGCCCATTGAAGAAAAACGATATTGTTTATCTTATCTCTCAAACCTCGACTAAATTGTTAGTCCCAATTTCCTCTTCGTCTTCTGATGAAGAATGTTATAAGAAAGAACGGCGATATATAAAAAAAACTTCCACTCCATACTACTAAATAAAAAAAAAGAGAACATCCAACTTCTCACCAACCCACCCTCTATCACAAATGTGATTTCATTGGGTGTCAACTCTCGAGCATGCCATTGGAACACGTCGACAGGTGTAAGGTGGGATCTGGAGTCTCGACTTTCTCCTCGTCTTCCAAATGCCTCTTCGAGCTTCCCAATAACCCATACTGAAATATCACTTATGTGATTTCATTAAATACTTGGGTATCAACTCCCGAGGACGACATTGGAAGACTTCCACAGTAGATCATCAAAACTTCTCACAAGCCCATTTGAGGATGCCCGTGGAAGAAAAACGATATTGTTTATCTTAAATCTCAAACCTCGACTAAATTGTTACTCCCGATTTCCTCTTCGTCTTCTGATGAAGAATGTTATAAGAAAGAACGGCGATATATAAAAAAAGCTTCCACTCCATACTACTAAATAGAAAAAAGAGAACATCCAACTTCTCACCAACCCACCCTCTATCACAAATGTGATTTCATTGGGTATCAACTCTCGAGCATGCCATTGGAACACGTCGACAGGTGTAAGGTGGGATCTGGAGTCTCGACTTTCTCCTCGTCTTCCAAATACCTCTTCGAACTTCCCAATAACCCATACTGAAATATCACTTATGTGATTTCATTAAATACTTGGGTATCAACTCCCGAGGACGACATTGGAAGACTTCCACAGTAGATCATCAAAACTTCTCACAAGCCCATTTGAGGATGCCCGTGGAAGAAAAACGATATTGTTTATCTTAAATCTCAAACCTCGACTAAATTGTTACTCCCGATTTCCTCTTCGTCTTCTGATGAAGAATGTTATAAGAAAGAACGGCGATATATAAAAAAACCTTCCACTCCATACTACTAAATAGAAAAAAGAGAACATCCAACTTCTCACCAACCCACCCTCTATCACAAATGTGATTTCATTGGGTATCAACTCTCGAGCATGCCATTGGAACACGTCGACAGGTGTAAGGTGGGATCTGGAGTCTCGACTTTCTCCTCGTCTTCCAAATGCCTCTTCGAACTTCCCAATAACCCATACTGAAATATTATCACTTATGTGATTTCATTAAATACTTGGGTATCAACTCCCGAGGACGACATTGGAAGACTTCCACAGTAGGTCATTAAAACTTCTCACAAGCCCATTTGAGGATGCCCATGGAAGAAAAACGATATTGTTTATCTTAAATCTCAAACCTCGACTAAATTGTTACTCCCGATTTCCTCTTCGTCTTCTGATGAAGAATGTTATAGGAAAGAACGGCGATATATAAAAAAAAACTCCCACTCCACACTACTAAATAAAAAAAAGAGAACATCCAACTTCTCACCAACCCACCCTCAATTATCACAAATGTGATTTCAGTGGGTATCAACTCTCGAGCATGCCATTGGAACACGTCGACAGGTGTAAGGTGGGATCTGGAGTCTTCCAACTTAACTTCTCAAGCCCACGCCAATGGATGATGTATGATGTTATTTAATACTTGAGTAGCAACATCCGAGACGACGACTTTGGAATACGTCCACAACTATTAAACAACTCATTGCACAAACCAGGAATATATAAATCCTGTCGCCAAGGATGAGGACGTTGTATAGACTTCCAAGTCAATCCTCATTGCAAACAAATTCGATGTGCTTAATGTGGACATGTGGCTTGTTGATACTTCCACCCCAACCCTTTGGAGATCTTGAGCTTAAGGATTAAAAATAATCAGCACAAAGATCTCAACAAAAACATAAAAAAAAAATATTAAAAAAAAAATAAATAAAAAAAATTATTAACAATCGCCTGCCTTGGGCGAGCCACAGAGGCAGATACTATTGGCCCAAAAGCCAACCCCCCCAAAAAAAAAAAAAAAATGTATATATATTAACAATGGCCAACAAAAATTGTTAATGTAAATTGAGTCTGCTCTGGGCGAGCCACAGAGGCAGATTCAAGCGTCCCAATAGCCACAAAAAAAAAAAAAAAAAAAAAAAAAAAAAAAAAAAAAAAAAAAAATTCATATATTAACAATGGCCAACAAAAATTGTTAATATAAATTGAGTCTGCTCTGGGCGAGCCAGAGAGCCAGACTGAGCCTCTCACTGAGAACACGGCCTTTTATAGCAAATGGAAGCCTGCTTCGATTGTAGTTTTTCCTGCAACTCTGTGGTTCAGAGTTGCTTTGAAAGCAGTGTTGCCAGATGCAATTTTTACATACACATATGCTGACATCTAACGTTTTTCCATTTGAATTGACGTGCTATGGAAAGACTCGCTTATTAGACATGATTCGCCTTATGTATGAAATAAGTCTGCGCTGGGCGAGCCACAGAGGCAGATTCAAGCGGCCCAATAGCCACAAAAAAAAATTTAAAAAAAAAATACATTTATTAACAATGGCCAACAAAAATTGTTAATGTAAATTGAGTCTGCTCTGGGCGAGCCACAGAGGTAGATTCAATCGGCCCAATAATAGCCGCAAAAAAAAAAATTAAAAAAAAAATACATTTATTAACAATGGCCAACGAAAATTGGTATGGTAAATTGAGTCTGCTCTGGGCGAGCCACAGAGGTAGATTCAATCGGCCCAATAGCCGCAAAAAAAAAAATGTAAAAAAAATATATATTAACAATGGCCAACAAAAATTGTTAATATAAATTGAGTCTGCTCTGGGCGAACCACAGAGGTAGACTGAGCCTCTCACTGAGAACACGGCCTTTTATAGCAAATGGAAGCCTGCTTCGATTGTAGATTTTCCTGCGACTCTGTGGTTCAGAGTTGCTTTGAAAGCAGTGTTGCCAGATGCAATTTTACATACACATATGCATTTTTGCCTTGATCCCAACAATGTTTCAGGCAATATACTTTACGCACTGCGAGTGCGCATGCCATTCCACTTAAATGAGTTTCATTTAACAGCTCAATGAAGCATCTATTAAAAATCTTCAGCATAACCTTCAAAATGTAGTTGTTGGTGATGTAGCTCTCAATATGCTCTCTCAAGAGTTTGTCGTTACAGATTTAGACATTGGCACGCTTCCGCCCCTTCGCTCCCCCTCCATCAATGCCATCATCGCTGACGACCCCTGTAGACATGGTCCTCTGTGTAAAGAGCAACAATCGCTCCCCAGTCGGCCGTGGGGGCACCCAATGTTATGAGGTTGTAAAAAATGAATCGTAAATTGCATTAAATATTAACAGACAATAAAAAGCAACACACACACACACACACAGACACAGACACACGGACAACGTGAACAACAACAAAACGCAATATGCATTACGAACATAAAAATCGCGCAACAGACGCCGATTTGCGTTTTATGCTTCGATTAGGCGCTCTTTGCGAGACCCTCAGCTGGCCCTCGATTACACTCAGACCAAAAGAGTCCCCATCCCCAATTCGTATTCCCCATTCCCCGTGCGCCATCTCCGCCATTTCAGCAGCCTTTGTAATTGAATTGAAGCTTCACTTTCAGTTAGTCAATCTTTCGCAGCACCAGCGCACTTGAAACGCAAATTAATCGCAGCTTTTATGGAATATTCAATATCAAATTTGCAATTTTCGCACGCGCAAAGAGTTGAGATTGCGCAAGAATTTTCATTAAGCCAGAAATTTGCTTGTGCAAAATGTTAAGAATTAACGATTTTCATATATTTATTAGCAAATCGAAATGGAGCTAATATAAATTTAGATTTAATTTCTCGAATTTCATTTGAACTATAGCAAAGAGTTAGGAATTAATGGAACTTATAGATATCATAGGGAATTTTGTATTATTTGAATAATTGAACACAGCGTGGGAGCATAAACTAAGCAGTTCACTTAGCACTGAGCAAGTTCAATTCAATATTTGGTCACCGTTCTCAGCTAAATCTGTTTTTATGGCACGAGCCTGCCAAGTACAGGGTATGACAAGAACAAAAAAAGTTGCTTTAACCCAGAGACGAAACCCAAATCCCAAAAATCCATCAATGCAATTCAAATCCCAATGCGTTGCGTCACGTTGCCTCGAATCGAATTGAATCCAATCAGAGCCAAAGCTCAGCCCAAAAACAAAACAAAAACTAACAAAGCAGAAGCGAAAACAGGAGCAGGCAGAGTGGGCTCAACTGGAGCATGCCCTGTAAATGCAGTCGTAGTAGTAAATGAAACGGAACTCAAATGCCCTCGAGTTGGATATAAAAAAAAGGATTTCAGTTCAATTATGCATGGAATTTGTTTTTGATGATCCACTCCAAGTCGAAGTACTGCACAGGGTATAGCCAAGTCCATACGATTATCGAGTGTCTTTTGGCTTGACCTTGGCTCGAGTTCTGTTGGGCATTTGCGGCTTAGATCCGATGGCTACTGAATAATTCAATTAAATAAAATAATGAATATTTAGTTGGCTCGAGCGACTTATAAATCGCTTACTTAGCCACGATGTGGCGCTGCGGCTCTGCCCATATAAGTGTGTTGCTATGTGTGTGTGTGTGTGTGTGCATATGGTCTACTCACTTGCCAATTGCTGACTCTGCAGCAGCAGCTGAGCCAACAGCTGCGTATCAAAGGCCGTTGCCTGGGCGGTATTTTGATATTCATCCTCGCTGCTGCTGCCATAGCCGTGTCCATGTCGATGGCTATGCCATTCGGCTGAACGTTGACGCCTCAGCTGCTGTTGCTCGCCGCCTGGATTCGAGCTGCTAATGCCGACGCCGCCGCCGCCGGGGTTCGAGCCACTTATGCTGCTGCCGTAGTAAAATTCGCTGCCGATGGCGCTGCCGCTGCCAACGCGTTTACGGCCAATTGTGCCCGAATGGCTGCTGGACATGTTGATGCGGGTGCTGGCCGAGGCTATTCTCTCGCTCACACACTACTCTCCACGCTCTCTCTCACTCCCACTCAGTAACAGACTCGCACGGCTTTGGCTAGTGGATTTCACCTTCAATTGAACTATGCACGTAACTTGGCCAAGCAATTTGTTCTCGTTTGTTACTTGACTTGGCTTTTCTTATTGAAGTTGTTGCTGTTGCTATTGTTGTTGTAGCCAACGCATTGACGTCGCATTGGCCGCCTGTGGGCCACATGGGCCCCGCCTACCGCGTCGTCTGCTTTGTTTCTTTTTCTTTTTTCGGCCAGCCGTTGACGTCGCTTTAAGTGCTTAACCGAATTAACGCTGAAACGATAAAAACGACAAAGTGTCAGCATGAGTCGAGTATAGCTCACAGATAGAGAGATTCGCCAGGGCAAAGGAGACTTATTATAATGTATGAGCAGCCCAACTAGTAAATACCCTGTAGGAACTAAATATATTGATGGAGATAGTTGATAAAGTTTAGCTGGGAATCGAATTGGTGTGTGCTTGCATGTGTTTATGTGATGTGCACGACTTATGATACCCTATAGGAAAGCTTGAAGTTAAGTGAAATTGAAAATTTATTTAGTCCATGCTTTCATTCATTATTTCTTGTTTTTTTAAGGCATAAATTATCAATATAGAGTTTTCATGATTTCATGTTAGATGAACAGCTCGTAGATACCCTGTAGCAATTTGTAAATGTTTACTCATAAGGCTTTTGTGATATGTGATATGATTTTTTCTGGTATTTATCGATATATTAGCATATAATCGATTAATCGATAATTTTATAAACGCTTCCATATCTGTTTATACTCAATCGACAGATATATTTATCTATATGTAAATGTTTCTAATACATATTTTTATATATTCATATCATTCAATGAATTTACATCGAATACTAAATCGATGTTATCGATAAATTATGACAAAATAACAAAGAAAATCTTTAAATTAGGATGAAAAACTTAAGAAGACTACGTTTTTCATTCAAATTTAAAGATTTTTATAACTTCTTTGGCATACAAATTCATTGAATATTGATTCATTAGCAGATCAAAAAATATTTAGTAATATTTTCCGCTTATTCACCTCATTTGGCGAAATTCATACGCCCCGCTCAGTTGTATATAGTACAGGGCATCTATGGTCTGACAGAACGTCGGAAGTGGTGCGTGGGAGCGTAAGAGATAAAACCATAAATGCTCCAAAATGAAAATAAATACCAGCCGGCGACCTGCTGCTTTTCCTCCCCCCCACCCAACACACACACACACACACACACACACACACAGAGGCCAGAGTTGGGGCTTTGCACTGGAACTGGAACTGACTCCAGGGTGGAGTTTTTGGTTGTGTCGTCAAGTGAACTTAATAGCAATTGCATTAAATGAAAGCTCAGCTCCTTAAACGCTGCCTGTTATTAGTCGTTCCAGCAATGGCAACGCCAACAACAACAAGAACAACAACGGCAACTTTTTATGAGTGTCCAGTCGCAGCTCCTGCTCAGGTCCCAAAAGTTTAACAAGGAGTTGACCAGCACAGTTACAGTGGCAATTGGGGAGCTGGCACTTTGGCTTTTGATTTGATGAGTACGCATTTGAATGCACTCGAAGCCCAGCACGAGTGGCCCATTACTTGCAGTAAGCCAGTCAGCTCAGCTGGCAACGCTTCTGGCCCTATTCGAAGGCATTTCCATTTATCTAATCGCAGTGCCTGCCCGAACGAACCCGAAGCAGTGCACATTGTATGCGCTCGCTTTTGTTTGGCCTGTCACCAATTTTCAATTTCAGTTGGGAAAACTGACGAAGAAACATGGGAAACTTAACCGTTTCTTTGTGCTGTTTATGATGCGTTAACAGGTCTACTTATCTTAACAGAGGCTTAACATTTTGTATGCTCTTGTGTAATTGCTGTGGTTAATTTGCATGCTGTGCTTAAGTCAACTCTGTAAAATGTATAAAAATGCAAAAATCCTAATTTAAAATGTGCTTTTCAGATGTTTTTGTTCTTCTTCTTCTTCTTCTCCTTCAGGAAACAGACAAAAGCACGGAGCTTCTTGAGCTGTTTCATCAAATGAAATAAATATTTACATATTACGTAGCATCTCTCCTCCCTGTTTTCTTTTCTCTATCTCTTTTGCACACACTCGCTATATATCTGTCTCTCTTTATTTCATTCTGTCCGTCTAAATTTGTTTTCCATAACTCTCTCTCCTTCTCTTTTTTGTCATCCTTCTCTCTCTCAATCTATGTATCTTTCTCTCTCACTCTCACTCTCCTTTTCCTACAATCTCTCTCTCTTTATCTCTTCTCTCCCATCCTTTCTCTCATTCCACCTCCATCTCTCCCCACTTTCTGTCCGTCTCACTTTCTTTTGTCATCCTTCTCTCTCTCTCTCAATCTATGTATCTTTCTCTCTCACTCTCACTCTCCTTTTCCTACAATCTCTCTCTCTTTATCTCTTCTCTCCCATCCTTTCTCTCATTCCACCTCCATCTCTCCCCCCTCTTCACTCCCATAATTGTTTCCTTCTACGCTCATCTCATAAATGTCGCTGCATCTGTTGCATCCATTTGCCTGTCCGACTCAAACGCATTTCACCTGTCACACCCCAAGGGGCCGGCATGACTGTCTGTCCGCCCCTCCGACCTTTGGGCTCTCCAATCTGGAGTAATAAACATGCCCATGCTCGACATACCTCAAACACGTGCCCAGCACACGCAGCCGCATGTCGGACACCGAAACATATCCCAGACGCTCGTCGCGCGCTGTCCAGCTCAGCAATCCGAGACATTGCTGCCACTGAGCATGGATTTGGACGTTTAATGGATTGGGATGCAGCTGCCTTCGCTACAAAAATGTATAATTTAATATCATTTCAAGTATCTGAGAGAGAGAGAGAGAGAGAGAGAGAGAGAGAGAGAGAGGAAGAGTCCAAGACAACTCTCTTGTTATGGAGTAACTGAATTCCTGCTCAGCTACTCCATCATGCAGCTGCCTTGGCATACCCATTAGCGCTTATAAAACGCTTAAGCACCTCTTACAAAAGGTGTGAATCCTCATCTAACTCGATTAGCTTTCATCGAGCAGACTTTGCTCTCAGTTACCCAAGTTCAAGCTGAACGCCATCGGAACTACTTCTCATTATCTGCCGCTTCTAATGAGCAGAGGTGAGCTGAACTCTGCATAAATATAGACCAAACATGATGATGCCTTCGCCTCTACATTCACCTTTTGCCCGGGCTCAATTCGAGGAGGCGGCAGAGAGCCTCGCCCCAACCATTTTGCTGACGTTAATGAAGCCGCGTTATTTTTAGGTAGCGCAACATGAAAATTAATTTCGCCATTTCACTTTGCCCGCATGTAAGTTGATATATGTATATACACACACATGCATGGGTGTGCGTGTGTGTGTGTGTGTGCTCGTAATAACACTTATTGTAGCTATATTTGCATTCATTAGATAGATGATGGCGGCATTCAAGCACTCTTGCTAGCCGAGTATATGGCATTGTCAGTCAGAGTCGTGGCTATTGAGAGTATTATATACATTATATTGCAGCTCAATCTGTATATCGATGATATGGAATGACTGCAGATAAAGCTATTTAAGGTTGGCCCAGAAAAAACGTCGAATCGATATCTCTAAATGTCCATATAAAATACTTGACTGATGCACAAACCGTCCTTGGCCTGAAAAAAGAATCGCTAAGTGAACCTTTCCTTTGAAGAGCATAGAAACAACTTGGGTCCCCAAACTGAGCCAACTTGAACCCAGGCGAAGCAATTGAAATGAAGCTAAACAAAGCTCAAATTAGCTCGACCAACCCGAACAGAGCTAATCCAGCTTAACTAGCTCGAGCTGAGCCGAGATGAATCAAGTTGAATTGAACTGAACTAAGCTGAGTCTAGTTGTTAGCTTACCTATTACGAAACTAATCGAGACGCCTTCAGAAATAATCGAGCACCCAAACGAAACCAAGCTGAACCGAGCAACTAAAGGTTAAACATTATAAGGAACACTAAACCGAAGCAATACGAAATCTACCTTTGGGAAAATTATAAATGGGAACAGTAAACGGAACCATTTATAGACTAGATTCATGGAGCGAGAGCTGTGCATGGGAAAAAGGAGCTGAGCCACAGGAACAAGTCGAACTAGAACTTTTAGAAAATCTTGTATATAAACATTAAACTTAAATATTTACAGGAAAACCCGAGTCATAAGCCAATTCTTGAGTCATATCACGAGTGGGAACAGTAAACTGCTCTATGAAAGTTGCTGATTGGAATAAAAAGAGAACTATCGGAAAATTTGATCCGCTATTTACAGGAAATACCAATTATCAAGCCTTTGGGCGACTCATCGAAAGGAAACAGTAAAGTGAGCCTCAGGAAAATCAAATCTACAAATGTAAGCTGTTTGCGAATCATAAATAGGAACGTCAAACCTCACTCAGAAAGTTTTTGAATGTAAGAAAGAGTAGAAACAGAGGAAAACCAGCTACATAAGGCGATTCTAGTCACTCGGCAAATCAAGTCACAGAAAAAAGAAGACCAAATATTAATTTTAGTTTGACTTTTTAGCTAAATAGACTTTCAATTTCAACTTCGCTATTTTCAGTTCAGTTCAATATGAAAGTTAGGGCATTTAAAAGTCGTCTTGCTGCACCTTAACCACATCAACTTGTTGTTCACTGTTTGTGGTCGCGTGTAAGGCTCGAGGTTTGAGTACATTTTTACAGGTTCGCGCTCGACGCTGTCAATAATTTCGTTAGCAACGAAAAGAGCCGTAGACACACACACAAACACACACACATACATGGAGAGACTACTAGCAGGTGCACCTATATGGGTGTGTGTGTGTGTGTTAACAATGGCGTACCCTCGTCATGTGTGTGTTTGTGTGTGTGTGTGTGTGGGTGAACTCTGGTAATGAGGTTGTTTTGCATGTTTGGTCATAATACAACATTTTGTGTTAGACTCTGCGTGCGGTTTATCTATGAAACCGTTAGGATATAGCGATAACAGCAGGTGTTACAGGTGTATGTGTGTGTGTGTGTGTGCATGGTTCGAGCTGATTCTATTTAGGCATACAATGCATTTTGATATGTAATTAAATATTGTGTGGTTTTGTCAAACAGACAGCAAATCAATGTAGCTCTCATTCGGTCTCCTTTTGCTGGCTATCTGCATTTCACTCTCTCTCACTCACTCTCTCTCTCTCTCTCACTCTGTCTTTCTCTCAGTAAATTTGCATTGTAATTGCGGCAAATGCAATGAAATGCAACGCGTCAACTGATATCGCAGGAAATGCGCACAATTTTCGAGGCAACCAACCCGTTGCCCGTCCCCCCCTCCCCACCATCATCAGGGAGAATGTTAATGAAATTCAAATGAAATGAAACGAAACGAATCCTCATCGAATTGTATCGAATTGAAGTTTGCTGCTATTGCTGCTATTTCAGTAAACATTTAGCGAGCAGCAGGAAATGCCCCAAAATGATGCACATGGACAAAACATGACGTGTGCGCAGCCAAACGGAGCGGAACGGAACGAAACAGAAAGTCAAAGATATAAAACGGAATCAAGCCGATATGACACATTTTACAGCTCGCCCTGCCACGTACGGCACACAATTATCTGGCTGCCAGCAGTCAATTAGTCAATTGTTCGTGCAAAAATTGTTTATTAACTCGAACTTTGTTCGAGAAATTGAAATTCGACAAGAGGAAAAATGTCATTTGGGACCAGGAAATGCCTCTAGGTGAAATGTTTGGCAATTAAATTTTCAAGGAATTTCTATCAATTTGCTGTGTTGCTGCAGCAATTTAATTGAAGCTAGTGCGATTGACGAAACAATGCCATTGAGTGTCTGAAGAATTTTCTTGAATTGACTTATGATTGATTATGCGTTTTTCTCAAGACAAATTTTTAGCTTTTGAAAGCGAAACAATAGAAAAATCGAGAGTTTTTTTTTTTTAAATAAAAAATGTGGAAATATGACTATTATTATTTTTTTTTTTTTTCTTGAACAAATTCTTTATAAAATTTTAGTAAAAGCTAAGATAAATATACTTTTCTTCAGGAAAACATATTTTTGTAGCATGCGAGACCCCAGGAATCAAGAGCCATACAATTCGCTATTTATCAAAATCATAAAGGTTTTTTGCATATACATATTTACTAGAATTGGCGCGTTTTCATGATAAAATTAAGTCAAATTTTACTATTTTTGTATTAAATAAAAAAGTTGAGAAAAAATATATACAAATGTTATAAAATAATTGTTTTTAAATGACGAATGGCAAAAAATAAATAGACCATTAAAAAAATGTTTGTTTTTCATAAATATTTGTTATGATTTGTTTACATTTGAAAACAATTAAATTTGAATAATTTTACTTTCTTAGATAATTTAAGAAAATGATTAATAAATATTTAAAATAAAATTGTTTTCAAATTTGCACAAAAATGATGATTTTATTTATTTGTTATTTATTTTTATTATTTTTCAAAAAAATAATTTGTCATAAATGTTTTTTTTTTTTAATGATTTTTTTATGTTTTAGTGAAAGCATTGACAACTTTTTATATTTTTCATTTTGTCACCATTTTTTTATTATCATTATTATTATTATTATTATTTTTAATTTTTGTTGTATGGAAGCAATTTAATTTTGATAATTTTACTTTCTTAGATAAATTAAGATAATTATTATAATAATTTAAATTTTCACAGAAATGGCGATTTTATTTATTTTTTATTTATTTTTACTATTCATTTAAGTAAAAATCATTGAAAACTTTTTATATTTTTCATTTTGTCACAATTTTTTTTTATTATAATTATTATTATTATTTTTATTTTGTAATTAATTTTTTTATTATAATTATTATTATTATTTTTATTTTGTAATTAATTTTTTTTTTTTTTTTTTTTTTTTTTTGTATGGAAGCAATTTAATTATGATAATTTCACTTTCTTAGATAATTTAAATGTACACTTGGTATTTTTTAGAGTCAATGTTTTATAAGAAAGCGAAATGAGTGTATTGGTTGTTTGTATAGTTCACATTGCTATTCTACTATAGACTTAGCACTTGGTTGAGCTAATTAAAATAATATTTTGCAATATTTTTGGATTAGCTTGATACTTAAAATTAAAGTACTGGCAATTTTGTATACCTTAAGCCAAGTTTTTGCAAACATTAAAAGATTATGTAATCAAAGAAAGTGTTGGGCCAACGCCAGGTAAGCTGCAGAGATTACCGCCAGCCACTTTAGTTTTGACAGATTTGCTGAGGCTTAAAGCCGACAGGTGCGTACAAAGAGCTGGCCTTAAGGCCAAAGGGCACCAAAGGGCTTTGGTATCGGCTGCAGCTCCTGCTCCGCTGCCTGCTGCGGCTTGAGCCACAGCATATTTTAATTGTATTGCCAGTCAGGCAGCCGATAGTTAATTATGTCTAAAGTGAAAATGCCAGGAGCAGGTCAAGATTCTTTGGTATGCTCATGGTATGAGATCTTGTTGGCTTTCTATTAGCAGGAGGCGGCAGCGCGGTTGCAGCAACAATTCAAAGGCATTCGGGCTCGCTGCTAATGAGAAAATAGTCGTAATAAAAAGGCAAGGCACAATAAACAGAAAAAGATACAACAGCATAAATAAATAAAGAAAAAGTAAATAAAAAAACACTGAGCATGCTTTCTTGAGTGTCTGTGTCTGTGTGTAAGTGTGTGTGAGTGTGTGTGTGTGTTAACTTAATATTTTCTTGACTCTTCGCTTTGGCAACTGTTTGTTGTTGTTGATACATTTTTTTCCACACTTGCGACGTACTTAAGCGTGCATATGAAAACGAATTGCAGTCCCGGTCGCTGTCCCGGTCTGGAGTCGCATGCCACATTCCCTTCGCACTCCATATACGTATGTACATACCTGCTATATGGGAGTACATCCTATGTATATATGTATATACTGTATATACTGTATACATCCTGTCTCATTCAACGACTCTCTAATGCCCCACATATATATGTATATATGTATATATTTTGAGGGATATTCAGTTGGGGTAGGGGCTGCTTGCTGGCCCAATCACTCAGTCGTTCGTTCAGTTTTGCCTTGCACTTGCCGGCGCATACCCTGTAAATTTGAGCTGCAACAAAGCGGGTGAGAATGGCTACAGCTAGGAATAAATTGAAGTATTGCTGGGGGATAAACTTCCCATCCACAAATTAAATCGAATCATTGGCAAATCTTCAATTACAGGGTATCTGCTGGCCATGCCGGCGCATGCTTGGCCTTTTTTTTTTTTGCCGGCTCCTTTAAATTGTTAAAATGGAGCATGCAAAATAATTGCGTAGCCGCATATTATGTTTCTGGAGTGCGCCGAGTAGAGGCGGACGGCGGTACGTACCAGGAACGTACGGATACGACGGATATGGCTAGGCATAGGGCGAATGGGGTTGAGCCGGGGACATGGTGTTGGCTTGTGTTGGATCGTAGCCCGGCCGTATTTTATGCAACATTTCACGTCAAGAATTTCACCTTTTATACGGCCAACGCTGTTGCATACTTGGCGACGGTCGCAGCTGCCGCTCATTAAAGCCAAATTGTTGCAATGTTGCTGCGAAAAGTGTCGAAGAAATTAAGAAAAATAATCAAGAGCTAACTAGCAAGGGCCGCCTGCAAGGGAATGCAGCAAATGAAATTAATGACATTTAAGGCGCGCTTAAACAGGAGCTGACTCAACGTAATTAAATATTATAGAGAAGACTTTACTTGAATCTTTGTTGTGACGAATCTGAATATGAAACCCGAATCGATTTTGTTGGAGAGAGACCGAGATGTTCTCGTATCCTAATATTCTATTTAATAATAATGTAACTTAATTAATTATACAATTTTCTGTATACATATTAGAGATGCCTAACAACATAAAAATAAATTTTTAAAATATATACTATATAAATTTCAACAGAATCTGCATTTACGTATATTTATTTAATATAAGATAAAAGTTAAGTCAAGGAAAATATCGTTAATTGTTGTGAATAAGTAAATTATATGAGTTTTTTTTTTTTTTTTTTTTTTCATATAATAATTAATTAGTAAAGAAATTTATTTATTTATTTACCTATTCATTTATTTTCTTTATATATTCACTTAAGTATTTTAATCATTCATTTATTTATATACTTTATATATTTACTCAATTATATTCTTATTTATTAATTTTTTATTTATATATGGATTTTTTCATTTATTTATTTATTGCAATTGATTTTTTAATATATTTATTAATTTATTGATTGATTTTTATTTATTCATTTTTTACTTATCTATTTATTGATTTATTTATTTATTCATCTATTTTCTTTACATATTCACTAAGTATTTTAATCATTCATTTATTTATTTACTTAATAATTATTCATTTATATATTTATTCAATTATATTCTTATTTATTAATTTTTTTATTTAAATATGGATTTTTTCATTTATTTATTTATTGTTTTAATACATTGATTTTTTTTATATATTTATTAATTTTTTATTTATATATGGATTTTTTCATTTATTTATTTATTGTTTTATTACATTGATTTTTTTAATATATTTATTAATTTATTGATTGATTTTTATTTATTCATTTTTTGTTTATCCATTTATTGATTTATTTATTTATTCTTTTATTAATAGATTAGTTCAATTTTTATTTCTGTACTTATTCATTTATTGATTTATTTCCTTATTTATTTTTTATTCATTATTGATTTATTTATCTATCGATTTATTTATTTGTTTTTTTTTTTTTATTTATTTCTTTATTTATTATTTATTGAATTATTTATTTATCGATTTTTTTCTTTATTTATTCATTGAATTATTTTTAATTATTTATTGACTTAATTATTGATTTATTTACTGCCAACAGAAATGATGAGAGGGTGTGGAGTAACCCGTATTGCCCGCCCAGAATGAGTAAATGAAGCAAATGCCACACGAACAGAGATGTAAAGTAGCACACACCTAATTCCAATATTCTCTCCACATCCCGAGCTGTACTCATTACGATTTGAGGCGAACAATTTGAAAAATTTAATGGCCTCTCATACCAATCGAAAGTTTTTGCATTTAAGCTGAGCCCGCTCGCGACTGCTTGACACTGAAGTCCTTTAGCTCATTTTGTTTTCTGGCTCAAGGCCAAAGGATGCGCGAGGTATTAAAATGCATAACGACTCCCAAAGTCAAAGGCTAAAAGTTTATTTTATATACACACATATAATTTTTTCCTTCTTTCTTTTTTTTTTTAATTCCATAAAAACAAGCTAGCAAAAAGGACTCACGCACACACACACACACACACAGACAGACAGGCTTACAAAATGGTGTCAGCGATGGCTGCCATTGAAAGCAGAAGCGAAAAAAAGTGAAAAAAATATAGGGAAGAAGCAGAGAAGCTAGAAACTATTAGAAGGTGTTGGCTGGAAACATTTTCCAACTTGACTTTTCACACACACACGTGCCAAGGATGCGTGCCTGTCACTGTGTGTGTGGGTTTGTGCACATAAATTGCAGCTCGCATGCATGCATAAGCGAAAGGTTATTTCGTTGACTGGCTTTTGCGTCTGTCTGCTTCTTCTTCTAGCTGCTGTTGTTGCACTTTTGCCTTCTTTTTAGGGCATTCTTCATCATCTTTGTTGCCGTTGTTGCAGCCATTGCTGTTGTTGTTGTACATGATTAAACTCAAAGGCCAAAAACGAGCTGTTGCCGCTTGAGCTGCTCTTGAAGTTTATGACCATAGCTAAAGGTTATGCGCTTGCCATTATCAAAGACGCTGTCAAAGTAAAGCGTCGCATAAGGCACGCGTCACATACGAGTTCCCACCTAGCTGAGGAGCTATATACATATATTGGTGCCAAAAAAACGCCTCATCCATGCAAAATTGTGCCAGCCATGCTCTCAGATTCTTATGCTCTGATTATATACTTGGCAAGCGTACGAGCTTATTGCAAATATATGAAAAATATACTAAAATGAAAGCCAAGTCAAGCTGTTAGCTGTTTGCCTCAGCATTAAGAGTACATTTTCAATGAAAATGACATAGATTGAACTTGATGTTAAAGTACCAATAAATAAAGCTAAAGTTAGGCCATTTCAAATGATATTTTCGCAGCGAATAGAACTAGATAATCAAGGCAGATAATAGAACAAAAATAATAATATAATTTTAAAATATAATTCTAATATAACATTATGCCCTTTGTAGTGCTCCCACTTAGTTCCCAGATTAAAGTCTTCTTGATTATCACAATTAAGCATAATTAAATAAAAAATAAAAATTTTTTCAACTACATTTTCAATTCATATGAAACTCAAAACGTAACTGGAAAGTCGAACAAAGTGAAAAGTCATTTAACAACTGTCCACATACACTAAAAAAAAAAATAGAAAAGAAAATAAAAAAAAAAATTAAAACCTCAGAAATGTCGGTTAATAAAGTTATAAAGTGCTCGGTCAAAGCAACTTTTTATCCTATTTGGCGAGAGAGCAAAGCAAAGTTGCATGTGAGGACAGCAGAGAGAGTGAGAGAGAGAGAGAGTGTGAGAGAGAGGCAATGAGCGAGTGATAGTGATAGCGAGAGGGAGCTGTTGGAAGTGCTGCTAAGATATATGAGAGTCAACTTTATGGGGCACACCAGCAATGTGTTGTTTGTGGCCTGACATTTCTTTTGAAGCAGGTGGCTCTTTGGCAGGGGGGAGAGGGGGACGATGGGCCGAGGCTAGTCAAACTCAAATTTATGATGGCATTGTGCAAGGAGCAGGAATGCAAGAGCAGCTTGCTGACTGCTTGACTTGCAGCATGAGTCAGCGTCCGTCCATTCTTCCTCGTCCTGCCTATACCGCAGGTGATCAGCTGGCTGAGACAGATGCTGCCAGACGTTGGGCGGGGTGTGGACCGGGTGGATGAGCACGTTGAAATGATTACCTAAAGCAAACACAGACATGGCAGCAAACAAACACACACGCACACACACACAGACAGACAGACAGACATACGCACCTGCACACACCTGACTATTGTTACAAAATGTTGGCCCCTGCTTCAGTTGCTGCTGCTGCTGCTGCTGCTGCTGCTGCTGCTGATGATGATGATGATGATAGCTTGAAGGCTTAAAATGTTCACTCACAAAGCGGGCTGGCTGCACCGCCAGAGCAGAGAGCAACTGAGCTGCCAGCTGGATACATGCAGGGGGAAAGGAAAAGGGCAAGGGTGACGGTGCTGCTGTAGGGGCAACTGCTGCTGCTGCTGCTGCTGCTGCTGCTCCTGCATATGGGTTCTTCTTAGGCACGCATGTGTAAAAAGAACGCAAAGGCCGGCCGGTGTGCACGGCTCGTCCGGCACACGTCGCGTATACGTAATGCCATGCAAATGCATACATATGCATACGTACATATATGTTGCTGTGTGTGTGCGTGAGTGGCTCTGTGAGTGGGTTCGGTGGTGCTTGCACCACTTCAAAAACGTGTGCGAGCAGCCACTTGATTGTGTTATTATTATTGTTTCAAGTGTTGCTTTCAGTTGTTCGCTGCTTCTTGTTTATCTGCAGCCATTGTAGCAGCAACTGTCACAAAGAGAGAAGCTCTTTCCACATATATAACCTTAAAAAATACATGTGTATATATATAGTTGGATATATACATATGAGTGTATATATATTGCTGTATATACACATACATATATCAGCATACATAGCCTCGAGTCCATTTGGCGAAAGAGCTTAACCCTTGTGAATGGATGAAGCCGATTTGTATAACTTAAAAAGTTATCGTTTTTTGTTATCGATCAACGATACATTTTTCAATAAGACGCTCATATTGGTAGCACAGTAGTTTCCAATACAAATCAAGTGATATTACGTACATTGCATGGAAATTTGCTTGCTAAATGATATCTGTTATCGATTACTGCTATCGATTATCTCAATATCAGTAGCTTATATGTAAGTCTTATTTCATTTCATTTAACTGGTCATTAAAAATATCATTTAACAAACTAAGCTCAGTATTATTTGTATCGATATCTTTTATCGATAATTTTTTCTTGTGCTAGAAATATATTTCATTATATTGTTATGCACAACAAGCTATTGGGCTTATTAAACAAACTCAACTTGCTCATGTCTGCTATCGATTCATATTATCGATAACCGATAAACTGGGAAGTCGTTATTATTAACATTACCTGTGCATACATTACTTGTACTGCCATATGTTATATGAAAGCATAAACTTAGTCTGTGCGCTTTCGTTTTTCGTTATCGATAAGCGATTACTCGTTTGAATAGCTAGCCGGCAGCTGCAATAGCAAGCAACTATTGCTGCCACAATAATTCGTTATATGGGATCTGTTACACTGCACACACACACACACACACACACAAGCCTGAATGCACTTTGAATGCATTCAAGCGGCGGCTCACACTCGAATGCGCATCCATTTGAAATGAGCGAAAGTTTCAGGCATTAAGATAAGTGAAGCAAATCAACGAGAGATGCATCGAATATGCTGTAGCTAAACAAGTATAGCATAGTATACCCCATGCGGTGTATCTTCTGCCTACGGGGTATACGCGGCAAGCACAAATAAATTGTTAAATAATTTTCACGAAAATCTGTGCAATTATTTGATCATTTAAAATGAATTTGTTTGACTCGAACTGGGTTAAGGGAGCGTCCGATAATGATAATTTGTAGCTGTGTGTGCGTGCGAGAGTGAAAGCTGCGAGTCCTTCCGACAATCCTTGAAAATCTGTTTCCCAGCGCCTTGAGCGCCATTTGCGCTATCCTTTTTCCTCAACTCCACCCCTCGTCGCCATCCCTTTCCTTCTTGCCTTTGTTCGTGTCTGAAGGGTAATTTATGAAAATTACTAAACGAACTACACCGAATGCGTGCAAATGCTGTTTCTCTCGCTGCCGAGCACAGCGTAGATAAGCCAAAAATAAGAAAACAAAACCCGAGCCATTCATTTACAAGTCTAGCGCTACCCTGTAAATAATTATGATTGTTGAATATTTACAAATTTAGCCAACTAAGGATCCAATAAATCCTACCTATACATTATATGCATCTCTCTTAATGCTATATCTCTTTTATCTTATCCCTTCTTATGTATCCTCTGTATCTACCCTATAGTATAAATGCACTCTATCTTATTTATTCTCTCCTACACGATCCTATCCTATTTTTAACTTTACTCTTAAAAATTTATTAGGATCCTATGATAGGTATCCCAATAAATTATTATGATAGATATCCCAATAATTTGTTAAGAGTATAGATATATATGGGATTTTTACTATTCTATTCTATCTACCCTAAATATTCTGTATATCTTTATCTCTATCCATATACCCCTTAAATAGCTTTATAGAGAATAATTCTCTAAACAAGTTTTCCAATAATTGAATGCAGCTGCCATTAGTGCTCGCCCCACTCGATTACAGGGTATTCAAACGGGTTAAATGCAGCTTTAGCATGCAAATAAAAAATAAAAGAAAACTAAAGCTGGAACAGTCGCAGTTGGGCGTGGCACGGGCGCATCACAGGATGTTGGCGTGCTCTTCATTGTCGTAAACAAAAAAGTAGCGAGGCGCAGCAGGATGCGACGCCCAACCGGAAGACCCAGCCAGTGACAGAGACAGGCGCAGCGAAAGAGAAAGAGAAAGAGCTAGGGACAGAACGGAGACAGAGAGCGGACAGTGGGCCATGATAATGCTAGCCGAAGCTCTGGCTCTGACTCTGGCTACCGCTCCACTAGCACATAATCATCATCATAATGCTCTTGCTGCTGTTGTTGTTGATGATGATGATGCTGGTGCTGCTGCAGTAGCTGAAGTCCTGGCATGCTCATTAAAAATTACCGTTCTTATGAAAAGTGGAATTAAAACGTGAAGTTTCTGCCAAGGCGCGTAAAGTTTTAATTGTTTACAATAGGCGACGCTCCAAAAATACGCTCCAGCAGTGTTTCAATCGAGAGCAGGGAGATGCCCTGTAAAAGGATTACAAAGAGGCACTTGAGCAGAAAGAGAGAGAGAGAGAGAGAGAGAGAGACAGCAAATGATATGCAAACAAGGAACCGTTTCACGTGATCATCGAGAGCTATCCATATTGAAATAGTTCTCAAACTTTTACTGCATGGCTTATCTAAGGCTAGCACGCATATTCACCCAGGCTCTGAGCTTGGAGCTGTCATGCCCTTCTGTGCAAGTCATGAGCTCTAGGATATACAGTAAATACGAAGACGGCACTGACAATGCATCTTTCAGGTTTATGCGTGACACAATTGCGATAACTCACGGGCATGAACTTCCGCTGGCTTACGGCTCGCAAACATCTCAGAGACTGTAAATAAAAGCTTAAAAACTATTTTGTGGTCATTAAAATACAAAAGTGACAAAACTCTGCAGCTGAGCTGAGTGAAGAAAATAAGTTGATGCCAAGGCTGTTCAAGAGTATGCTAGATGGATAAGTGTCTGCACTTAGCTCTTAGATATCAACACATGCCAAGCGTTGCTGTACATTCACTAGGAGTCTCTACTGTACTGGCTAAGAGGAAGGGGAGCCCTGATTTTCATGATATTGCTGCACGCATAAACCTGATTAGTTTGGCTGACAGTTTTGTAGCGGGCAATCACTGCAACATATATAAAAATGCAAGCACACACACACACACACACACACTCTCTCTCTCTCTCTCTCTCGCAGCTGTTTACGCTTTTTAAGTAGAAATTTCATTTGTCGCCGTCATAGCTTAGTGCAGCCTAGTCCCGTAGTTAATGCCTAGCGCCTACGTGGATTCTTCCGCCCCATCTCACTCAGCCACGCCCAGCTAAATACTTTCATTTAAAGGAAGAGAGAGAGAGAGAGAGAGAGAGAGAGAGGGAGAGAGAGAAAAGAGTTTGCTTTTTATGTGGATGCTTCGTTTGCTGTAGCAGCTCATTCGGGCCTTGACTATTTATTTGGCTTGTGCTCTCCAGGCTGCTCCCCCTCGCACCCCCCTCCCCCCACTCTCGCTCTCCCTCTTGCGTTCGCCCTCGTTGCTGCAAAGTCATTAAGACTAATGGCCACCTAAACAGCTCAAAGTGCAGATTGTTTGAGTGGGCGTGGGGCCAGGCTTTGGAGGCGTTTGCTGCAGTTGCAGTTGCAGTTCCACTTGTTGTTGCACAGTTACAGTTCCTCGTTGCCGTTGTTGTTGTTGTTGTTGTTGTTATTGTGGTTTTGATTTTGTAGTTTTCTGGTATTACAATACAACACGTTCCACCGCACACGAATTTATTTGCCACTCTTCGCTTGGCTATTGTTTGGCATTGTTAGCGCTAGCTCTTCCTCTCTCTCTCTCTCGCCCACTTACACTCTTTCTATCTACTTTGATTCTCTATGCATGTGTGTGTGTGTGTGTAATTAAGCACTCCAGCTGAGTTGTAAAATGTGTTTCAACACTTTTTCACTTGTTTCCCCCAGTTATTCTCCATTGTATCATTCCTTATGCCAGCCCAACTCCGCCCCGCCCCGCCCGCCCTCCAGCCACTCATCACGAAATTTGTCGGAAAACAATTTAAGGCAAACCGTGCGGCTTGCGGCCCCATTCCCATCCCCTTCGCTGGCAGCCAGACAGAGTGCGACCAGGCCACTATATTCCACTATTGACTACCAATTTCGGTTGATTTTATTGAATTTCAAAGAACATGACCAAAAAAAAAAAAAAAACCGAACCGAAAACGAAATAGCAGAAAAAAAGCCACAAAACGAATGAACTGCATAAAGTTTGCATTGTGTGAATGCCAAGTGTTTGAAAAGTCGCCGAAGAGGAAAATTCAAATGGACTTTCTTCAGCTGAATGAAAAATGCAATAGAACAGGTGAAAGGTGAGAGAGAAAGAGAGTGAGAGAGAGAGAGAGAAAGAAAGAAGCAAAGTGGGCAGCAGATGAGTAAAAAGTTAAGTGTTGGGCAAATTGATAAGCAAAGGCGAAACCAAAAGAATGCAACATTGTTGAAGGCATAGAGAGAAGCACTAAAAGAAGTTTGAAAACTAAAGTGTGAGTCGAAAGCCGTAAAAAAAGCCGCAATACATCAAAATGAATTCTAAAATAATTAATAAATAAGATTTTAAAATAAAATCATTAAAATTTCAAAAGAAAAAAAACATTTAAAGAAGTGTAAACTCAAGAAAAAAAAAAGTTAACTAAGAAAGAAGTGATTAAAACAGCTCAGGTCTATAAAAATAAATGAAAAGTAAACAAAGGACGAGGTTACAAAAATCTAAGAAAATACTTCTGATGGCATAAAGAACCTAAAGAATCTTTTGAATTTCGGAAAGGCTTAGAAAAAAATGTTAACAGCAAAGAGGATGAAGAAACTACACAAGTTGCAAAAGAAAACAGGACAAGAATTATGTAAAAAAAAATAGCGAAAAGTCGATCAAAATAATTGAAAAGTTTTGACAAGATTTTATGGAACGAAAAATGTAAAGTCAAACTGAAAATACCCAAAAAAATAGTCAAGATGAAAAATCTGGAAGCAACTGAGAGAGCAGAGAGAAGCATACAACAGTGAAAGGATAAGCAAATGCGAATAGCTAAAGCCCGCAGCGATCAAATCAGAGCAGCAAATTAAGAAATCAAAGTGAGAAGCTAAGCCCGAATCGAGGCGAGAAATCAACAGCTATGCGAAGCGAGAGAAGCGAAGCGTGAAGCAAGCCAGGGAATTGCCAGAGGGAACGCTTTATCACTCAAACAAGCTATCTACTTCACGTGCAGCTGACTTCACATCAATGGCTGCTGCCAGCGAAGGTAGAACGCAAATCAAATCCAAAGCAACACCGTCGTCGTCCTTTTGGGACTGCGTCCTGACGACTTGCAGCAGCCTTGAATGGGGCAACATTCAACGGCGTTAAGTGCATTTGCTTTCAGCATTTTGTGGATGCTTTCAAGCAGCAATTAGACACTTTTAGCTACATTTGAGATTAAATGCTGTCAGGCAGCTGCGAATTGAGAGATCACTCGACGTGCCCGCACCGGCACGCGCAGCTACCCTTTTGGCCAAGACGATTTTCATTGCATTGCTTCCACACTGCTTTATCCCTTCTTGGTTTTCTTTTCTTTCATTTTGCACAAACTAAATGAAATTATTTCCGTATAATTTATTTGCACTAACAAGAAAATGATATAAGCGCCTTGGGCGCTAGCTCGGCGGGCCCTCGGGTGGCATTCATTAAGAGCAGCAGCCACCTTCCATCTATATGGATAGATAGATGGGTATACGTATATATATGTATATATATCTGTCTATATTTATATACACAAATCCCAGGACTCTGTCGCGACTCGCGCTGTCTGCGTTCGTCTTCATCATACTTTGGGACTGAGTGAACGGGTGACAGGCGAAGGAGAAAGCTAAAATTTATGCTTGACATAGAAACACAATTTCGTCTGACTGTCGACCATTTTGTTCATGTACTTGCATCTGCCTCCATTTGACTTGTTTTCATGTCTACTCTATCTGTATCTGTATCTGTGTCTGTGTCTGTGACTGTGTCTGTGTCTGCCTTTGGATGTGTGTTGCTTTTTTCTGCACTTCCATATTTCGGCATGCTTTCAAATTGAGTTGCAACACGCTATAGAACAACGAGGATTGCTCGAGAGCAGAGAATGACTCGACTGGAAGATACCCTGGAGCTTGGCTTTCAGCTTGAGCTGAAAAATTAGCATATGAACACTATATCAGGGAGCTCTGGTTAGTGTTATCCATGTGATAGGGTTGGTTAAGTGGGTGGAACGATCTATGGGTGGTTCGCATGATAGATGATTATAGGATGGAGGATTGGATACACGAACGGTTGGATATACGGATGTGCAGAGGAACAGATGGATGGACGAAGAGTCGGACGGATGACCTAATGAACAGGCGGACATAGAGACATACGAAAAACTGAGTGATGGAGGGATGGACGGACGGTTGGATAGATTGTCGAAGAGATTTTTGGTTGCACGAATAAACGGAAGGACTGATTGACGAAGGTATGCATGGATAGAAAGATGGATCTGCGATCAAGCTCAAGTAACGGACCAAAAAAAGAATAGATAGACGGCCAGAACGGCACTCTGGAAGATACTCAAATTGATCTATAAGAAGACAGAGACATGGGTAGACATACTGACGGAAGGATAAACGTACAGATGGCTAAATATACTGACAGTCTGACAAACGGACGGACGAACAGAACAAACTCAACTCGACTGTTGCTACGGCTGCCTGTTACAGTGATTTTAACAAATGCCGTATACCCAGAATTCCGCTTTTCCATGGACTTGGGTTTGAAAAATGAATGTGTGTGCGTGTGTGTGTGTGCGTGCGTGTGTCTGACATGATTGCAGTTGTGCATTCGACTAGAAGATGCTCTGTCCTAACTCGCCTAAGCGCACCAGCAACAACAAGGATACGTTCCATGTGAACTAACTGCAAGTCCTTGTGGTTGGCTCTGCACCAGCGTTTGCCCTTTGAGTGGGTCAAGGCGGCTAATAAGCCCCTTAGAGTCTCACTTGACTTAACATGTCCACTTAACCTCCAGCCGTAGTTGCTTGCCTTGCTCACAGTTATTTTTATGGCTGGCATTACTTTGACTTGACTTAATGCATTTTGTGGCAGCACTTGTCCTCCCCGGCTGTGCTAAAATTAATTAAATGAAGACCCTCCCTTAGACATAGTTTAGTTTGGGTAGCTCTCTTCTTCTCTTCCGCTAACAGCGGGGGAATCGCGCATATTTTACCGATCATCCATGTTGTCCTATTTACTTTTTTGCTCTTCATCTGGATTTTATTTTTAGCAAATGTTTTGGTTTTTCTATTTTCTAGTTCAGAGCTCTTTTTCCGCTCACTCTTTTTTACTCCGTCACTCAAGTCAGGGAAGACCCCGAAAGGGAACTACTCGCCCTTACGGGCTAAACCTCGTTCAGCTCTACCGCTTAATTAGCTAAATCTTTGCTGAAGACTTTACCGCAGTCAACAGCTTGCACTACCGGATACCCTGTAATACTCCTGCGCTCAGCAACTAATTAGCTGCAGCTGACAGTTTAAGACACACAAAGTGCAGCAGTCACAGCTATGATAGAGAATAAAAGAAAAAAACCTATTAGGCTGCCCTCAAGTGTCAGAACCGCACAAATTCTGTTGTCGAGAGACAACAAAAAAAGGAGGAAATACACACACACACACACACACACACACACACACACACACACACATAGAGAGCACACACATGGATGAGCCGCTGAGCTGTGTGTGCGGGCAGATAGCTTAAGGTCCCATGTATCATGACGAAGCTGTTGACACTTCATAAATACATGAGTTGCACTCGGCGTCCGCTCACACGTGCACAGTGCACAAACACACACACATACACACACACACACACACACACACACACACACACACACACACACACACACAAATGGCACACATTAGGTATGCTTATAGCTGTGCACAATTGTTACTGTTCACGTTTTGTTATACCCTGTAGACTTGGCTAAGGGCAGACAAACGCCTTACTCTGGCTGCAGTGGAGCATGAGTTGGTTAATGGGCGTGGCATATGACTGATTCCTGTGGATTTACTATTTATATATAATTTTTCATGTACCATCACAGGTGACGCTAGTTATTTAAATACTGTGACGATAGTTGTTTAAAAACAGTCGATAGCAACGATAGTTATTTAAGTGCGATCAAGGGTCGATAATAGTTCATTGAGTGCCAGCGATAGACGAGGATAGTGCGATGATTAGTAGTCGATAGTCTCAAAAGTAAAGGAGAAGAAACAAAATAAGATTTTTTAGCAATTCTATTTAAGACTTGTAATCCTTATAGAGACAGATAGATGCCTGAAAATGGATAGAGTAAGGCCTAAGCTTACTGGAATGTCCTTTACCCATAGTAAAGCCTGAACATGTGGGTATATCTGATACCTTGGCCAAGACTCATAGCTAGATAATGAGCTCTTATTCACATTTCTTCATTGCTACATACAAACTAATTTGATATCTTTACACTTTCATAGATCAACTAGATTTAAAGAGCTGATTAGCACTTACAGGGTATTTCCTAGCACAGCACAGCCTTGGCTCACACATGCATTTTTTCACCAAGTGTATCTTTTTTGTACTTTGTCCCCATCCGAGCACTTCAACAAATTTACACTTGTATCACTCATACGCTACGTTTTTATGCTATTTGCACACACACACACACACACACACACACACACACACACACGTGCGGGTGCAAACACACCTCAGCGCACGCTGTAGTTGTTATTGTTGTTGTTGTTGTTGTCAACGCTTGTTTAACGCCTGAATCGTCGCATGCGGGTTACAGGAACAAACTACAAAGCAACAAAAAGCGAAAACAAAAAACAAAAAAAAAAAATCTGATGGGATAGAGGGGGAAAAAAATAAGGAAACAAATTTGAACAACAAAATTAAAAGCACGCGAAATTTGTGTGCACTATGGAAATAAAATGAAATGAAACGAACTGGAATGAATTGGAACACAGAATTCGAATGAGGGCGGACTAAGCAAGCGGCTAAAGTGCGAAAGGAGTCAAGGATATGTGTACCGGGATAATTGCATGCATTGAGTTCGCTGAACTAGTTCCAAAGTGTATCACTTTGACAGCTCGGGCAGGCGTTCTAGGCGCAATGAAAGAGATTGATGTGGGAAGGAGCGAGAGGCAAAACTACGGCACTCGCAATCGCAATTGCAATCATACGCAGAACGTAATGAACTCTTCTGTTGCCTTCTATGTGCTGTGAGCTGGATCAAAAGAGAAAACGGGGAGCTGAATGTTATTAGCGGATAGCTTTTGGCCTTGAAATGATATAGGTTCTACTGCAACAGCTCTAATGTGCTAATGACTGTGGCCATGAACTAGTTCAAAACACATTTTTTTAACAAAATTTTTAATTAAATAGCTCTCAATCCATTTAGCAAGCAACATTATTATGCTCAATCATCAATCAAAGACTCTATCTTCAGTATCTCTATCTCCCAAGTAATAATTTGAAATTGTAATACTTGAACTGGTAGCAGAATAGCATGTATGAACATGTCTTTAAAAATAAACGACAGACATAGAAAAGCTTAATATATAGTAAATTTATTTAACGGGCCAATACGTCAATGACTTTGTTCGAAGTTCATGAACTAGTTCTAGAGACATGTTGCTAAAACTATTCATATTCATGGTATGCCAATAAGTCAATGAGTGTCAGCTCATGAACTGGTTCAAAAGACTCTTTAACATATGCATTGAAATGCTATATTTGAAATAGCGCCAAGTAGGCAATTTTTTCATAAGATTTATGCGCTGTAAATCTCATTTAAAGTCCATGAACCGGTTCCAAATTACTTCACTATAATGAATCAAATACCCTTCTAAGCTCACTCGATCTATTTATACTTGCAGCGGAGTGGTCCTTGCCACGGACAAACGCGTAGACAAAAGAATGCTGAGCAAATGTCAGAGGGCATGGCAGCACTGCCTGATCTCATAGTTTTCTCTCGTGTTTGCTCTTAATGTCGCTCTGGGGCTATGACAAGTGGCACTACGACCAAAAAAATATATAAAGAAAAGCAAACTGAGAGACGAGAGGCATTTAATAGAAGCAGCAAGCACTACGAGTAGCTGAAACTGGCTACAGAGGCGTGTCAGTTGGCTGGGCTATGCGAAAGGCAAATGAAGGCAGAAATAAATGTGAAGCAGAGCAAATGAATCACCGACAAATTACGGTAAGAAAAGGAAATTTCAAAACGGAAATGGCGGCAGCAAAATTTCGTTATGGCCGCATCACAGTTTTTTTTTATTTTCATTTTTTTTTTTTTACTTTTTGTTGTTTTCTTTCCGTTGCGCATTTTTCCACTGCGCTCCTTTTGTGTGTGTTTTCTTTAGCCGCCTCTTCCTCTTGCTCATACAGTTGGCAACAATATTTGCAGTTTCTTAAGTTTTCCTCTCTCCATTCCTTACCACTCCTGGCCCTTTCCCACTTTTTTTTTGTTTTATGGGCCAGCGGCCAAACGGAGTAGTAGTAAAAATTTTAACATAACTCGAGAAGCAGAGGCAAAAAAACTTAAAAAAAAATACGAAAAGGTCTTATGAAATATGCATATGCTCATTTGGGCTTACAGCGTGCCACGCCCACACATAAACAAACACACTCAGCGCCACTGTTTTTTTGCTCAGGCTACACAATTTCATTAAAGTTCGTACGAATAGGACCTTTTCTTTAAGATGTTCCCACTGGGAATACTAAAGAGCGAGAGCTAGAAACAAATTGAGTGGGACTGACCAGGCTTAAGTAGTTCAGGTGAGCCAGTTCCAGAGTTGAGGTTGTAGTGAGTTAATTACCTGAAAGTGAGAAAAGGACGAAAATATGTTAGTAAGAATATTTTTTTATATACACTATAAGTATTTATAATGCAAATAGTATATTTTAGTTATACAAAGTGAAAAGGATATAGTGTAAGGAAATATATTTAACTTGTACAAAATATATTCAATTTTGATAAATTGGTTAGATCTAGGAGAAGTCTGAAAAAGAATGTATATGAATCTAGGACAGTTTAATTTTTAGATTATGTAAGAAAACATATACTCAGACCGTCTTTAGATCCTGCTGGGCTGTAGATCTACTCTATATGTCTAGAGTAGAAGCTCAGAACTAATGCTCGACAGCTTTGCTTTTAACATCATTTCGGACAGACTCGTCAATACCGAACGCTCTCAGTATGCGTTCATTTTACCTTTGGTCAACACAGATAGTAAAAATAAAAGCTCAGAACGCAGGGCGCTTAAAAAAATTTTAAAAAACCAAAAAAAAAAAAAAATAAATAAATAAATAAATAAAAATAAAAATAGATAAACGAAATCAAATAGCCCAAAAGACAGTTTATAAAAGTTTTTAAATTAATTGATAGAAATTGAAATTTTTACATATATTGATTTCATTGATGATTTGCAAAATTCCTGCTCGAAATTCTTAGTTCAACTGAAAATGACGCTCGCATGCTTGTTGGTATTCACTCTGGGCACCGCCAGCGTCATTATCCTGGGCTATTGCATGTACTTTGACAGAAAGCGTCGCCTGGACCCGGCCTACAGGCGGAAGGTGCACGAGCGCCGTCAACGGGACGCGCTCGAAATGTTGAAGTATCGTCTGATCAGGGACAGCGACTGGGCGCTGAACGATATCATGTGCGATAGCAGTGCTTGCATGACTCTGGAGCGCTGCTTTCTCGACGAGATCGAACGGGGCGAGGTGCTGATTACCCAGGGCGACATATCCGATGGCCTCGGCCATTTGGCCAATGCAATCATGATGTGCGCCCAGCCGACGCCAGTGTTGCACACGTTGAAGGAATCGCTGCCGGATCGTGTCTTCATGCCGTTGATCATGAAACTGCATGAGCTGCAGAGCTATGAGGCCACCACCGCATCCAGCTCCAACAAGGAGGACTCGACCAGCTGTCCAGACTTGAGCTAAAATAGCTCCCATGGCGAAAAGTGAAGCCCGGAAGCTCAATTTATATGAGTATATGTATGTCTACATGAGTATATATGCATATATATTTCTATAGATATATATTTAGATATATATTTAGATATATATTTAGATACATATTTGTATATACACAAAATTGTCAAAGTATCTTGCATTAAAGCCGTTCGATTTTTGTTATCTACTCACAGAAGAGAATGAAAATGTATGAATATACTATATTCAATGTGGGTTCATTCTATTTTAGAGAGATATACCATATGAAACGGAAATATATATTAACACTAACAGCAGAGCATGATTTCCTAGTTACTCTCTCTCTCTCTCTCTCTCTCTCTCTCTCTCTCTCTCTCTCTCTCTCTCTCTCTCTCTCTCTCTCTCTCTCTCTCTCTCTCTCTCTCTCTCTCTCTCTCTCTCTCTCTATCTATCTATCTCTCTTGTCCCACTAATGCAGTGGTGTCTATGGCTTGCTTCACATTCTTCGCTGAGAGAGTGAGTGAGACACGAAGAGCTGTAGCTGATCGTAGTGCCCAATTTTGCTTGGTGAGAGCGAGATGGCTGCTTATGTCTCTTTGATCAGGCTCGCTACGATTTAATGGGCACTTTGAAAAGTACAGTTATAAAATGTTACAGGCATATATACATATATGTATATGTACAAGTATTTAAGCTAAGGCAATGTCTTTAAGGGAGACAGAGAGCGGAGAATAAATCGAATTGTGAGAGCAGAGCAAGCATATCAGTGCGCTCGCTCACTCCAACTGGCAGGAGCATGGATGAAAGTTACTATGAATGATAGTCCAAATTTTAATCTTCAATTGCATATATATCGTGTACTACTAAATGTGGTATACCTATATAAATAATATTCTTCAGTTGCTTTTGGCTCGAATCGTTTAAATGAAAAACTTTAGCTTCTTTTTATTATTGAGTCGATAGACAGATTTTTATTAATATATTTGTATTTTATATACATATGTAAGCTTTTATAGAGAATATTTGCTGTCTATTTTTGTTTCTTTTTTCCCGTTTTCCTTAGACATGCCCTATTCGAAGCTCTCTTACACAATATTCTTTGTGATTATCAAAAGCTGCAAGGCGAGAAGTTTTGCAGCTTTCTTAGAGTTTTCCCTCTTCTTTTTTTGTGGTTTTTCTTTGCTTCTACAGACTCAATCGAGTGTGGTCTCTGGCATGGGTTCGGTCATCTCCAAGTCGGGCAGCTTGGTCAGCAGCATATTGTATATGCGCTCTGGCAGGGCCACCTTCATGGCCTCCATCAGGGCAACGGGCTGGGCACAGACCATGATGGCATTGGCCAAGTGAACCATGCCCATGTCCAGTTTGGCCTGCCTGAATAGATCTTCGGCCAGCTTGATCTGGTTTTGGAAATAATGCTGCACCACCTCGTGATTGTTGAGCTCGGAAAGGTTGAGCCGGCTGGTCGGCTGGTAGACGGACGGCAGTGTGTTTACCTGCTGGCGACGCTCATGCACCTTCCGCTTGTAATTGGGATCGGAGCGACGCTTGCGATCGTAATAAATACAATAGCCAAGTAGAATAGCACCGGCAGTGCCCGCGGTCAGAGCCAGCAGCGAGTTCCTGGACATCTTTTGTGTGGGTCAATTTGGAAATGTTGAGCAATTGACGAGTGCTTTTACAACAGTTAGTATTGTTGAGAGTCTGATATGTTCTATACAGATTATTATGAAAATATGAAATGACAGAAAAATCACCGTGTGTCAAAACCAAATGGAAAAGTCAAGGCGCACTCAGTTAGTGAAAATAGTATTATTATTATTATTTTTTGAGCCTCTCAAAGGTATTACAAAGGTATTTCAATTATATAACCGTATAGCACATCGTTAAGATCTGTCCTTCAGTCAGATCGGATGGGTCAAAGACCCATTTCTACTAGCGAAATTGAAGCAAGCAGCGTGCTTTGTTCTTCGAGGTCTTGGCTCAGCCTTTGTGAGCGATTCGGCTTACAGAAGCCACATCAAAACGGGAATCGTCTTTCAAGCGACATGGGCGCAAGTGTGTTTAACCTGTGCCCTGCTGCATTAAGCTGCTCTTTCTAATTTTATTTTGTTCTGCTGTGAGTCACAAATGAAATACGATTCATAAAAAATGTTTATCTCTTTAGCCGTACGCTCGGCTGTCATTATTTAGCGGCTGGACGAAATCCTTGGTCCCTTTTCATTATTTAAGCTAACATGTGCGCAAATACACACACGCACGCACACACGCACGCACACACACACACACATTCACGCACGCTTAAATCTCACGTTACGTTAACGTCAAAGAATTTATCACAATGACAAAATCAGGCAAACGAAGCTGGGCGGGGCAGGGGGTGGGACAAAGGACAGCAGAGCAGACTTTACTTTAGGGTTTAAATGTAACACATTTACAAATTGTTTACACACACACAGCCGCACACACACACACACATACAGACAGAGAAGCGCGCGCGCGTCTCAGCATGGTGATAAATGATAACAAATTAGCGGTTTGTCTCTTAAGCGAAAAAGAGCGCACCACGCACCACACGCCACTCACACACACACACACACACACACACACATACGCATAGACCGTGGCAGAGCGATACCTAAAAGTTACCACAATGCAATAAATCACATCACCTGGCCACACACACACACACACACGCACATGACTCCACACGCAAAGCTCAAATGCTCGCTTATACAGTAAACTCTGCTAAATGGCAAACATTATCTTGATAGAAATACAAAACAAAAATGCATGCATAAGGGAGGAGAATACAGCCGAGAAATATGAAACAGTAAAGCCGAATGAAAAAGATGAAAATGAATGGAAATAGAAATAGAAATAGAAACAGACATAAAGCAAAAGAAGCTGCAACAAACTGATTCAGCAGAAGCCAACAGATTGAGTGAAGGAGTGCAGGAGAGAAGGATCTATTTATCGCATAAGCAAATCACAAGGTTAACTGCTTGTAACGAGGATAACAGATTGAGATACAGAAGAAAAAGGGCAGACGAATTGTTAGTACAATTTGAAGCCAATCAATCATAATTCTCGGAAAAATTCCTTCACCCTAACACATATTGCGTATACGCAATGTTTCCAGGAATATCTAGCAAAAGAAGAGAAGCTAAAATATTACAATGTTAACAAAAATAGCAAGCAAGAAATGATTTTGCACTTGATCAATTAGCTAAGATATTGGATTGAATCCGTCTCGACTAAAATATTACGTATACGCATGATAAGGCCTTGAAGGAAAGTAGGCAGAGAGCGCAGTCATACGATATGTATCTAGGGATATACAGATATAAATGAGCAGTTGAACGAAAATAGAATTCAAAAAGATAAATGATAATCAATTGGCCATTAGACAGGTTCCTCTTAGGGAGTTGCTATTGTAAATATTACGTATACGCAACGCTTGATGTTGAATGTTTGCAGTTTTTACCTACGGCAAGCGCACACCCCTGTGTGTCAGTGTGTGTGTGTGTGTGGGCGCATGGTGGGGTCAGAGGGCGTGACGCTCGCTTAAGAAGCTGCTTTCTTATGCATGCATGAAGTAGATGCCAGCAGCACAGCCGTTGCCGTAAGTTGAGACAGCCAGCAGAGTTTGCCATGAAGCCCGATGCCCGACGCCCGATGCCTGATGCCTGAATCCTGACCCGTGCAAGCTAGCGCACGTACTCCGGCTGCCGTTACTGCCTGATGTCCTTCTGGCATCCTGTGTGAATCCTTTTTGCTCGCCTGCACAGCATTTATGAGTTGCTGCCACGCCCATTCAAGCGCTGAGCCGCCCGCTCCAACTCTTCAACTGCAGCAGCAGGATGCCATGTTGTGAGTCGGGTCGTTTGGGTGTTAAGTGTGTGCTTGCGCATAATTCATGCCACACACACACACACACACACACACACACACACACGCACACACATACACATACAGAACTGGTCCGGCTCTAGCTGGAGGCTGGGGCGCATTTTAATTATCATTTTCGGATTCGGGCGCGTTTGGAAAACTATGAAAATTTAATGAGAGCTGGCTGCGAGTAAAATTAGAGCCACCAATTTGCTGCAGGCGCATCCAGCACACACTCACACACATGCATCACCGGACAAGGGCGGCTTATTTAGGGCATGCATGCCAGAGATCCTGTTGAACTTATTTCATTACATTAGAAAATATACAAAAAATAAAGGAGGGGATGCAACCTCAGCGCTATTTGTTTTTCAGTTTATGCATCCTAATGAAGCAACTTCTGCCAAGTGTGCATGTGTGTGTGTGTGTGTGTGCATGCGTGTGTGTGTGTGTGTGCTGGACAATTTGGTAAGAGCGTAGAGCATTGGTTACTGCTGCATTTGCCGCACATCCATTTAACAGGGTTAGCCGCATTTTAATCGCTTTAAATTCAAGTCTTTGCATTTTTAATATTCACTTTATTTTTTTTTGCAACTTTTAATTAATTAACTAAAATGATACAAAATGCTTTAATTCTATACAAAGGGTATCCATTATATTGCTGAGCGCATCTGCTACTTTAATAAAGCTTAAACTTATATTTTTTCCTTTATTTATAAATATTTTGTGAATTTTGTGTAATGAAATTAGTTCTTTGTGAGAAATTTCACTAGAAATATTTTTTAATATATTGCTATTTATATTTATATTGAAATTAAACTCTACATGGGGCAAGCTCAAAGAGTTTTCTGAATTCATTCCATTCATGATTATGATGCCAATTTTTTCTGCTGCTTGGGGCATTTCAAATGAAATTTATCAGCTTACTACATTTTTTCTCCTTTATGGTTTGCATTTAATGGCAATTACTTATATCAGGTTTATGGTGTAGTTTTTGAAAACGATTTTAGCAGGTCTGCATGGTTACGAAAGCAGCTTGAAGTTTAGCCAAAATACATCCGAGCCTAATTGCATGTTAAATATGGGGATATGGGGTATATGGTTAGAAAAAAGCTATGGATATATAAAATATATTTAAAAAATGTACCTGCCTTCTGTGCACTCAGATTGTGTGATATAAATAGGTAAGGCCTATGCTTGAACTTTAAAAATAGTTAAAAGAACTCAGATCCTTACAATCTCAGAAATAGGTTAAAAGTATGTGAGAAAGGAACGCTGAGTCCAGAGATTGAAAACATCTAAAATACCATTGCTTAGCCTCACAAATTCAGCAAAAGATGTACAAGGCTTAGGCATGCATGAGTCAGGATATTAAAAGCCAGGTTCAGCGGCATAAAAATCTATTCTCTTCAGCCTGAGACAAGTCTATGCCAGTTCATTCACAGCTCAACAAAATAAACCGAAAATTGAAATTGGATAACAGATAACTTTGCATAATATATTTCAGCAATAATATGCTCTTAAATAGATGGAGATTATGTTTTTTACAAGTTTTTGCTTGTTTTCATTTTCAATAAATTTGTAAATTATTTCAATGGCGACCTTTCGAGCATTTTAGAGGAAACCAATAAAAATGTACAATTATATATGGAAAACACATTAAAATTCCATAAAAAGTGCATATATAGAATCCCTGCATAAAGTAATATCCTGATTGATTTAAAATGCTAAAAATGCCAACAAATAAACCAGAAAAACACCAAATAAATAAGATAAAAATTTAACAAAAAATTCAGAAAAAAAAGAGAGCAAAATGTTGTAAAATTGACAAAACTTTTAATGGATTTTTGGACAACATTTTTTTCATTCAGTTGTTGTTGTTGTTGTTGCTTTTGCTGTCACTGTTGTTGTTTTTGCTACAGTCGATGGTCAAATCACTTGCGCCGTTTCCATTACGAATTTCCTGTAGGTTGATTTAACCCCAGCGATACTTCTGCATTCCCCCTTTTTTTTTTTTTTTGCACAGTTCGTACAAATTGTCAAACCGTTAACATGATATATCTATATATATATATATGTATATATTATACATACAATATATACGTACGAGTGTATATAGCGATGCCTATAAATATATATGAGGTTGGGGATTTAAAAAAAATTTGTAACAAATATTCCAGAACTATTTTCAGCTTGCGCTGCACATTTCGTTGTGTCTCCCGTAACTCTGTGTGTATGTGTGTGTGTGTGTGTGTGTGCGATAGTTCAATATTCATTGGCCGTAATTTGATTGAAATAAGTGAAGCGCGCTTTTGTGCGTCGCCCGAGTGAGCAGACGTAACGGATAACTAGGTGGATCAGGTGGCATAGCTGGTTGGATGGTTGGGCGAGTGGTTGATTGGTTTGACGGCCATATTAATACGAAATGGGGTGGGAGTGGGGGTGGTTGAAGCTGCACGCAGCAGCATCGTAGTCTCGCCAGAGGCAATGGCAAGTGTGTTCTGCTTGGCTCATCATGAAATTTATGAAGCAGTCAACGGAGCACAGGAAATTAAAATTATTAAGTATCACTTTTTGTGCCCCAAAACCAGATGTGCATCTGAAGGTGTGTATGTGTGTGTGTGTGTGTGTGTGTGTGGCTAACTGTTTTTTTTTTCGCAAGCTGCTGCCCACACACATTGTTCTGTTGATGTCACTTTTGGAGCTCACATTATGGAAAATGCAAAATGATGCCGATGAAAGCACAGCTCACTAGGCAAGCAGAGACAAAGGACTTACTTAATCAATAGTTCTGATAAGCAGAGTATCGGCTGATAGATACCCAGTAGCCGTTATAGTCCGAGTTGCTCCTTATATGAATGAAATGATATTGAAATTAATTTGAAGATCATCTGATAGAGTTCTTTGCTTAACCAAAATCCTCTGAATAGTATAAGACCCTAATACTAATTGTCAATTAATTATGTATATAAATATTAATTGACTTCAGCTCTAATATATCT
Organism: Drosophila navojoa; assembly: GCF_054131105.1. NCBI lineage: Eukaryota > Metazoa > Arthropoda > Insecta > Diptera > Drosophilidae > Drosophila > Drosophila navojoa. The sequence goes on along the minus strand of NC_142895.1, from coordinate 7,914,262 downwards.
TCCTGCTGGCCGCCGAATACAACTTTAAATTGTTAAAAGGTTTGCTCGTTCGACTAATTTTAAATGAGAATTTCATCGCGTGGATGTTTCAGCCAGAGCGTGAGTTACTCTAATTAAATTACCGCAGTTCCATTCACATGCGATGCCATTGTTAACCATCTCTGACTAGGCTGAATTTCCTCGCTATCTAGCTGTGCCGCTGTCTCCCGCTGTCCGTGTCTAGCTCGGCCGGAATTTTGCTTTTCGAGAGCATTTTCGGGGACGTCATGTGGCATTGTCGTTTGGCTTTTACCATTTGACTGCGCATAATAAAAATTGGCACATATTTTTGGTATCAATGCGGTTATTGCTGTTGCGTTTTCACTTTTCACAGCAAAAAGAAAAAAAATGCCAGCACAATTGCGATGCAAAATGCCTGCCGTGTTCGAGTGTACACCCTATAAAATTAAGACGGGGTATGATTGGCAAAGTGTTATATGTTATATGTTATATGTTATATGTTATATGTTATATGTTATATGTTATCTGTTACTATTTCATATGTTCTACTGTTCGCTTTACTACTGTTATATGTTATAGTTATAGGTTATATGTTATATGTTATATGTTCTCTGTTCTCTGTCTCTCTGGGTTCTCTGTTATCTATGGTAATATGTTATACTGTTATATGTTATAATGTTTCTCTGGTCTATTATATGTTCATATGTTTCTTTTCTGTTCTCTTTTCTGCTGTCTCTGGTTCTCTGTTCTCTGTTCTCTGTTCTCTGTTTCTTTTTCTGTTTTCTCTGTTCTCGTTTCTCTTGTCTGTTTCTGTTCTCTGTTTTGTTTTTCTTTCTTGTTTCTCGTTTTCTACGTCGCTGTTTCCTCTGTTCTCTGTTTCTCTGTTCATTGTTCGTTCTCTGTTTCTTTCTCTCGTCGTTTTCCAGTCTTCTGCGATCGAGCCTATTTGCCTCCAATGATGTCTGTTGCTTGCTTGTTATGTTTGTGGCGTTTTATTGAAAGTGTGGTGCTGCAGAACCTCACAACCATACACATTCACGTACACACATACACGCATAGTCCCACAAAAGTACAAAGTGCTGCATAAATTATAGAAATCGCAATGCGTTGACTGTCAGTATGGTCGCTGAGCGCAAAATGTGCGCCAAAGCGTAATGAAAAGCAATGAAACTGCGACTTTCGAAAATGAACAGCAGCTGCAGCTGGCGCCACCTGCCGGACAATTCGTGAAAAAAACGTGAATAAAATGCTTTAACGAAGTACACACACCCACAGAAACGATACGAATCTCGCAATATATTCATAGATGGACCAACGAAATATCGACAATAAAACCAACATATAAGTACATGCATACATACATATATATATCAACCTAAAGCTGGCTGAGTTTACGGAAGTCATCGAAATGAAGCTGAAAAGTAAATAAATTATATGGTAATTAAAATAAAAAACATTAGAATTCGGAAAGTTTATTAGTTCCAGCATGACACAGACCAAATCACACGAAAGACCACTCTCTCTATAAGAGCTAAGTTCAACTGTAATGCACAAGGAAATTCATAATGAATATCATATGCTATGTATAACAATCTGAAATCCTTCTGTATGCCAACTATCTGACTTCACACTTTCCATTAGCAAACAGTGAGAAATGGGCCACCAACATTAGCGCGAAATGATACGGAAATATTGTTGTTAGCTTTTGATCTGGCATTTCGGTCATGGGTTTTACATTTGGCGCTGGCCTAATGGAGTTTGGAGATGCTAAAAGTTTCTACATTTTTTCCCTCCCTTATCTGGTTTAATTTGTAGGCGACCGATGCCATGCCATGCGATGTGCTGATGATATGTAGTGGCCATGTAGTGTTCCATGCTTCCGTAATTGAATTTCACTGCGAGCCCAAAAGTATGCCACATGCAATAACGGACGAAATTTGGTCGAAAACGTGGGATTGCTGCGGTTTTTCACTGAGTTCTTGTTTGTATAAACACTCGCTCACGGCTGCAAGTAGAAGTATATGCTCCTCTTCTATGCTGTATGCTGTATGCTGTATGCTGTGTGCTGTATGCTGTATGCTGTATGCTGTATGCTGTATGCTGTAATGCTGTAGCTGTATGCGTATGCTGTATGCTGTATGCTGTATGCTGTATGCTGTATGCTGTATGCTGTATGCTGTATGCTGTATGCTGTATGCTGTATGCTGTATGCTGTATGCTGTATGCTGTATGCTGTATGCTGTATGCTGTATGCTGTATGCTGTATGCTGTATGCTGTGCTTATGCTGTATGCTGTATGCTGTATGCTGTATGCTGTATGGCCTCCCCATTGAGCGAGTATCAGGCAGTCGCTTTTACAACATTCATGCCTGTCGTGTTTTGTTTTTTTCTTTTTAGCTGTGCCCTTATTTTGGCCGGCCAGTGGGAAGGCTTATGCGCTGTAACATGCCAGTGACAATGACAGCGGCGCTGACAAAGGCAACGACAGCAACGGCGATAATTAAAAATAATTTGCAGAAGCCGAAGTTGCGATCAACTAAAACCGAGCCAAACAGAAGCCCGCTTCCATGCATGCGGATGGAGCATAGAGAGGACATGCGGGACACGGAGGATATGGCGGACATGCGGGACATGCAGGACACTCTGGTATGCAGGACACAAATTGGAAGCTAGAACATGCAACGCATTCGATATGGATGCGAATGTGCATGCGAATGCAATGGCGAATGAAATGGACACTCGCACTAACCGCCAACAGCATGTTGGCCAACAGGCTCAACAACACTTGGCAAACAATCAGTCAAAAGGTGAAAGTGCGTTTCACTCTCGCCCTTTCTGTCTCTCTCCTCTCTCTCTCTCTCTCTCTCTTTCGCACTCTCTCCATCCGATTAAAACTGCAAATACGCGTCCCAAAGTTGGAACCGCAGCGCAAGTTGATGCCAGGCACCCGCCATTAAAACTCGAAAGCCCCAAACCAAACGCAAAGCCGAAACCAATCCAGAAACAGGGCCTAAAACCAGAGGGCCCTGGCAGTTAAAAAGCAAACGTTGAACAGAGACCACACACACACACATACATACACACACATGGACAACCCCACACACACTCACAAAGCACTGACATGAGCATTTTTAAGTTTGAGTGACACGAACTGAAGGCACAAAGTGCTTGCCAACACAAGAGAAACAGACAGTCGACAGAGCATGAGAGCGAGAGAGAGAAGGAGAGATGGCAAGCAAAAGAAAGAGAGAGAGAGAGAGAGGCTTGTTTTTAAAGGGTTTGTGTCTAGGATCTGTTGTGGGCTAGTCCGTGCAGAAAGCACTTAATGCAAGTGAAAACTTGCAAAGGCAACGCCACTGGGTCGATGGGTCGGTCACTCATTCGCTCGCTTAGCTCCTCTCTCTCTCTCTTTCGCTCCTTGCGCGGTGGCCTGGCTTATTCGAGCATTGGGCCTTCGGTCTTGACTGGCGGCTGGCAGACAGGCAGCAGCTCAGTCACTCAGTCAAACAAACAAACAAATAGCCAGTGAAAGGACAGCAGACGGCCCAAAGTGAAAGTCACCAACAGGCAACACAAAAGCAGCGACCAAGAGCAAAAGAGAGCGCTGCAGAAACAGAGGGAGAGAGCGAACGGTTAACCAAGTTGTAATGGCCAACTAGTGGATACCTTAACCGCAGCTTAAAAGATGTAGAAGGCAAGAGTGGGGTGTGGACAGTCAGAGAGTCAGAGAGAGAGAGAGAGAGAGAGAGAGAGAGAGAGAGAGAGAGAGAGAGAGCGAGAGGAAGAATTAGTAAGTAAAGATCACTGACTGATTTGAGTAAAACATGAGAGAGTGAGAGATAGTTAGAAGAGTATAGATAAAATGAAAGCGAGAGAGACTGAGAGATTGAGAGATAGAAAAAGAGAAAGAAAAGCGACGCATAGAGGACTAAAAACAGACAGAGCGAGAGAGGGAAAAGGCGACTCATAGAAGAGCAAAGACAGACTTAAAGAGAGAGAGAGAGAGAGAGAGAGAGAGAGAGAGATAGAAAGGAAGAAAGAGTAGTTGGGAAAGATACCGAATTAAAGCTTTGGCTGATTGATTAACTTAATGAGGGAAGATTAACTTATAGTCCAAGCAAGAAACACGAGCACAGCAAAGTTTGCTCCCTTCCCAGTTATGTGGGTATCAGCAAACCCCTTGGCCATCCGCATGCTTTCGGGGCAATCGATATGTGCCTAACCACAAAATGCCCATGCCGCATGCTAAAAGCATAAATATAATTTAATAACCAAAATACTGTAATATAGAATATTGAAAATATTTATGGCTGAGGTCAAAGCTGTTGGCATTTTATGAGACTCAGCAAAATATAAAATGTGGATGCATATCTGTGGAGCAGAATCATTAGCAAGCCATCTACACAAAGTCTCACTATGGGAGTTTACTTTGAGCTCTGGCCAGCTAGCTTCAAGTTCGCTCTAATGTACAAAACATGAACTACGAAAGCGATTTGCTGGCGAAAGTGAAGCTTTCGCTGCGCTGGGCCCAAAGAAGAGAAATAAAAATGAAAACTCATGTAAAACACATTCAGCGGATGGGGGAACGGACGCCGGCGGCATCTACTTGTAATCCCTTCAGGAAATCAACTAAGCATTTTAATTAACTTGGCCCAGAATAACAAAAGCAGGCCAAACAACTACCCCGCAAAATGGGCAGCAAACAACAAACAACAAACAGCAGCTGCAAAATATGACCAAAGCCACAAACTAAAATCAAAGCCACACCAGAGACTTTCGCCTAACTTCTGTTGCCGCACACCCACACACACACACACACACACACACACACACACACATGAGAGTGGGCGGATGTATCATGATAATTTAGTGAAAGCGCAGCCATTTCTTCACACACACACGCGCACATATCGCACACAATCAATATTAAATTTGCACTCGCCACATCTTTATTTGCTCCTGTTTTGGCGCAAACAAAGCGCGGCCCCTAGACCAAACGGCAGAGCCATCGCGTCGAGCCTTAGCGATGAGCGTGACTCACGAGTTCAGGCTTAATTGCGCAATCATCGCATATGAGCAGTAAATAATAGGCAAACCTCTAAGGGGGCCTTACTACATATAAGCAACAGTAATGCTGAAAAATACTTATGCGAAGAAATATTCAGGTATTTATTCATAATTATTTATGATAAAAATAAAAATATTAATAATAAAATAAAACCAACAACATTATAAATGCAATAGTAAAAGAAACTTTAAAAATTAAAAATATATTTTTTTAATTTATATATTATTAAATTTGTATATATATACGAGAAAAAATTATTTAAACAAAAATATTTTATATGCATTTTTTGATTACATATGTACGTGAAAATTTTAAAATAATAATTTCTCAAGAGTATTTTTTTTTTATTTAACGAATTGAAGATCTTATAAAAAATATTCTCAATTATCCATTTAAAACAATATACAATTTTCAAATTATTTTTTTTATAATTCAACTCATCAGATATCTTATATATTTTTAGGACTGTTTAAACTTAAAATAAATGAAAATTATAATACCATTATATTATGTTAAGAGTTATGATTTATCTGCATATATATTTAAGTTAATTTACTTAATTTTTATTTACTTATTTATTTTTATTTTTTTTATATATATATATTTAAATTAATTTACTTAATTTTTATTTATTTATTTATTTTTACTTTTTTATTTATATATTTCTTTTTTGTTTGCAGGATTTCTAAGAGATTGATTTATTTTAATAATTAAATTTATTTATTTTTACAGAATTTTATTTTATTTTTATGCTACAACTCTATTATTATATGCAATATATCGTAGGATTGCATCTTGCCATCGCTAACAGAAGCAGAGCAACTGGCTGAAGGGTTTAAGGCGTGCGCTAATATCGGTCATACGGGATAATATCCGGAACAGCAAGCAAGAGTAGCAGAACGGGAAAGAGGGACAGAGAGAGAGAGAGGAACAGAGAGAGAGAGGGGCTAACGACGTATAATGTAAGCAAAGCACAACTAATTTCCAAAAGTTTATTTTATTATTCTTATTTGTGTGCGATTTCCAGAGAACATAAACACACATCGAAAAGAGAGAAGAAGGGAAACAAAAAAGAGAGGAGAGAGGGGGATAGAGCAACGACAGAGGAATGGGGGTGACCAGACGGGCGTGAGAGGGAGTTGCTGAGTAGTGCTTAGAAACACATTCCCAAATGCAAATCTAAACTGCCGTTGGCACACACCCACACACAGGCACACAGACCTATACGCCCACACACACACACACACACACACACACACACACACACAGGTGAAAAGTTGACACAAAGTTTTCAACTGGCATACAAACTGAAGTTGAAGTTGGAATTGGCTTTGAAAGCGACTGTTGGGGCAGAGCAGGGGCAAGACTGCCAGGGCTGCCGGCGCCCCGCATGTGTAAAATTTGAGTTATTTAACAAATAAAACATAAAAGAGAAAGAGAAGAAAATAGAAGCAAAAAAGCAAAACTTTTAATTTCATTTACAATGAGTTTTGAAACATCAAATTTGGTTGTCGCAAATTTAATCCGAAACTAAGTGGAATATATTGTAATGCGCACAAATAAGCCACGATATGATATGCATATCAAGTGAAATTTATGTACATGCATATATGTATGTATATCTGGAATATCCTTTAGTATGCTTAGTTTAGGCATTGATAATATCTTCTATTTATTCAGATATAAATTGTGTACATACATTGTTCTCAAAGTGAGTCGGAATAGCTCACTTAGCTGAGTGCAGTCTGGTATCTGAATCTGTTCTCTTCTAAATTCTTAGCTACACTTTCAAGGCATTTTTTCATATTTTATGCAATACGTTTCTTGGCTCAGTCAAATGGACTTTATTAATATTCAATTTTCTGCTCATTTTAAATTAGCCTTAATCAGTGTATATCTCCCTCTCTCTCCCTCTCTCTCTCTGTGTCTGTCTCCTGTTTTCTGTGTCTCTTGCCGCCTTTTTCTCTGTCGCGCTTTAATGTCTTTGACCCACTTGCCTGGCCTGACAATCAAATATTTTGCCTTGAGGCTAAATATTAACTTTGCAGCTTAAGTCGCTTTTCGTGTACGTACATAGAGATCTATATAAACATACACAGACACACTCACACCATTCTATTTATGTGCTTTGCTGTGTGTGTGGGGGGTGGAGGAGGGGCACATAATGCAATCGTTGCAATAAATTGCATCAACAAATCCATTTGATTTCTTTGACTTATCGCTTGACCTCGCCCTTTAACTCATTAAGTCTCACTCACACTCTGGCTCTCCCTCTCTCTCTCTCTCTCTCTCTCTCGCACCTCTTCTATGTACGTATACGTAATATTAGGTTTCTAGAGGGCGAGAGGCAGTAAGAAGCTGACTTGTCTATGCAATTTACCGCTGCCTGCTGCGCTTCAGCTTAAGTTGATATTTATAAACGTTGCATGGGCAGCTGCAATTATCGATCAAAATATATATATTTTTATCTACATATAGTATATATATGCCCGACTTTTCTGAAGTAAATAACTTTCCAATGCTGCATTTCACTCGAGTCGACTGCAACAGCAGTCTAAGTTTAGTTTATGTCTCTGCTACCTTTTTTTTTTTATTTTTTTTATTTTTTGACACTTGACAGGGCCAATTGGCGCGTTTCTTGGCAGGATTTTCAATTACGTAGCGAAAGCGCAGAATAGCACGCGATTTTTGCATACGAAACGCTGGCAATGAAGTCATCTGCGAGGCAAACGGATTTGAGTGCTCAGTCAGCCGGCAGATGTGGGTCAGACACTGTACAGACACACACATATATATATATATATATATATATATATATATATATATATATATATATATGTATATGTATATACATGTGTATGTTTGTAGAAGAGGTAACCAAGCATTCGCAGCATGACATCTTGATGGATGCTCGGGCAAATCTCTGGAATATTTTGCCTAATGCATTCCAATTGAAGGCGAATAAAGGAAATTACCTATGCATAGTTAGTTGAGGAATTGCAGAGGGGCTGGGGGGCAGATAGTTAAGGGTTGGTGTTAAAGTAGGCTACCCAACAGATACTCTAGCCCAAATGCAGGGTATGCTCAATAGCTGTTAGCCTAGCTGAATTTATCTAGGCTAATTGCAGGGTATTCTTGAGTTTTTCCTGCCACTTAAATCCCACTTTATGTTGAAGCTGCTGTGTGTGTCTACAGGGTATCTGCTGCTCTCAGACTTGTTGCTAGCTGAATAGCCAGCTTTGCTTCCTGTTATGGCCTGGTCACAGATATTTTGGTCTATTGCCAGAGGGCTTTACAAATTGTACAATAAACATTGAGCACAACCTTTGGCATCGACGATGGCTCGATGGCGCGCTGTCTCGCTCGCTCTGCGTCTTTGCCAAATGCCAGTAACGGATAAAGCGAAAGAGTAGAAGGCTAAGCAAAACGAAGAGAAGCAAGAGGCAAAATGGCCAAGCGAAAATTGTGAAATGCGCAAGGAAACTGCGATTAGTTGTGTCTGCCTAGGCAAACGAGCTCCCTGCTGCCACTCAGACCACATTGCTTATCGCCCCCTTTACTTTATGCTTTTCAATATTTTCGACTCTTTTTCTGCTTTGGCTTTAATTCTCTGCCTGCTGCCGGCTGTCAGTCAGGCTCTGCGTTTTGTTTTTGTTTTTACTTCTTTTTCTCTGTCATTCATTTTGCCATTTTGTTTTTGCCTAGTTCAAGTTATGTGGCCCGAAAAGCCAGACACACACACAGACTCTACGATATTTGCACACATATGCAAAAAGCTGTTTTGTGTCTGAGCCAACTATTTTGTAGGTTATTAGGGCGTATTTCTCCACAGCAGATAGACTGTCACAGTCACACACACACACACACACACACACACACACACATCTAACACTGCTGTCAAGCATTAAGCATGCTTTAAATTTGAAACATGTTTTTTATCACATTCCAGCGACAGCAACTGTCTGAACTAAATGAAACTGAATTTAATCAATGCAACTAATAAAGTGAACAAGCTGAACGAGTCTGTTCTCTGCCTGCAACAGCAATTGAGCTGCAGCAACTTGATAAATATTTCAGCTATGCAAAACCAAGTACTTCCAGCTAATTGGCCAATCTCCATGGTCAGCTTGAGCTTAATTTAAAGTAGCTCAGGCGACTCACTTTTTAAATACAATAAAAGTTCATTTAGAAAACATTTAAATTTAAGAATATATTTTGAAAAATTTACAAAAATATATGCATTCCGTATATAAAACTCTATGTTATACAGGGCATCTGCCTCTTCGTTCATCTGTGCGCTGGCGCTGCTTATCGGCTTTCGCAACGTGACAGCCAAAGGACGCAGGAACTCAAGGACTCAATGGGAAGGACCGTTGCCGGAATGTGCCGCTTGGCACATTTTTGTTGCTGCTTTTGTGTGCTGGGTTAATGTTTATAGCCGATGCCGATGCCGATGCCGATGCCGATGCCGATGCTGATGCCTTTGACCATTGACCAGGCGCTATCCCAGCTACAACCGGAACAAGTGTTAGCAGCGAGAGAGAGAGGGAGAGCGGTGGGGGCGCTTGGGTGTGCTTTTGATTATGGAGCCCAGCTCGTTTTAAAGCGGATTTGAACGCTGTTGAATATTATTTATGGGGCTGCCTTTTATTTCGCACAAAACTCGCAACGAGCAGCGATGATAGCGACCCTTAAGAGCCACACATGTGTGTGCGTGCGTGCGTGTGTGTGTGTGTGTGTGGAAAATATTTGCCAACATTCTTTGGGTATTTAAACAAAGATTTATTTTATACATATATATATGTATATATATAGAGAGATATATATATATATATTTATTTTGTGCAAACGGCCAACGGAAATTGCAAGTAGAGCGTTGAATCCTTTTTGCTTCAACACGTTCTGTCTGTCTGCTCCTGTGTGTGTGTGTGTGTGTGTGTGTGCGTGTCTGTGCTGTCCATTGTTCGAGGATTTGTTGGGACTTGTTTCATATTTCACAATAACTCCATTTATTGTTGTTGTTGCTGTTGTTGTTGTTGTTCTGGGGGGCTTTAAAGATGAAATGAGGTTATCAGCTTGCGGTTTATGGTTCAGGGCTCAACTATTAAGACCTCACAAGGAGCTCGATATATGTATGTACAAGTGTGTGTGTGCGTGTGTGTGTGTGCGTGTGTGTATGTTCACACTTCACTCTAATTGATGCAATATGCATATTTTGTCTATTAATTTGTGTTTATGCATAATGCAAATTAATTATGCATAATCGTGATTAACAGCCAAATGCAAATTTGGCATCGAATTAAACGGCAGCCGCTAAGTCTACGCTTTTTTTTCTCTCACTGTATTTTAATTAGCTACATAACATGACTGTTTATGTGGGTCTCTCCCTCTCCCTCTTTCACTGTGTGTGTGTGCTCTTTTATTTATGAGCTTTACACGTGACGCGCAATGTTTTATCTGCGCGACAGTTGGTCAACACAAACGAGGGGGAGAGACATGGCCTTTCGACCTGGTCCACCCCATTGGGGCATTAAATGGATATCACACTGATTACTTTTGGGGTTTTGGGGCATCTTCTGCGCTGGCAATGGAATGCTATTGAAATATCAGAAATATAGCGTAAGATAAGGAAGGTTAGGAGAGTCGACAACATTAAGTGAAAGCAGAGTGCTGAAAGGTCAAGGGAGAAGCAAGGTGTGAAGCAAAATAGAATGCAAAGTGAGAAAATAATCATATGAAGTGCAGAGAAGGCAGAGCAAAGGCTAAAGCAAAGCGAGCAGCATAGCGATAAGTTAAAGCTCACATGAAGTCAGCAAAGCAAGAAGCAAAGCAAGAGGCAGGAGAAAGAAAAGTCAACTATATTAAAAATAGTCAAGTATAATATTTTAAAATGCGAGAAGCAGAGAGAAGCAAATTGAGAAGCGCACAAAGGCTAACTGAGTCAGACCAAATCTGAGAGCCAGCAAAGAGGAAGAGACAGCTGCAGCTTAATTGCAAAGCGTGAAGTGCGGCAATTGGTAATGCTAGATAAGCAAAAGAGAAGCCAAAGTTGAAAAATACAAATAAAATGCACAAGTGGAGAGTGAAGCGAGAAGCGAGAAGCGAAGCAAAACTGCAGCTCAAAATGAATTTTGTTCAGCGCTTAGCAAAAGTCCAAAACGTGTCGCAAGTGTCGAGGCCATTAAGGCGAGCTGCGCTTCTCTCTGCAAACATTGTGAGCATATTATTTCGTATTTATCTATATGTATAATATGAACTGCATGAAATATTATCTGGCAATAAGTTGAGATTAGTTCGCAACTCAATTTGATGGCGATGCTTTTGAAATTTGACGGCTCTCATACTCGTTTTTGGGGCCATTGCGTTTCCTGTTCCAAATCTCATTCGCAGCGCGCAGTGGGCGCCTTTGGCCGAGTGCCCAAAAAAAAAAGGAACTAAAATAGAAAAACTTTGCCCTAAGACAACAAAATAGGACGAGGTCCGACGATAGTTCGCACCCGACACAGCCACCCGTTGCTCCTTCTCCTCTCAATCCCAAGCTACAGTTAACTGGCTCAACAGACTCGAAATTCAACCGGAAAAGAAGGCGAATAAGTGTTGTGGGCGAGCATGCTCGACGAGCAGCTCTCCTGTATCGAATGGGTAACATTTTCTAGCTGTATATGGCTTAGAAAAGAACCTATCGATATTTATCGATTCCATGCTGGTCTTAGAGCTAAGTCTACATCTCTTCATACACTCAACTCTTCATTCTGCTCCCACATATAAATGGGAGCGAAGCCAATCTGTGCACAGAGCGCATACGCCCGCTGTCACTTGCAGCTAGGGTATTGCAAGTGAAGAGCTGTGGAAAAGTAAGTGACCCTCTGCGTTTATCTTGCTTTTTATTATGGCCAACGCTTCGGCAGCTTTGGCTAATTTTGTTTATTAAAAGTTGGCTGACCTTTTCCTGCTCCCAAAAAAATACGAAAAGGATATATATTCTCCCGAAAACGTTCATTTAATGTGTGCTTAATTAGCCAAAAAGGGGTATATGAGTTCAGTGCATGAAGAGTTCTAGCTATGCTGAAGAGTAGATGTGGCACTCTACTAACTCGATCTTAAATTTTATTCTATTCCTCATTCTACTATATTTTCATTCTCAATTTTCATAATCATCTGCGTCTAGGGAGTACATGAAGTTTGCTTTAATTTCAATTAATCGTAGTCTTTGTCTCAATGATAAGCCTAGTCCCTTTGGGCGAGTATTGGGCAGCTGGTGCGACGCCTAGCAATCGCTGCTCATGTTGCGAAATTAATTTCGCCGTGTGTTGGCTGAGCTTTCAGGATTGCCAAGTGTCATTAGTTTGCTGTTTGGCAGCGACTCGGAGACATAGTTAAATTAGCTAAACATTGCGGTTGCTGTTGGCTCTCGCAGTGGCTGCGTCCAGCTAGGGGCGATCCACTCGGGCCAGGGCGTGGCTGTCGACCGCGTTTGATGAAAAAGTTGGCTGCGGATTGTTGCTGCCGGAATGTGAGTGGGTTTGGTTGGGTGGTTGGGTGGTTGGGGTGGTTGGGGTGGGTTCGGCTTGGCTTGGCTTGGTTGGCTGGTGTGGCTAATGCCTTTTGCTTTTGCACTTCACTACACTTGGCAAAAAGTTTTCGCATAAAAATGTAGATAATGCCGAGCTTGGGTGGTGCTTGGCTGAGGGGGTGAGAGGGCGGTGTGCGGCTGGGGATGGGATGGGGCATCATGCTATAAATGGATTTGTGCCCTGAATGCGTTTCGCCCACCGACTGCAAATGATGGTGAGCAAACAGAAGTGGGCGTGGCCCGCAAAGCGGTATGCGCCGCTTGCCAAATGAATTTGTCTACAGCAAAAATTGCGAACAACTTGGCAAAGCACTAAAAAGCGCAGCACGAACAATTTTTAACTGTTGCGGTCCGAATTAATCGAGTTAAAATTAAGATTTGCCGTTCACTTTGGCTCAAGCCGAATATCTCTTCTTCAAGCAAATGCAATTTAAATGGCGGCAAATGTCAGCTATTTACAATATTGTGATAGAAGCCGTTGCTATAGATATAGTTCGGAACTAGTTCATAGATATTGTGATGGAAGTTGTTGTAAAAGGTTTTGTGAGGAATTAGTTCATTCCGAAGAAAAGCTCTTGAGTTATCTAATGATATGCATCAAGATTTATATCACTAGTCCTTTAGTTTAGAATTATTATGTAATTTTCCTTTTCCTTAAATTTCTGGTTTAGGATTGTTTGTTAGATAAATGCTTAAATTTCTTAAAGTTGCATAGCTCTTAAACATTTCTCTTCTAATAAGAAAAGTAGTAATGAGAAGTAGTTCATAGTTTTCTATTGGTCACAAGAACCAGTCCGAAAATGATATACATATATATTTCTTTTTTAACCATATATACATATATTGTATACTGTCATGCTCTTCGCGAGCTAGCTCATTTTTATTTTATGTGAACAAGTTCACTGATCCAAAAACTTACATAAAATTTGCAGACTCATTTCATTATTATTATTTTTTTTTTTTTATGTTTTAGGGAATAGTTTTATTATTTTTTTTATTATTCTTATTATTTTTTAATATTTTAGGGAATAGTGTTAATATTCATACTTAATATAAAACTATGAGATAATTAAAAATGTATGTAATATATGTGATTTATTGTACATAATTGATTAGGCTGTTAATATTAAAATTCTATAAAATGTAATACCTAAGTTAAATCTGTTCAAGTCAGTAATAATTAAAACTGACTTCAAAGAGTTTCCGTATTCTTGGCCTTGATGGCAAATCTATTGGCTCGTGCTGCATCAACGTGAAATGAATATTTATAATAAATAAATACGTATATACGTTGGAAAAAAGTTAGTCAAGTGCCCTGGCTCAATATTGATGTGAATGCTTATCGATTTCACGGATTACGAGCATCTATTTGAAGCCAAAGTGGAAGTGCACATTGCGAAGTCAAAACTGTTTGACAAGCACCTGGCATGGCTCTGTTCAACTGTCCATTCGAGCTGCCCCTCTCCATCACAGCATACACATATATATATACATATATATATATGTATATAACTGTATATATATCCGACTGGTAACCCGACTCTTTGCTATTGCTGTGGGGCACAGTCGGGCATCACTTATCAACCATTTATAAACAATAAACGAATATAAACAAGAAACTTTTGCCAGCGTCAAATGCATTACAACAATACCGGCTGAGAGTGGGCGGTGGCCGTCGAGTTGCCGGATGCGGGGACGGCGTCGTTGGGCGTGGGGCGTGGGGCGAGTGTCAGCAAAAGGGCAACAACAGCAATGAGTGCTCAGATAAATGGCATAAATATGGCAAACAAAATGGCAGCAGGGTGCGTAAATTGACGCTGGGGTCTGCCAATGTAACTGAGCCAAACAGCCAAAGAAGAATGCAGAAGAGAACGAGATAGAGATGGTGACAGAGAGAGAGTGGAAGAGAGGAAGCAAAGTGGAACTGGTGCTTGTTGGCTCTCAGCTTAGCCAAAACATGTCAATGTGAAAAGTTTGCTGCGTGATTTCTTCGGAAACTTATTTGCCCCGTTTTGGCTTTTATTTTGCTTCATTGGAAGTTGCTGCAAAAATGACAAAAAATTTGAGAAAAAGAGAAAATAATACTTAAGAATGCCGGAATACCCTGCATATAGAGGAAAGTTTTAATTGAAATAATTGAGTTTATACAGTTGGGATATGAAACGGAAATGGGGACAAGTCAGGAATATAGATCTGCATACAGCATACAGCATACAGCATACAGCATACAGCATACAGCATACAGCATACATCATACAGCATACAGCATACAGCATACAGCATACAGCATACAGCATACAGCATACAGCATACAGCATACAGCATACAGCATACAGCATACAGCATACAGCATACAGCATACAGCATACAGCATACAGCATACAGCATACAGCATACAGCATACAGCATACAGCATACAGCATACAGCATACAGCATACAGCATACAGCATACAGCATACAGCATACAGCATACAGCATACAGCATACAGCATACAGCATACAGCATACAGCATACAGCATACAGCATACAGCATACAGCATACAGCATACAGCATACAGCATACAGCATACAGCATACAGCATACAGCATACAGCATACAGCATACAGCATACAGCATACAGCATACAGCATACAGCATACAGCATACAGCATACAGCATACAGCATACAGCATACAGCATACAGCATACAGCATACAGCATACAGCATACAGCATACAGCATACAGCATACAGCAGCATACAGCATACAGCATACAGCATACAGCATACAGCATACAGCATACAGCATACAGCATACAGCATACAGCATACAGCATACAGCATACAGCATACAGCATACAGCATACAGCATACAGCATACAGCATACAGCATACAGCATACAGCATACAGCATACAGCATACAGCATACAGCATACAGCATACAGCATACAGCATACAGCATACAGCATACAGCATACAGCATACAGCATACAGCATACAGCATACAGCATACAGCATACAGCATACAGCTGTATTACATAGGTAATTTTACTGAAGTTATATTATCGTTAATGTTAGGATTGTATTTATATGATTGAGGCATCTTTTTAGGTAAAATTTAAAGTGCCGAAAACGGGAGCTAAATATAATATACATTTATTTGCTGCTTCATTTGGCATACATTCTGCACACGTTACTTTCTCGTGGGTTTTGGCAGCGGGAAACGCCTCAGAGCACAGCGATCCCTACGCCTTTCACAGTGTGCCTGCTTAGCAAACAGGAAGCTTCGTTTAGCATGCCCCACATCGAACCCACAAACGCGCTCTAGGATATACAAAGTTTTGGGTGAGCAGCAAGACAGAAGGAAAAAAAAAACAAAAACAAAAATGGAAAAATGAAGAGGAAGGGGATGGTGAAGGAAATGGGGAAGAGAAAAACAAATTTTATACCAGTCCATACAATAAAATGAGGGCACGCAAAAGATGACACCAATCAGCGGCAGGAGACAGAAGAATATCGCGAAGTTAGTTGAGGGCTCTTCCCCCATCGTCTGTGATGGGGGGGAGAGAGAAGAGCTGCGGAGCTGCGGCAAATGCGAAAAAGAAAAGGCAAAGTTTTACGTTGATGTTTGTTTACGAAATATGAAAGGGAAGAGCGCAAATAAAATGCCAACTGTGAGGGTGCTGATGGCGACGGGGGCGGCAGACTGTGTGAAGGGGCTATAAAATAGGTGTATGTATGTGTGTCCCCCTCTCTCCGTCTCGCTGTGCGTATCCAAAAGTATTTTATGCACATTAGTTGCGCTTTTATGAACTTGAAGTTGTCATTTCTAGCCAACAAAGTTGACGCTCAACTGTCGTACACAAGGCAACGCCCACCGCCCCTGCCCACCGCCCCTGCCCCGGTCCTCTTCCGCCGCCCTTTCGACTGTTGTGCATTGTATTGTTGCTGTGAAGTAGGCAAAACCGCTCAAAAGCAGCTGCAAATGACAAGAATTTGTTGCTCGACTGCCTGCCTGCTCTCCACTCCTCCACCCCTCCAGTCCACCAGTCCACCTTACCACCTTCTCACTCCTTGGCCTGTCTGTCTGTCTGCCTGAGTGCCTCCTGGCTGCTTGCTGGATGGCTCTGCGTTCAGTTGCGTTCGTGGCATGTAAATATTAACTTTGAACAAAATACGACACGGTCGGACTGAGGCCAACAGCCTAACCCCAGCCCACTCTGCCCACGCCCAACCAGAACTTGCAGTCCGACAAAATAATTGGCAGTCAAAGTCCATGAATTTATACATACACACATATATACATATATACACATATATATATATATATGTATATACTTAAGACTCTCTCTCACTCTTGCCTTTGCTCCCTATCGTCTACTGGCCCAGTGCCTTAACAAGCCCTGCTCTGATTCAGCCAAAGGCCAAGTGCTCACACAGATAATCACAGTCAGCTCATCCAAACACTTTCACTTTCAATGGCTTCCTTTAAGACTACGCCTTGTTCGGCATTCAAGCGTTTGGCCTTAGCTGCTGAAGACACTTAAATATAGATATATATTTGTATATAGCCTTACAGTCTAATTGTATTTATATATCTTCAACTAATTCAACTTCTAATTATAAATATTTGGGTGGCTGTCAGCTACAAGATAAAGGCATTTCAATTAAGACACTGACTTGACTTTTGCATTGACGAAAATGTTAGCTAAGTCTATTTATATCGAAGTGTATATTTTATGTAGGTGTACCTTAAAGCATGCTTTAATATTTTTCAATATGTCAAGGCATATTTTACTATAGTAATACTCTACTCTGACATACTAAACTTTATGATATGTGTGTCTATGTGTCCTGTGCTCCTGTGCTTAAGTCACATGCGATCTATTAAAAATTGAGTTTAGTTTTTGATAATTACATACATGAAGGGTATATAGACTTTACTAACAAGTTAACCAACAGCACAAATGATCGAATTCTTGTAGACTCTCTTTATTTATTTTATATATATTATGTGGATCGCATACCATCTTATCATGCAGTTCTCTTTCATTTCCTTTCACTTTTGATTTCATGAGCTGGAGTAAGATATCAATGCTTAAATATAATACTATAGATCTCTATTTACTTCCAAGGTTCTATCGCTGCAAGGAAGGGTTTTCTTTATATATCAATCATACGCTACGTTTGCCAGCCTGGAGATTTTCTTTGGCTTTCCTAATGCGAATGGCAACTGCGAGACTTAAGTAAAGTATTACAATGCAATCTGAAAGCAAATAATATGTTTGTTTTGTTTTAAGCACGTAGCTACATCAAGTGAATAAATATGTATACTTACATATATAAATATATCTCGAGTGCGGCTTGCTCGGCTTGCTATCTTGAAAAGTTGTGTCTAAGCCTCGGTTAAATAAAACTTTGCGCTTATTTTTCTGTCATACTTTATGAATGTTGTCGTAGCTCGCAACACTGAGCCAACACGCTGGGCCGCACTGCATCACACTGCACCGTCATTGTTTGCAACTATCGCTGGCTCTTAGCCAGGTCTCTCTCCCGCTCTCTCTTAGTGTGTCTCTCTCTCTCTCTGCAGGCGTCTTCTCTGTTTTTCAGTCGACGCGTAATCGGATGCAACTCGGCTTAGAAGTTTTGTAATTGTTGCGATGGCTTCCACGGCAACTGCAGCTACAACTGCTGCTGTCCCATCTCCTGCCCGCACTGCTGCTGCTGCTGCTGCTGCTGCTGCTGCAGCTGGGCCTTCTGCCAGCCAACTGCTGCCTTAGATCTGACCCAAAATACAAAGATGATGTGAAAGCAGAAAAGGAGTGATACAGCGCCCGGCAATGGATAAGGCAGCAGACGCGCTTCATTAAAGCCCAGTTATGACACTAAGCGAAAAGTTGTGGAGCGTAAATTTGTTGCTGCTGTTACGCTGGCGCTCGAGTCGTAGTTTTCTTTACGCCCTCTGAACACGTGTCAACGTTGCGTATGATTGATGAAGGCTGCCAACTCGACCAGGCCAGCAGCAACAGCAGCAGCAGCACCACCAACAGAATTACCAGCAGCAACACAATAACAATAACATCCAGCAACAGGGACATTGAGCAGGCATGTCAGGCACAATGATGAAATAAGTGCGTGCTCCCTAAACCCAAAAACCAAACTCAAGCGCCCAAATACAGCAACTGAAGAGCCAGCACAACTTTGGCAACGTCAGCCCAAAATAAAGAAGAAGCAGAAGAAGAAGAAAAAAAACAGTGAAGAACCTTCTGCTTGGGTTCATTAAACTGATGGCAGCCTAATCGCATTTGCCCAAATGCCAAAGAATTTTTCACAACCATTCGGTTTTCCTTATTCCCTACTCCCTCTCTCGTTCTCTCTGACTCTCAATTTCACTCTCCTTCTCTTTCTGTTGGTGTATCTGTCGTTGTTTACCAAGCTGAAACCCAATATTGATACGCACTAATGTGTTTCAATTATGTAAAATTGAGCTTAAGAGCATTTCATCTTAGCCTGTCAATCGCACTATACGAATGTTTATTGAGCTCTACTTAAAGATACCCTAGCTTTTAATGCTGGTTGGTTATAGAGGCTTATTTATTGTTTGTATATGTTTTAAATATATATATATATATATATATATAGATATATATATATAGATAGATATATAGATATATATATATATATATATATATATATATATATATATATATATATATATATATATACATATATATATATATACTTGGACTATATCTTTTTTGACTTTTACATTAATTTTTTGCGTGCTTATGTAAATTATTTAATTTACAAAATTAATAACAAAATTAAAAATTAAAAAAAAAGTTTTTTTTCAATGAATTTTATTGTATTTAATTTTTCAAAATTCATACACAAAATTAAGTAGTTTTTAAATCTATAAAATTTTGTATTTATTTTTTATATATTTTTTTAATTAAGTCTAAATTAATATATTTATTTCTTATTAATTTTTTTTCATAAAATTTGAAATTAATTAAAATAAAGTTTTTTAAGTAATTTAGGTTTATAATATACCAAATATTTATGCATTACAAATACTTCTTAAATAAATTATTAAAAAAAAAAAATACATTTTTGTTAACACATTTATTTTCAATCAACCCAATGTAGCCAGAAATTTAATTTAAAAAAAAATGCTCAAGGTAAAAATATCCTTATATGCAGAATTTAGTTTTGAATGATTATATTGATTTTTCTTAGTGCTTGAGACTAAAAATAAAAACACACAAAATTAAATTGAGAAAGCACTGAGACGATGGTTGGGCAAAAGACTGAAAAAAAAAACGAAAATAAATAAATAAATAAATCGATCTGCCTTGGGGCCATCGATGCTGCCTGCATTAGGTAAAAGCCTTACACATATAAACCTTGGATATAGCTGCCATATAAACACTTATAGAGTTGGCAACTTAAAGACTCGAGCACTACAATTTGCGTAAATGCGAAATGTGTTTGATCAGCTGGTGGCTGGTGCAGTGCAATCGCAGCTAATACAGACCCATTGAGCTGCATGTGTTATTTGATGTGCATGGGAATAAACAATTCCGGGAGGCAATCGGAATTCCGGAACTGAATGGACGGGGTGCCGGGGGTGCTGCGCTGTGTCATAAAGCAGCTGCAAGATGAGCAATTTTATGGCTGGACAAATGCCGGGGGAAGCGAGCGAGCGAAGGCGCTTTGATTGCAAATAAAATCAGATGGGAAAACACAGGCAGCGCAATTTAAAGAGAAAGAGCGAGAGGGGGAGGGGGGGGGGGGGAAGGAGAGAGAGAGAGAGAGAGAGTGGCTAGCCAAAGGTTTATATATACATATTTATGTATATTGACAAGTCGCACTTGCAATTTGTTTGCACACAATATTTGCTTATCAATCGAGCTGTGGGCAGCTCAGGCCTAGCGCTGCTAATACGACACTCGGCAATTGAAGGCAGCTGCCTACCCCAACTACGCTAATCTACCCCATCAGAGCCGCCCTCCCCCAAGTGCTTATAGGCAGTGCCAGCTGGCTTATAGATTTGTTTTGAGCCATCTTATTAAAACATTATCCATACACTTATTGGAAATAGATTGGGTTTGTGTTTAGTTTGAGTTCTGGCATGCGAGAGAGTTCATTTTGAGCTAGTTGTGGTTTGGACTGCTACTCTTAGGCTAAGCATGCAAAGCTATATCACTTTATCTGAAAGCCCATTGCTACCCCATTGATAGATTTCATGTTGTATATATCTTCTGTCTTCTAATCTACATCTAATCTACATTTCCACCATAATTATAATAGATATTAATATTCAAAAAAATAATTTAAATAATTCGAACAGTTTTTAAAGAATTATAGAAAATGGCTTAAATAAAATTGAATTTTTATTTTAAAACTTAAATTCCTATAAATATAAATAGTATATATTATATGAATGTATTGTAAAATTATATGTAAATTAAATAGTTTCCTTTAGTTTTCTTGGCTTTGATTAATATAGAATCATTATAGAAACAATTTTGTGCTCGTATCGACCCATCATATAAATTGCACAATTCCTATACGCTATATCTCTGTCATGGCCATAGTCGTTGACATACATATCGGAGCTGAGTTTCGTATATTCATATTTCGAAATCTCAGCCCTCCTTCCAGCTAAGCGCGCTTCAGCTGCTCTGGGTGCTCTCTTTGTTGTCGTTGATTTATTTTGATTTTGATTGAATAAGTGTGAAGGCAGCTATCGAGTGGATTTACACGGCTCCCGGCTTCCAATTCCAATTTCGACAAGTCCCCGCCGAATCCGATTTCCCCTTCCTTCCTGCAATTTGTCGTTGTGTTGATTTAGCGCATTTACGCGCCCGATTTGCACCATCAGAAATTTGTCTCAAATTTATTCTTTTGTTTTTTTATTTTTTATTTTTGTTTATTTTTATTTCTTCTTTATAAGCTTAACGCATTTGGCAGATTTTGGTTTTTTTTTTTTTTTTTTTGAGGCTGTGAGCAGGCTTTGGGGTAGCTTATAAATATTTAAATGGCAGCTGCTTGACATGAAAAATTATTGTCAAGAAGAACAGCCCACCTGCCGGTGTTTCAAAGCGTCGAAAGTACCATCAATCATTATTCCAGAGCTAAAACAGTTGCAGGCGCCGTTCAAGAAGAACCAAAGCCGAAGAGAGAAGAGTAGAGGGAGAGAGAGGGAGACGAGAGAAAGAAATGGAGAAGACGGAGAAAAATAAAAACATGACGGAAATTGTGGTTGCACAACTTGCTTAAAATGTTCGGAAATTAAAGATAGTAGATTATGACAATGAGACGATTGAACGGCGGACAGAATGAGGTCACAGACTTGCATACGATAGCTGACAACACACAGAGAGAGAGAGAGAGAGAGAGGGAGAGAGAGAGAGAGAGAGAGAGAGAGAGAGAGAGACAGAGACAGAGACAGAGACAGAGACAGAGACAGAGACAGAGAGAGAAAGATAGGAAGAATGAGAGAGAGTGTGAGAGATATACAGAGACTGGAACACAATCAGTTAGAAAATAGAAAATGAAAACAAAATTGAAATACAGTCCCAAGAGAGAATTACAATCAGAGAGTGAGATAGAGAGGGAGAGAGACTGTGAAAGATAGTGATAATAAATAGAGAATGAGAGAGAAAGATATATAGAGAAAGAGATGGTAGACGGAGCCTATAGCTTCTCTATGTTTTATCACATCTGTCGATTTTCATCATTCAGTCTCACAGCGATTATCCCTATACATGACAACCGATTCAAAAATCATTATAATTGATAGCTCGAAGTCCCTGCATAATCCATCATCATATCTTGGACGCCCAAGATGCCAAGCAACTAGTTAAGCAACATTGCGGTGAACTAACTGAGAGCTTAATTTAGTCAAAAAATAACTTGTTCTCATTTATCGATTTGTTATCGGTCAAGTTTCTCTAGAAAACTCTTTCTGTGAGTTGAGTAATATTTTTACCCGTCTGCAGAGCGTGAAGCACTCATAGCCGCGCGGGGAGTGGGGCATGCAGGCCGCCTGGCCAGTCGCAAGCGCTGCGCAGCTCTTTAAGCCACTACTCGAGACTTTTGCAATAGGGGCTTTAAACAAATTAAGTGGCACAGGGCGAGCATTTTACTTTATTGCCATGTGGCCTTTTCCACTGACTCGGCGGTTGCTTGTTGTTATTCATTTTTCCTGCCACACACACACACACACACACACAGACACGCGGAGCACCTGGCAGTGACTAACCTGGTGGCTGCCCAGATGGTTGCCTGCTTTGTAGTAGCTGACTGACTGGTTGACTCTGGGGCAGGTCCTTGTCCTGGTCCTGGTCCTGGTCTTGCTCCTGGCCCTCTGCTGCTGGCGGCTTCGTTTTGCTGCCTCGTATTTATTTTCGGTCGCGCCATTTACTTATACGCTCCACTTGTTACCCCCTTACTCATGCACACACATACATACACCCGTCCACACACACACACAATAGACATCAACTTATTGCTCGAGCAAAAGACGTGGATAAAGAAGGCGGCAGTTACGAAACGGAAATCAACGGCAGACAGGATGTTTATCGAAGGCAGAAGAACAAGCAAAGAGGCCAACTGTCCGTTAAAAAGAGAGAGAGAGAGAGAGAGAAAGAGAGAGAGAGTGAAACGAGAAGACGAATAGAAATGTAAAGTGAGAATGAGCAAAAACAGCTCGTGTAAGAGATACTAATTAAGCGAACTGGCTTGAGCATAATGCAATCAAAAGGACGATCAAAATCTAAGTGCGAATGGGCAAAAGACTGGAAAAGTCAAGATAAACGAGTGGAATGACAGAGAAAATTGGTAGCAAAAGAAACGAGTAGAAAATAAACAAGGTTTTGCGTAAACTGAGTTGAGGATAGAGCTAATATAGTGAGAAAGAGGGAGAGAATGAGACAGAGCGATAAAGAGAGAAACAGAAAGTGATATATTGACAGCTAGGAAGAGCCTATAGAGAATGAGAGAGAGATAGAGAGGGAGAGATAGAGAGTGAGAGAGAGAGAGAGAGGCAGAGAGACGGATAAGCAAAGATAGACAGAGAGACTTTTAGAGAGGGAAAGGGAAATAAACAGAGAGAGAGAGAAAGAGAGAAGAAAGTAAAGGCTAGAGAGTGAAACCCATATTGAGAGCGAGGTATTAAGAGAAAGAGCTCTAAAGAGACAGACAGAAATAAATCTGTAATATTCAGTGAGAGAAATGTATTATCAGAGACAGATTGAGACGAATAGAGAGGGATGGAAACTAATAAATAAAAAACGATAAAGAGAGATCAATATAAAAGAAAGAGATTAACGCTAATTTCCACTTAACAGGCCATAAACACGAATGCATAGCTGGTTCGCCGTACTCGATAAGCGAACACTTCTAGCAAATACTTTCGAGAATTTCGAAAACAATAATTGAGTCAAGTTTGTGACAGGCTGTAGAAGTGGCAAGCCTCAGTCGCTGGCAATTACTGGCGCTGTTCGAAATTCCACGTAGTTAAATAATCAGGTGCCATTGACAGGGCAGCTCGAAGTAACCGTTCGGCTCCGTTCACACTGGCGCTCTGGCAATGGGACTGGTTTCTTGCCACACCTACCCCAGCAGCGCTCATGTCAAAACAAAGACCCCGTAGCACAAATTGTAACCTTTGATGAAAGTTTTTCGCAACTTTGCTGCCGACGAGAACGAAACGAGAATTGGGCGGGGTAGCGGGGGTACGGGTCGGGAATAGAACGGAGCGATTTTCATTATCAGCAAAGTTGGCCGATGCGGCAGCCATTTGCTGCGCCACGCTAATTAACAGGCCCTGGCCCAGCAGCAGCAGCAGGAGTGCGAGGCGTGGGGCGAGGGGCGTGGCCTGTTGTGGCAACTGCTGTATACCAGTTTTTGGCAACAGAAGTTTTGCCTTCCTAATACGCATGCATACATAATTAGAACTGAAATTGAAACAACTCGAAACGAACTTGAAAATATCTTTAGAAATTCCCACTCTCTCTCTCCCCCACTCGCTCTTACCCTCCATTACCCCCACTCTGTGGCTATGCGTGTGTGTGTGCAGTGTAATGGTGAAACTAACTAGTGATACCCGTATCAGCAGCAGAAATTAACGCTAGCATTGTATTAATTGAAAAGTCTATAAATAGCTCTCTAGTGAATTCCAGGAGCTGCGACCTACTTTACTTGCCCAAACAGTTTTTCAAGAAGTTCTCTGAATTTCTGTGCAACTTTTATGTTACTCTGGATCTGCTTTCAGCATGCATAAACTCTCTATAAAAAGCGCTGGCTAATGGCTGTACTCGACTGATAGTTACCCTGTACACAGTGGTCTCTGCTCTCAGCTGAAATGTTGGCAAAGTACATTAGGCGGCGCTCGATTGATAGATACCTTGTACAGAGTCTCAGTACCACAAGAATAGTTCTCAAGATAGATACCCTATACCTATACCCTATACCTGCTTAGTTTACCGTTGACTCTGGCTCCATTCGAAACATGAATAAAACAAACAAAATATCAGGCTATGCTCGATTTATGGAGACCCTATATACAGACATTGCCCCGCGACAGAAGTGTAGAGTTTTTAGTTTTCTGCTGGCCAAAATACAAATCGAATTACATTACGAACTCTGATGGACAAAGAGATACCCTATAGAAGGTTTTTGTTTTGTTTTTTCTTTGATCTATGCAAATATTAAATTAAAAGTAGTGTTATGGCTCTCCCCCTCTCTCTCCCTCTCTCTCTCTCTCTCTCTCTCCCTCTCTCTCTCTCTCTCTCTCATGGTCACATGCGTACAGGGTATCTTCGATTGCATGGGACTGCCAAATCTTTTGATAGCTTTCCTTTCATATGCATATCAATACACAAACACACACACACACACACATACGTTGCTTGCAATCAGCAAGATGAGCTTCTAATAAACGCACATTCACACACACACATACACATATGGGCATGCACATTAATGTGTTAGGCCTAAAAATCATTGAAGCAAAAAGAAGCACTTTATGATTGCTTTCACTCCAGCCCACTCGCTCGCACACACTAATGCCAGCTCTTTCGCACAAAATGTGCGTGAGTGTATGTGTGTGTGTGTATGGGCAGCACTTTGTGTCTAAGCGTAAGTGCGCACATTTATCTATCTATCTGTGTGTGTGTGTGTGCGTATTCTTTTGCTATGAAATTGCATTTCATGAATGGTAATGTGCCATGATGTGAAAGTACACACACATACACACACATAAACACACACATACACACTGTGTGACTTGCCTCCTTGCGAGGCACTTCCTTAGCAGTTCGAATATATGAACATGACAGCGCATGCCACGCCCACACCAACATTTACCGCCTAAAAACATCTATGCACAAAAGTCAAAATGTGCTTAATATTCATAGCCGTTGCTACCTCTTCTTCTGCTTCATCATCTAGCTGTTGTTATTGTTATTGTTGTTGTTGTTGCTGTTGCTGTTGTTGCCACTGTTTTGTATTACTAGAAATATGCCCGTAAAAATGCTGAGAGCTAAAGCCTTTTGCATCGACTTGGCCAACAAACAGCAAATGGGTTGAAAATATGGTAAATAGAATTTGGCATATAGAGCACTATAGAGCACACTGGAACCCGTTAATATCTGAACTGTAGGGTTTATGAAGACCTAAGTCACGCGGGCTCACCTTTGTGGGCAGAGATCGCACACAGAACACCCTGAAGATACGCCTTTCAAAGTGAATCAATATCATATATTGATGTAGAAGAATATGTTTCTATATGGACTATTGTAATAAAATATTAGAATAAGATTGCTTAGCTGAATCAGTTACTACTAATTACTAATAGAAAGTAAGGAAGGAAAATGAAGCTAGTCACTTAATAGAAGCACTCTATATCATCTATGTAGTTGTAAACGTATATCGATATTTATCGAAGCTAGAAACATAGTTTCAATTGATATTACAAAAAGATATACACAATACATAGAAAGCTAAGCAACATCAAAATTATTCAAGTAATGCAAGCTAAATAGAAACTAATCCATGTGAATCGATATATTCATACTCCCACAGTGACTACAATCGATAGAGTCTGACTTTGCTCAAAGCTGCACGCAACTAAAATACCCTTGCAACTCATTTCCTTTGTGCAGGGTATATGGAAAATGCCCACAATCGCTGTTACCTACTAATTGCAAAGCTATTTTTAGCAGAAACTTTCTTGGGCGCCAGCTCGAAAACAGCAATCGGAAATGCTAAAACAAGATACTATCTATTGGTAGCCCTGGGTGAGAGCAAATGTTAAAAGCATCTCAGCTCAACTTTGAACTTTATGCCGGCATTTCGAAATAGTTTTAAAGCGTTTAAAACGTTTTTGCGCCCCTCGTCCATGTGGGAGAGCATTTATTATGCAGCTCTTGAAATATTTATAAATTAAATGTATTTAAAGTGAATGATGCTCCACGCAGTAATGAATGCGAGCGAAAAAAATAAATAAATATACACATGTACATTTATATATATATATGTTTGAAGAGGCAGCATAATGAGAAACTAAATTTGTTTTGTCCTAAGGGGCCGCAGCTATTTAATTCAATGTTCATCAATATTCAATATGCCTGTCGGTTTTTCTGTTGGCCTGTCGAGTGTTTGGCAGCTTCAGTTCGGTCACTTTAATTAATCGCAAGCCCACTTTAATTGCAAGTTTAATTAGTTATTCATTGGTTGATTTGAAATTTCGCACTACGTGTTGCATGCTCGCATTTTTAATTAAACGCCATGCGGCAAATTATTTCCAACCAAAGTATTAAATTTCATCCATTCGCCAGCATTTTAATGCGCCGCTGTTATTTAATATTATAATCAACATATACTCCATCTACAATATCACATAGACTGCGGGTTCGCTCTCTGTCCATATGCTTGCTATACGTTCAATTTGCAAAAACTTAAAGCATACGAGTTGAGATTGGGTAGAAAACTTAGAAAGCAGAATTAAAGTTGAGATTATATAAATTGTTAGAGGTAAGAAGGGAGCTGAGAAGAATGTGAACCGAAACATATACATATGCATATATGTTTATATGATACATATACAAATTCTCAATTCAGAAGTCCACAAATTAAATGGGATATTGCTCAAACTATGCTCAAGCAAGCAATGTCTAATTTGTATCGATAATTATCGATAATCAGAGAATGCGATGGATTATCGAAACAAATTATCATAAAATCCTTGATAGTTCCCAGAAACATTCTTAAAATAAAAAAACCGGGTGCTACTAATAAGCCAGGGGATTTCGTAGTCTTAATTTTTTAAAAGAAACCTTAAAAAAAAATCTGTAAAATTAAAAAAAAAAATATGTTAAATTCAATTCAATTCGTAACAGCTAAAATATGCATATATGAGACGAGTGTCAAATTCTCCAGGATACTTCGAGCAAAGCAAGTGCAGCTCATAAGACGATTAGACAGAGACAAACATTATTTAATATGCAGACAGGCCTCGATTTAACCGAACATCCATTTGAGCAAATGGAAATGTGGCCAAATTCGTACGTTCGATGGGCTTAAATTTGGGCTCGTGTTGACTGCAGTAAATACGTTTGCTTGACCACTGAACGACGCCAAGGAGCCAAGGAGCAGCAATAAAAGTAATAGTAATAATAACAATAATAATATTATTATGATAATTATTATTATTATAGGGCGTGTGTTGCTGTTGAGCCTGCTGGGCAGCTACAAATAATTGGATGCAAATTAATCTCAGCAAAGGCTTAAATTATCTTCAATTTGAGCTACGACTTTTAGTCCCTCTCTCTCTCTTCCTCTCTCTATCTCTATCTCTGTCATCTAGTTTCGCTCCCTTGCACTTTGTGTGTTTGCGGCTGCTGCTTTTGCTATTGAGCTTTGCTAATATATGCATAAATTGGCCACACACACACACACACATACACACAGATGCAGCCACACGCACACCATCTTGAAATGAAAATTAATTTGACAGGAAATAATCGAAAATCGTGTATATATATATATGTATGTATATACATGTATGTATATTTATATTTATAGCATCTCCCTTACAAAATATTTCGATTATTCCATAAGCGGTTCACAGCATAAAATCTGCTTAAAATATTATATACAACTTTTCAGAAAACTATCGATATATGTATATCGCATATATCGTATATTGCAAACAAAATTTATGTATAGACAATTCTCATTTAATTAAAAAAAAAAAATTGTCTTACTTTTGCTTAAGCCTGGCTTTCCTTCAAGTAGCCCACTCTCATATATTAACAAATTTAAAGCTAAATCAGTCAGCAATTGATCAGCATATCGGCGGCATTTGTGTTGGCTGCAACCACACGGATTCCATTATTGTAATCAACTTTATGCATAAAACAATAGTAAATAACAAAAGGAGTAAAAACAACAATAAAACGAGCAGATAAAACAAGAATCTAGTGCATAGATAAATTTGCGTTCTGTTTATTGCTTTTGGCTGGGCTTCACAATTTAAATAAATATTTTCACATGATTTCCAATAGTTTATTTCCATTTCTCTTTCTCTTTCACTCTTCCACTCTCTCTCTCTCTCTCTCTCTCTCTTTCTCGCTCTGTCTGTCTCTTTTTGTTAAAGTGAATGTGTCATCAACATGGAAATTGGAAGCAAATCAAAATAGTTAAAGAAATCACGCATTGCACGAATTCGAATACGCTTATCTGCATGAGCGAGGTGTGTTTGAAGAGTTGCGCGAATATCGTCTGTTAAGGCAAATGAAAGATAGTGAAGGAGGGCAGAAGCAGAGCCACGAAAAGCAGATAGAAGGGAATCCAACATGGCAGATACTCTTTGAACGCACCTCGCCTGGGTTAGCTCCATATAGATTTCAGCATTCAGACTTAAGTGTTTGCTAACTAACCAAACTCTAGCCCAGCTCCAGTCAAAGTAAACTCTTTGTTAGGCAAACTGCTTACAGTTAAAGCCTTTTGCAGGAGTTTCCCATTCGATGGTCAAGCTCAGCTTGTGTTACACCTACGGATTATACACGAAAATTCGAACTTTAACTGGATTCAATTGAAGCTTCTATTCAATTTGTATGGAAAAAAAGTGCAGGTAAGTTTTAGATAAGTTTAATTGATTTGTGTATATAATAAATAGGACAATATTTCACACAGCGATTGTTAGCCATAATCTATAATCTAATTACACTTTCGATAGAGTATGCGTGAAATGGAGACGGGGAAAAGGAGCAGTTCGAATGCCGGAAATTGTGTAGACACACCAAAAATGCAAATTTGTGAATATAGCACAAAAATGCACAAATAAATTTGTGGCCATGCTTAAAATCATAAATAAATGTATAAAGCTGAAAATGCGTCAGGCTTTCACCATTGACAGCAACAACAACAACAACGACAGCAACAACTGCAGAGAGCAATAAAAACAAAACATTTGCCCTGCTAATTGACTAAAGTGCCAAGTATTTCCGAAATTGTATATAAATACATATATACATATATACATATATACATATATGCATGCTACATATATGTATATGCATATGCGTGTGTATTTAGTGTATGAAATATAACTCTCTTGACCCATTTTAATGACAGTTGATGCAGAAGTCAACTGTGAAATGTGAAAAAATTCGTACAACATTTGTGTGTATTTACACAAAGAATATTTTAGTTATAATTACACTTGAGAGCGAAACACAAAAAAACAAGTAAAAGTGTTCAAGTGGGCTGTGCTCGACTAAGGAATATCTTAGACTAAGGAATATCTTAGAGTGGGTTTTTCAATCATGCGAATGTCTTATGCAAGCACAACTAATAGACTTGTTTCGCTTTAGCTGTTGGGGCTTTAAAGAATGGCTGTGCTCATACTGAAGGACAGACGGATGGACAAAGGTGTGGATGAGCAGTCGGACGGACAGAGAGATGGAGTGTCGAATTGACACGTCTCTGCATTGTGATCAGGTCTACATATGTATATTGTGGGATTTCATACGTAAACTTCCTCCAGTAACATACATGTTCCTCCAATCAGTATACCTAAAATTTTCATGTTCTATGGGCTTAGATTATAAAAGAAAACTTGGCTTAGTTAGAGGAAAGACAGAGAGAGAGACAGATGAAGAATAGAGTGAGAGAGGTAGGGAGAGAGAGAGAAAATCAGTCACAGACTATTCACGTAACACGAATATGCGAGCTTTGGCAATTCAGCGCAGGTAAAAACACGCAGAAATGGGTCAATCCTATTTGAGGCCTGCCAAGATTAGGTTAAATTATTGAAATCATTATTGAAATTGATGAGAAATGTGATTAGGTATCCAGATTGAGTGCATCGAAGCCCATTGACGTAAACCAAGCCAGCGATAAGAGCATGTTTTATAGATCATGTGGCTGACTGAGAGAAACAGGCTCATAAAATGCTGCCCATATTTGTTGGGCTAAAACAGTTGCGTGGGCTACTTTCCTGCTATGTGTGTGTGTGTGTCTGGGTGTGTGTGTGTGGGTGGGTGTGTGTGTGTGTGTGTGGTTGGGCATGTGTCGGTCGCTGCATATGAATAATGGAAGGCCGCATAAAAAATGCAACCGAAAAATTATGCAAATATGCAAATAAATATCTCTAAAACATTTGTTTCAATTTCCCCAGCCCCTTGCGGGCGCCGCCACCAGCATGCCACAAGCGGATGCGCCACCGGATGCTCTACAAACGATTGCCAGCGTGTGTGCGTGTGTGTACGTGTGTATGTGTGTGTATTTGTGTGTGGTTGTTCGACAAAGTGAATGCACAAAAGATTTTCGTGTGTGTGTGTGTGTGGCCCATAAATTTACAGCAATGCCATGAAATTTAGCTGCGTGCCACCCAGCCAACCACTCAGCCAACCACTCAGCCACCCTAAGCACCCCAACCACCAACCACTACCCACTATCCGAGAGCGATTGTGATTTGGCTCAAAGCGGCGCATGGAGGCATTGTGTGAAGGCATGTTGCAAAAATGTGTTGCATACTTTTGTGCATAGCCGTCGATTGGCATCATTAAGTCGTAAATGTGGGCAGCAGCGGGGCGTGGCAGCAGTTGCAGCGTAGTTTGGGGCTGCCCTCGCATCGGCGGCTTGCCACATCATTTAATGCTCATTAAAATAAATGCAACGCAATATTCTTTTGCACACACCCAGCTCCAGCAGCCAGCAGTGCCCCGCCCCGGCACCACTCGTGCACCACACCAGCGCACAGGCCAAGCGCACCGCTCTGTCTGCAGCAGCTCGCATCACTTGACATTTTGCGGTGTTTTAATTTGACGCACGTTCAAGTGCTTCAGAATTGCCAACGCCAACGCCAGCGGCAGCGTCAAAGCCAACTGCGACGTCAACTGCGACAGCGACAGCGACAGCGGCAGCGGCAGAGAAACTCGACGAAATGTTTTGCACTCATTTCGGTGGCACATGAGCCACAGCTCGTAGGCTACAAGCGCAGCGATTAATGCCATAGATTGCGATTTCGAATGTAAACCTCTTAAGGGATTACAACAGATTTTCAGTTAAGGAACACAATAATTGGCAACTGCTGCGCCACTCGCCAGCAGCCTGGCTGAGCGGTCAAAAAGAAGGAAAGAAGAAGCAACAGAGAGAGAGAGAAAGAGCTCAGAGAGAGCCAACAAAAAAAATAACTTCAACTTAGAGGAAAACTCTCGATGCAGTCGCTGCCTGATAAGAGAGATGGAATATTGATAGAAGAGGTGGGTTCCTAGAGTTTTGTGTCTATTTTTGGAGCGATATTGTCAGTCAATAGAATTGCTATCCAAGAAAAACAAAAACTGAAGAAAGAGAAACTGGAAAACTTAAGAATACATAAAATTAAGCCGAGTTTATTGATCATCATGATAAATTCAAGTAACGATGATATCTTAGGTGTGTCTTGAGAAATGAACTTAAATGCAGTTTAGCCAGATCAGAAATCGGATGAGTATTTATAGAGACGAAGCTCTATGGAAACGAAAAATAAGTAATTCTGTCTCAAGAAAAGATTCCATATCAAGAGTTTTAAGAAAACACAAGTTAAATACCGTTCAAGTTAGAATATAAGAAACTGTTACAAAGAATTAGAAGAAAGAAGATGTAAAGAGTAAAAACTTTATACAAATTAAAAATAATTCTGTTTACCAAATAGTAAACAGTTAAGGCCTTCTAAAAATCTAAAGAGTTATAAACAAGAGAACTTATCCATAGTTGATCAAAAATGAACTGAGAGAAAACCCGAGTCGTAGTCTGTGCTTTAAAATAGGTGCATAGTTTGTATGTGTATATAGAAACAATATGACATGGTGTATACAGCAGATGCAGCTGAGTCTGACAGTTATACATTTATATATATTAAAGGCGTCTGTGTTGAATGTGGTCGTCTGTAGCTGTTGATAAGTGGCAACCGCATTCAATCAACTGGCTGCCAGATGCTGGTTGCTTCTGCATCCGGAACATTCATTTATGTCAATGCCACAAAGCACAGTTCGCTCTGCATGTGCGTGTGTGTGTGTGTGTGTGTGCATGTGAGTGTGTGTGTGTAAGCGCAAATATTCGTACTGCATTGACAGTGGCAAGAAAATTGAGTTTACGACTTGGCGCACTCCTGCGACTGTCAGTCATAACTTGGCCAGGATACATTAGCGAGATAGGCGCCAGGCTTTTGCTTTATTCATTTGAATGCCATCGACATGGACAGAGGCGTTTGTGGCTTTTGGTGTGCATGTGTGTGTGTGTGGGAGGGAGAGAGGAAGACGGGGCGCGCGCGTTGAGCATTAGGCGGCGTCTTTTTATCGCCTTTTCATCGAGGTTATCCTGCATATTGCATGAGCTGCTGCCATATGGAAATTTATGTGTGTGGGCGAAACACACACACACACACACACAGCACATGTGTGTGCATATATATATATATATTTATATAGAGACATCGTTTAAATTTGAACGTGTGTTTCAGCACTCGAGCAGCAGCAGCAAGCCACAAACATATCCTTATCGATGCTGCTGCTGTCGCTGCCAATTTCAGCCAGCAGCAAATGTTGCAATGCGAGTGTGTGTGTGTGTGTGTGTGTGTGTGGCCGCACTCAGTTATAGATTTCTTAGGGGACTCTGTTTATTATCCTTTTTTATATCCTTTCGCCTGGGTTTTTTATTTATTGATGTTGTACATTTGAGTTAAGGGCAAACGGCATCGTCGCATTCGTTTGCCATAACCGATGCCGTTTTTCTTTACTCCATCGCTTCACACACACACACACACACTGAGAATGAGAGAGGGAGAGAGCGCGATATATATGAACGTCCATAACTAGGACACGTGGCGTGGACCACAGCTCCGACTACAGCTCCAGCTTCAACTTCAGCTCGGGCATTTCGGGGGCTCTAGCGGCCCATATGAAACAGTAATACAAATATTGCGCATACGCCATGCTCGCCCCAGCGACAACAAAGTAGCCCTGACCATATTGTATGTATGTGTGTGTCCGCCTGTCCGCCTGTCCGCCTGTCCGCCTGTCCGCCTGTCTGTCTCTCGCTGTGTGTCTCTCTGTGGGTGAGCGAGTGTGTGTGTGTGTGTGTGTGTGCGTGCTGGAAAGCGATCAAAAGTCAACGGCAACTGCCATATATATTGAACTTGCCGAGCAATGGCAGCAACCGTAACGGTTCCGGTTACGGTTACAGTTACGGCAACAGTAAAGTTGTTTGCTTTAAAACTTGTTTGCCTGCAGGCCAAGCCCCACACACACGCAGACACACACACACACACACACACCTCCCCGATGGCCCCGAACTCCAACTGTCTCACACACACAACAACTCGTTCGCTCCAACGCCTGAATGCAATTCCAAATGGGATTCGACACAAACTGTTCCACTCGGCAAGACGTTCCCCACACACACACACACACACACACACACACACACACACACACACACACACACACACACACACACTAGCTCTATCTCACACTCGATCTCACAGTGCCACACTCTAAGCGATGTGCTACATAAATTGCAATATTTTATCTACAGCGCTGAAACAAATACTTGATATGGATAAATACATACATACATATATACATTTATATATATTGGCTGTTGTTATATTAAGTTATATTTCAAGAACTATTTTCCTTAGATTGGAAGACCTCTTCAGAGAGTATTGTGAATTTAGAAATTGCATGGCTTAAGTATATTTGATTTTCGATTCTCATGTCTTATGCCAACAAATTCGACTATATTGAATTCTCTTCGGCAAGGCTGTGCCATGGCTCATCTTCGATTGTGGTCTCCACTAACCTAACCTCATTATATTCTTGGCCAGCATTGATCACACGCCCAACAAATTACCGAGGCCTGTCCAGTCTGTGGCTATTGAGGAAGATTTTGACAGGACGACGCTCTGATGCGATTGAGCAGCTAAAGGCGGCAACGAATCGGCTTCTCCTGCTCAGTGGATGAGCATTATTGGGAACTATTTGCATAGGATAAGAAAACCATGTTTGAAGAAAACAAAAATTTAATTTAATTTTTTTTTTTTATTTATTTATTTATATATTATTTTATTTTATTTATTTATTTATTTATTTTTATTTTTTTTGTAAAAATTTATTTGATTTGTTTTTATAAAAATAAATTGATAAATAATAATGATTTGTTATTTTAATCATATAAATTATTTTTATATTAAATATAGTACATAAAATACTTATAGATATGTACATAATTTAGATTATAATAATATAATTATAAAAGGGCCAACAATATTTAATTAATTTTTAAAGAAAAAAATAATAAATAAGCATTAATTTTAGAGTTATTAAAAATATTAAAAAAAAATGTCTATATTTGCAATTATTAAAATTAATTTACATATATGATAAAAATAATATTATATATTAATATAATATGTATTTATTTTTTTATTTTAACAATATTTTTATTACTATTTTTTTACATTCATGGGTTTAAATTTTATAATTATTATTATTTTTTATTTATTTATTTTTATTTTTCTTTAGTAATTTTTTAAAACGAGTGCTCAAAATCCAACAATATTTTTGATATCGTTATTAATTATTATTTGATTTTATTTTGAATGCATACAATAATCAATCAGTGCATCCGAAACTGAGCAAAGCGAGCATGTCAGCTGTGAATTATTGTCATTTCGAATTGATTATTATTGTTTGTGCACCGTTTTGGCAAGAATAACAAATTCGACGAACGGAACGCTGGCAGCCAAAGCATTTCAATTAAGTAGTTTTTCACACGCTCCCAAAAAAGGTGTTGCCAAACATTAATTTGCTTTGGCTTTCACACGTCATTCGGTGCGGACTGTGTGTAAATCAAATGAAACGAACTTGATTTGAATTCTCGGCAATTCGGACAGAGGACAGCGAGAACTCGTCGGGTGGCGTTTGGTTTTATTGCATAAATATCGTTTGTCTGCTCGCAGCCATATTTAAAGTTTCTAACAATCGAGCCGAGTCCTGCCAATCAATCAATATTGGCTGCTCTCTGGCCAGGCTATTGATATTGCGAATACCAAAATCGGACAGCTGCAGGCGCAGTCCTGATCCACTTGACATGCACTACAAATGGCGGCAAAGTCAAATTCATAATTGATTCAATTTTAATTGCAGCATTGGCACAAAACTGCATCTGAAAGCTGAAAGCTGAGAGCTGAGAGCTGAGCGCCGAGTGCCGAGCGATGAGCGTTGAGCGCTGAGCTCTGAGCGTTGCATGAAATCAAACTGAAACTGAAACTGAAAATGAAAATGAAACGGAAACGGAAGCGGAAACGGCAACCAAACCAAACATGACAGCCTCGTTTGTCCGCAGGCGGCAATCGATTTCATCAAGAGCACACACACACAAACACACACACACACACACATTATATATACACACACCCACACAGACTTGACTTTCCTTTAGCTTTAAGACACAATTCTTTCAGCCCAAGTCGAAACGTTTTATTCACTAACTCTTAATACAGATTAAGAAAGCAATTTCATCAGAGCAAGTATGAGGCTTGCAATCGAGCATTACCGACTGCGTAATACTGATTCCTGACTTCTTATTGCTCCCATCAATTTGACTTCAGCTTATCTCTGCTCTCCCATAGATCGATCTCTCTCCTACTTGACTTCAGCTCAAGGGCAATCTGACATCTCAATACGTCAGAGTTTTTTTTTTTCTGTATATGTAACCAGACTGGTTTCCATTTGGCCAATAAAGTTGTTGAGTCTGGCCAAATAGTTTTCGCCCAGCTCGTAACAAATTGAAGCGTTTACGTTGGCTACATTAAAAGTTTTTGAATCGGGTTTTTTTCCATCAAATTTCATGTTAAACAATCATAAATATTATGGAAAGTTAAGTGAATAGTTGTGAATCGCTGTGCATATGTCTGAATGTATGTGTATGTGTATGTATATGGGGTCAGTTGATTTCAAGTGAAAACTGTCGCCAGGATTTCCATTTGCAGCTCCGTTATTTTCTCAAGCTGCTCTGCTTTGTTTCCTTTGTGCCAACTGAATTGAAAATGTGATAAATAAATGCTAAAGCCAAACAGTTGAGCGGCATAGTTTGCGCACAGTTGCTATATGCAGTATATCTAAATGTCTATAGCCACTTCCTTCGGGCTCTCTGACTAACCCGACTCGCTCGTCCTCCCTCCCCCACTCTCCCACTCTCTCCACCTCTCTCTAAATGTGTCTCTCGCTGCTGTTTGCATTTGTGCTGCAGCTGAATCACATTTAATATTGGCTTGTCACGTGAATTTAACTGTGCCACGGCACGGCTGGTCGTCGTCGACTGAGTTTTCATTTCGCTTTGCAAAATGCAAAAACCCAAAAATAAAATGAACGAAAATAAAAGAAAAATATATATAGATAAAAAAAATATATTTAAAAAAAAATATATTGAAACGAGAAACTATCGCAAGTTGCGGCTATCATATGTTCAGGTCTGAATACTCTACCGATATATTTTAATAATAAAATGATTGATCTATATAATCAATATGTACATATGTATATATAATAATTATATAATAGAAAATAATATATATCATAGAATTATAATATAAATCGGAAAATGGAGCGTTGTGGCCGTCAATGAGTCAATGCAGTTCGTAACGCCCGACTGAAGTGTTATTTGAATTATTTATTTATTTTTTATTATTAAAATAATTACAACAGCAAATAAAAAGAAAATTTCTAGAGATGATTCGAGTACACAATATAGTTATTTGATATAAAAATATGTAAATACAGTAGAATTCGGCTATAACGACTCTGCTTATAGAGTTCATACGGTTATTGCGGCGAAAGTTCCGGTTTCCAGACAAAGATTTGAGTAAAATTATATGGCTATGGAGACTTCCGGTTATAACGACGGTCCCTCGAGCAGGTTTATAAACGATTCAACATACATATATAAATTTATACAAGGCTGTTGATATTCAATGGACAAGCTACAAGCTTGCCTCTACTCGACGAACCCATGTTCTTTTTTTTAACTTAATATTTTTATTTAGATGATAATAATCATTTTAGCAATTTTTTTTTTAATTTAATATTTTTATTTAGATGATGAAAAACATGTTGGCATTTTTTTTTGTTTATTTATTTTTTTTTCAGATCAATGGAGCTAGCAAGCTTGCCCTTACCCGACGAACAATTTTTTTTTTTTGTTTAATATTTATTTTTATTTAGATGATGATAATCATTTTAGCATTTTTTTTTTTTAACTTTATATTTTTATTTAGATGATAATAAACATGTTGGCATTTTCTTATTTTTTTATTATTTTTTTTTTTTTCAGATTAGGTAAATTTGTTGACATCGCTCACATGACCGCCTAGAGCCTGTACCGCCG
This sequence comes from Drosophila navojoa, assembly GCF_054131105.1. Classification (NCBI taxonomy): domain Eukaryota; kingdom Metazoa; phylum Arthropoda; class Insecta; order Diptera; family Drosophilidae; genus Drosophila; species Drosophila navojoa. The sequence goes on along the minus strand of NC_142895.1, from coordinate 7,875,695 downwards.
CAAATCGTGCCCACCTTTGTTCAATGAAATAGAGTTGTATACACTATACGTGCAAAGGTCAACGCAGTGATCAATGCGTAATACTTTTAGTTAGAGCATTGCAAGCAATTGATGTTTGAAACATTGAATAAATTCGTCGAGTACAGTTCGCGCCATTTAGTTGGCTTGATTTGTGTTTTTCTCTCGATTTTTATTTAGAGTTTGATTGATGTGGAAATGCATAAATCGATACCTTTGGCAGTTGGGTAAAACGAGGCGGACTAATTCAGGTGAATCGTTTTTAATTTGTCACCTTTTCGCATTTCACTTAGCCGGGCAAACAGCGAGCGAGGCCACTGGGCCAGGCATGGTCGACCGCATTAAAGTCAAATTGCGAAATGCATTAAATTGCTCGGGCCCAGTGCGCTCAAAGGGAATTTTCAATTTGGCGCCCGATTGGCAAATACTAGCCAAAGGTATGCAAGCGCACCTGCTGCAGCTGCCAACTGTCTCGGGCTCGGCTGCGAAATGCAGCGAACTTTGCTTCAACACAAATTGCGCAATTTAATTGAAGTTTGCATTTATTTCATTTTACTTTTCGTTTCCTTTTTATTCGGAAGTTTACGCTTTAAATAAATTATGCACAGCTGCCGGACGATGTGATTGGAGCTGACATGAAGTGAAGGTATACAATATATATACATATATGTATATATCTGTGGAGCCAGAGAAAATATAGATAAGGCGGAGAGTTTGGTGGACAATTCGCAGCAATTCAGGTCAGTGAAGGTCTTAAGATGCACATGAAATGAGCTGAAGACCAAATAATTCTTTGCTTGAGCATGAGCATAATAATTGAGAACATTACAGTCGGGCATTGCCGACTGCATAATACCCAGGCACAGCTGAAGCCTTTGCGTCGAAGGAGTCCGTAAGTAATCTGCGGTAACTGAACTGTATTAATTGGTATTATTTGGTCTACAACTGCAGAAATGAATCGATAATTACTTATAAGCCACGCCCACAATAAGACGAAAGAAGTATTTGGTTATCGATAGACGAAGATGAAATTATCGAGATACAAGCTTTTGCGCCCTTCTAAACTCCCACAAGACTTGAATATATCAACGGCTAACACGTTTTCCAATTTGCCACGCCCTTAGTGGTCGTATGAAGAAAATGTTTATACCAACAGACGAGGTACTTTGAGTAGATATATTCACAGCTTCTCTAGTGGCGAAATAGTTAGCTTCACAAATATTAATATAAGTATTCAATGAGTATATAAATAAAAGTAAATCAAATTGAATTAATGCAATAAGGAGGCAAGAAAGCAAATATGCAATTCTTAAATAGGCCACAGGGGGCGTGTAAGCATAAGAGGGAAGGGGCAAGTGAGCAGAGCATTGTGTAAGGCTACAAAGTAGACGATTCGTGGCAAATGGAGCGCAAGATGAGATGGCAAACTATTCAGATATGCTCGCAGCCTCAAGTCAATTGAGGCTAATCACTTGGAACACTTGAAATGTGCTCAATATAAAGGCAAATCAATTTGGCAAACAATTGGCCAGCTCTGAAATGTAAAATGCCAAAGATCAGCTTTGCATAAGCGCCAAAGGAGATAAATAATAATTTCATAACTTTAAGCTGTAAGCAGCAGAAGTTACAGGAATACAGCCGATAAATCGCATCAAGTAACATTGAAAATATGCGCAGCAGTAAAAGTGGGGGCTAGACCAAGGCTAGTTGGGGCTCGACTCAGGCAGCATCGAAAAAGTTGAGTACTTAAAATTTGCCAGATATGAAAAGCTTCAGCTTTAAAGCAACGCAAACTGGCCAAATAAAGTTGAATTCAAGCTCAGTTCGAGTCCAATTAAATTCCGAGTAAATGGAATCTTTGGCGCATGTTGAAGAAAAAATAACCCAAAGTTGATTTCCAAAGAGAGCGAAACAAAAGTGAGGGAAAGGAAGGGGCAGCCGCACAAAATGGGGAAATTGTATTATGTGAGTGTTTTTAATGTGGGTGCAGCTGACGGGGGGGACGCGGCACACGGGCCTCGGATACGGTCCAGATTAGCGGGCGATATCGTGACAAAGTAGCCCAAAGCGAAAGCCAAACAGCAAAGTCAACCAGTTCGCTTGAGTGACAGAGGCTATCAGTGCGTTTCGATCACAGTCACAGAATGTGAATGTGAATGTGAATGCGAATGCGAACCTGAATGGGATTGTGAATGGGAGAAAAACCCATGTCACGACAGCTGACTGCAAAGCAACAGCAGCAACAGCAGCAACAACAGCCGCAACAAGAGTGCCAAAATAAATAAATTAAATTGTTGAAAAATGTTGCAAGTTTTCGTATTTTCATTTGTTGTCGCTAGCTTGCTCCCACCTGCCTCCAGCCTCCTGCTGCCTGCCTCCTGCCGCCCAGCTTCTGTTTCCATCGAGGCTGCATACGAAATCGAAGTGAAAACGAAACTTGGCCAAGTTGATTTGCTGCACGTGTGCGTTGCCAGCAACGACGCGACGTGGCAAAGGAGTCCGCCCATCCGTGCACTCATTAGCCACATATAGGGGATTCAATTATTATCGAGCCCGAGAGCACGTCTCTCCAGCACAAACAAACGCACGGCCCAAGCCAGAATGTCTACTACATTTGATTTCAAAAATGAATTACACGTAAATTAATGAAAGCGCCGCAACAAAACGAAACAGAAGCAAATAACAACAAGACAACAATCGCGATTACTCGACACGGCGATGCCCTAGTGAACTTTATCTATTGATATATTATATGTACTTTTGGCCTGAACCAATTGCTAATAGACATTCGGGATGTTATATTTCTGTGTTATCTCTGTAACTGCCGGCAGGAGGCGTGGTAAACCTTATAAGACCTCCATAGATTCCAGAGCAGATCGACAAGCTGAGTACGATAGACAAGTAAGACTCTTTTTTTAGATCAAACACAACAGAGCAAGGATCAGTATAGCATAGATCACTAAAATAGTTCGATCAACTGACCTTCGAGCCAAACCCAACAGCTGTCAAGTGTTATCAGTTGCGGCAGAAATTATACAAATGTTGATAGAGCAAACTTCATACACTACATGCTCACAGAATATACTATATATTTGAGGAAAATCCTCCCTTGAAAAAGAAATCTACACATAACCTGTTTATATTCGTCTTAGTTCATTCATAAAAACATGCATTTCAATTTCTTTGATTTCTTAATCAGTTCTATATAGTTTTTCCCATCTGAATTCCACAACTAGTCATATATTCCATCCACTTTAGATACAGTTGATTATCTGTATTGACAAAAATCTCCAAGTAATGTACATTTGAGGGGTCTTAAGAGACAGCAAACTCTACAGGATAACCACTGCAGTAGTGATAAACCAGAGAAAAAGAGTTTACCATTTCAAATCGCTGTAGCTCTCACTTAACTCAGTGCTATCTAGATCACAGTAGCTCATTCACGATAGCCTCTTGGGCATTTGAGCTATCGGCTCATCACAATTTGGTTTGCTGTTGAATCAGCCTATGCTTCTTCTTGTTCGCAATTATTCATTCATAATCAGTGCTGCATGAGCACCGTGTGATTGAAGCTGAGATATGTTCGGCAGTTAATTTGAATGGAAGCATTATTCAATCGCCATCAATTGAGGCAGCATCGAATTTGCTGTGAAACGTGGGCGAAATTGTTTTTCGGAAACACATGAGCGCAACAATTCATAATAATTGTGCTTGGCACGTCAACTAATTAAGTCAATTTATCATTAGCCTGCACAAATTTCAATGCAGGCGCCCATCTGCCGTTGCCGTTGCCGTTGCCGTTGCCGTTGCCATTGCCATTACCCTCAGACATTGACATCTTGGCCTTGCCAGCGACAACGACAACGACAACGACAACGACAACGACAACGACAGCGCCATCGTCGATGCCGATGCCAACGCCATCGTAGTCGTCCTCGTCGTCATCTCTAATGGCAGCTCGTTAAATTTATTGCGCATACGCCCCCGTGTACCTGGAAGCGGTTGCGGCGATTTGTGAAGCTTCACGAGCTGCTTTAAATGTTAAACGCGCAAATTACGGCGCACGTGCCACAGCCATTGACTGCCACTGTGAGACTGCCGCACAAACTTTGACACACACACACACCCATACGCGCGCGCACACAGATACACGCATCCACTTATTGAAGGCGTTGCAACCTGGCAGCCTCTTGCTTTTGACGGCAAACAAATGCTTTGATATTTATTGCCAGCCAGCCATTCAGTCAGCCTGGCTGACGCACTGCACCAAACGCGCTAAGAGATAGCCAGAAAGGGAGAGTGAGAGAGAAAGAGAGAGAGAGAGAGAGAGAGAGTCAGTATGGCACTTAAAGTTTAAGCTAAGGGCATAGTTAGGTTGTTACCATTGGCCATTGTCTGCTTAGCTTGCGGGCGCTGTGGGCGTGGCTGTTGCCATTTGCAATAGAACGAGCATAAATATACTGAATATGCTTTTATCAATTTCTTACATATAATATCTATGCAGTTTCATTTAAATCAAAAAAAGGCTTTGAAAAAAATTGAAAATAAATAAATAAAAATAAAAAATATAGAAAATCCTTAGCCAAGCTGAAAAGCAATATAACAAACCTCCATTAAGCATACATCAAAATCTTTATCTGTTGAAAAAAAACGAATGTGTAAAGGAAATAAAGCACAATAAATAAAAATAAATAAATATTTTATATTGAGGCAAAGGTGCAAAAATGCTGTGTAAGATATGAAATATGAAACTATTTATTTCATATCAATTTCAAGAATCAACATTGAAATCTTTGCTGGTCAAAGTGCAGGGTATATTTGAGTAGAGCAATGGATGAATGACAGCTAGGATATACGAAAGCTAAATATGTAGAGAGTGCTATAGAGAGAGAGTGAGAGAGAGAGAAAGAGAGAGAGAGAGAGAGAGAGAGAGAGAGAGAATAAGTGAAAGCAATCTATTTAGCAACTTTGTATTCACATATCATTCAGACATACATAAGCACATTGGAAGCCAATATACCCTTTCGGCTGGCTCAGTGTACGGAACGGAACAACAAACACTTGGTCGAGCTCTCAGTTGATGTGTTGAGTGATGAGAGCGAGAGGAAATGATTGCTTGTTCAGCAGTTTCAATTTACATAGATACAGTATGCGCTACACACATGTGTGTGTGTGTGTGTGTGTGTGTGTGTGTGTATTACATGTATATGTATTACAGCTAGTGCTTGGGCACTAATTAGATCGTTCAACATTTTCATGCATTTTTGAATGGACTGTGGCAGGGCGAGTGGGGGTGGGGGTGGGGCTGTCGACAGACCTTTTAACCCTTATCACATAACTGGGATTCGGGCAAATGGTTTAGGGGGCTAACAACGCACTAACGGGTCACGCTCGAATTGCCCTTGGCAAGCATTTTTGGTATTTTTGGTAATTTGCTGCTTTCGGCTTGATTTGGCGTGCTTCGGCTTCGGCTTCGGTTTTGGCTTCGCCATTGGCATTGGCTTTGGCTTTGGTTAGTTGCTTTTAGCCACATTTGGAGTCCGTTGTTTGCCGTGTTATTATGTGCATCCTGTGCGTTCCGGGCCCTGTAATTTATTTATGGCCACATAATAAATCTGTGCATAAGACATTGTCCGCCCAGCGGCCAGCGGCCAGCGGAAGGATCTCTCGGCTGACCAGCAGCCCGGTCAGGGCTGAGTGTTCGGCCTGGCTTTGTTCGCTCTCCGCGCGTCTTCTGACGCTGGACGTGGCTGGCGTTGTATCTTTTAATGTTTTCCTTTCTCTTTATGCTTTATTGCAGTGTCATTTGCGCAAACTGTTGTTAATAGCCATGCGGTGACAAACGAAACCGGCCAACAGAGCTCGGCTCCAGCAGCAGCAGCAGCAGCTGTACAGTGGGTCGAACAGGGTATATATACACACTGAGAATGACGCTATATACATATGTATATATCGACTTGGGCTTACACAACCAACAAATGAAATCAGACACAAAACAACATTGGTCTCTGTAATTCTCCAGGGAATGAAGCACAAACGGAAGAACGGACGAATCAAAGCAGAGTAACTCTCACTCCCTGCCCTGAATATGCCCTGTAGTACTCTAGGTCAAGTCAAGACTCCCAATATTGACTATTTCAATTAGGACTGTCGAATATTTAAAAAAAATATCGTATCGATGATAGTTTAAGTTCTGAAAAATATCAATACGATATTTAAAAATATCGATATATCGATATGTCAATATTTTCAATGATTTTTAAATAACTTTTTACCCACAACAAATTTATTCGTCCCAACAAAAAAAGAATAATAAGAGTAAGTATATCATAGTGATTTTATTCTCATATACACCGCCATATCGGATATGTTAAGGCATATGTTTAGAGTCTGAATAATTCGTTTTCACAATATTCAATTTTTGTTCTTTTACTTGCCAACTGATATATATTAAAAATATCGCAAAAAATATTCAATATAAATATATTTCTTATACAAAAAGTGATATTTTGATATATTTTCAATATTGGCTACAGAATAGAGCTGAAAACGTTTGAGTCCACCAATCAAGCTTAGTCTTACATATATCACTCTCGCTTCATATTGCTCTCATTTGGCCAGGCTATATACACAGGGTCATTCCTAGGCCAGTCGAACAGTTTGTATTATTCGACTATGTTTATAATACTTGCGCATCGCTGGAAAAGATAATATTGATGGGCTATACTTAGTGTTACATTGTAAATATCAGAGCATCCGATTAGCGAGCACGTGAAGTGCTTGGCTCTGTGACTTGGTCACTCAGTGACTTTGGCAGCGATTCATTAGAGCCGCAGTCCATATCGATAATGAACCTGACTTTGTTTTTGCTGACTCAGTTGCCGTCGAGTGCCAGAGTGCCAGAGTGCCAGAGCTAGTTTCGACTCATAATTGCAAGTGGGGCAGAATCAACGCACACTGTGGCTCATGCGGGTGGCCCGCAAATGCTCTGTCCTAATTACTATCATTATCATTAATCATCATCATTATCATACGCTTATTTCTTTATGCACAGCAAAATGATTTGTATTCAGTGTTTTAATTTATGTCTACATATTATGCTGGTCAATGTACAGGGTATATTGGAACAGAGCAGTGGATTATTATTAACTTTATAAGCTACACATACACATATGCATGTATGTATGCACGTATTCCCAGATCGTGCTCAAAACAGTCGGATTCGCTTCACTTAGATGGCAACGAATGCCAACAATTGCGGCTCTTCCCCGATTTCACAAGCTCACTACGCATGCAACCGCTTGACTGATAAGAAAATGCGAGTCTGGTACATGAACTTACGAAACAAGTGCAATAGATTGTAAATTTACTTAAGGCTGTCAGTCAAATGAATGCTAGAATCTGTAGTCGTATATCAAATACTCTGAAATTGATATATGTATATGTATTATTTATTCACGAAAGTGTGCAATCCGAAAGACTTTTCAAATATACATACATGTGTACATGCACATATACCCATGTGTCTCCTGAAACTTTGTATTTATTGAATTTCTTTTAATTTTGACTAATTTTTTCTGCCCGTAAAATTAAATTCTAATTTTACAGAGTAGAGTATTGACTGCATTTGATATGATCAAGAGTTCTCTCTTTCCAGAAGAGTATTCATGGCTGTGTTATTCCAAGTGAGTAGATCCGCGCTAGACTCAACAGATTGCATTATCGATATGATCTATCATAATCGCATATATGTATGTACATATGTGCATGCTGGCCTATAAATTGAGCTCAGCTCAGGCAGACTGCCCATAGTGCTGTTTTTAGTTTGGCGCGATGCGAGTGTTAAACATTTTTATTGTGGGACTGATCGCTGTTTCCCTGTCTTTCCACCGTGCAAGTGGGAGCTGTGATCTCGAAATAGGTTCTCCGGAACCACTAATGGTAACAAGGCTAGGATCAAAACATTGGGTGTCGGTCACGGGGCCCATATTAACACGTGAAAGCGAGGAATCAGTTGATCTATATTGTGAAAGTGGATTTACGTATTTTGTACCGTATGTACTCAAGATATTCAACATATTCTTGCTAAACAGTTTGATAAGGAATTGATCTATGTTCTTCTTCATTCATTTGATAGTCCATATAACGAGTATTTTGATACGAATCTCACTACAATAAGCTGTAGGCAGGACAAATTTATTTTGATTACTCACTCGAGAGAGCCAGAAATTAATGGTGTACGTTGTCTGGCCAATGCCCATTCTCCCATATTTGAGAGCCGAACGAGTATGCCGGATTGCGAGGGTCACATGAGTCTGGTTGTTGGCCGGACTTCCGAAGAATATGGTTCACTAAAAAGTTTAGCAGCAGCTTAAGTATATCAGCTATACGGCATATTCCAAGTGGCTTGCACCGGTAAGAGCAATGACTCACAATGGTTTTCCGAGCCATAAATGCACTAACGCTATCTTGCCAACAGACTCAAGCTGGTCAGCTCAACCGACTGGGCCTAGACATTGAAGTGATCTATAGCCAGCATCTCTTCAAGCCATACAAGTAAGTCAAGGCCAACGATGCGTCAGTTGATCAACTTGATGTTTGACCCCGTTACAGCTCGGAGAGCGTAGAAGCCGCGTTCCGCGTCGACAGACGACTCAAGTCACTGATGGGTAGCGGTACACTCGAATATGCCGCCCTCATACAGGACCAGCCTCTCAGCAGTGTGCAAGACGAGTTTAAGGAAATGCTCTCAATTGTTTGGCTAAGCGCTCTGCGCAACGGTAATTGGCGGCATTTCCTGAATGCACTAAAGTCGGCAAGCATAAATGCTAAATATGATGTTAATGTCGGTGTCTCCGGGACCCTTAGCCTGCCCACAACGATAGCCTGCAATGACAGCCGCCTGCTGTCCGTCGAACTGGACTCCGGGCACACCGTCACGGTGCCGGCTCTCATCTGGGCACAGGTGCGTGCAGTGGCGCCCAGTGTGAATGTGACGAACGAGTTCGTAGTGATTGCCCACAATTCGCCCTTTGTGAGTACACGCACACACTCGTCGATTATTCGTTGAGGAATTAACCAATTTACCCATGCTCTTGCAGTTGAAGGTCAATGAGCGCAACGGTCTATGCGAGAGCATGTGCCACGAGGTGCCTTGGCTGCGGCACAGCCTCTTCAGCAAGCTCCACCAATATCCCTTCTATGGCCTAGCCGAGTGCTGTCACGTTGCGGACGTTCAAGACAAACTTGATAATTTTCCCAAGTCCCAGGCAGCGCCACTCCTACCACCACATATTACGAAAATACTAACAGATCGTTCATAAAGTACGATGAGCCGACAAAGCAGGTGGAATGTTCTATGAAATATTGCCAAATTCCTGATAATGCTATAATCATATAGTATATCATATATTTTTGTAAATCTCCTCTATCTTTGCTATCTCACATTCAATCAAATTTTTCAATTTAAATGCAGTAATAAAAATTTAGAAGCGCAAACACTGTTTCGATTAGCCCCTCGACAGACCAGTTATCGTTAAACATCGATCGAGCAATGCATAATTCTATAGATGATGACATATTGATAAAGACGCCATCTCAGCTTCAGCAGTTTTTTCTTCACCATGCGCCAATTTCGAGATATCTTCTGGTCTTGGTTTTTTTTTTTAGGTCCACGTCCGTACTAGTTTCAGTCAACTGAGAGTTATGAGCCAGTAGCCCTTAGACCGACAGTTCGTTGTCAGCCATTAATTTGGCATGTGGCAGGAGCCCTGAATGGCTTTTGGCCAAGTGACAGCCGGCAAATGCGTCAAAGTCCGCAATGTGAAATGACAACGAAATAATTTATATGATTTTTAATTAATTTTCAGTCAGCTCAGAGCAACCAAAGAAAAAAGAATTTAACTAAAACATGGCAATGCACTGTAGGACCAGCAGGAAAATAATAGAGGAACTTTAAATCGAATTGGAAAGGAAACTTAGACCCACAAGATTATCCTCTCAGAGATTGCAGATGATTATTTTAATATACATACATATATACTTAGGCTGTCACATATCTATACAAGTTGGTCTATAGATATAAGACAATATTGAGGAGCCTGATCATCTTCTCCCAAATAGGGTATTGAGCTTCGGTTTGCGTTCGGCTTATTCTTTCTTTCCATCTTTGTCGTTCAGCGTCGTTTGTCGTTTGTCGTTTGTCGCTTTTCGGCTGTGTTTCGTGCTTTCATTTGTTTGTTTGTTTGTTTGCTTGTTTATTTGCTTTAATGCTTGATTTATGCGTCTCAGCTAAATGAGAAACCACTTAGGCAATGCGTCCTGCTCCATTCTGTTGCTGTCCTGACCCGGTTCCGGTTGTCGGCACTTGTGCATAATTTAAATGCCTCAAGCTTATGGTAGTCTAAAGGGTGGGGGGAGGGTAACGTTAGCCGCTTGATATTCAGGGAGACAAAGACATAGAGACAGAGACAGAGACAGAGACAAGGGCAACGACAAGGACAAGGGCAAGGGCAAGGGCTGACTGGCTGGATGAGCGCCGCTTAATCAAATGTAATACCTATAATATAAATTAAACAATTTGTTTTTTGTTTTTATACGCTTGCCTCAGTCGAAGGCCGAGCGAAGGAGTGTGCATGCGTGTGTGTGAGTGGGTGTGAGCAACTGATTGGGGCTCGGGACTTGGACGTTTTACGACTTCATTTGGCGTTACGTGATATTGCAAATAATGAAAAAATAACCCAGCAGCAGCAACAGCAACAACAACAACAACAACAAAGCAAAAGCAACTAAAAAGCAACAGCATAAAACCGACTGGAAAAGGGGCAGCAAGGCCAGGTGCGAGGGAGGTGGCGAGGGGTTGACTGCGTATTGACGGCTAAAAGGTGGAGGGGGGGCGGGTTGGCACTTCCGTTTGCTGGTGTCGTGGGTCGGTCGGATGTTGAGGCCGGTTAAAGGGAATTTAAGTAAAACATAAACGCAAACGGAAATAGCCAAAAAAATTTAGCGATTTTTGGCACGCGACTTTACACGCAGGTAACAGCAACAGCAACAACAACAACAAGTGCCGTACGTGAGTGTGGGTGTGTGTGTGAGTGTGGGTGTGAGTGTGTATGTGGTACAGTGACACACAAAGCGGTTACAAAACAACAACAAAAGGAAACAAACAAACTCCGTAATAAAATCGTGCACAAAGCGCTAAAGGAATACAGAATTCAATTCTGCTCGACGCGCAGATGCCCTGTAATAGGCGTGATTGACAGTTTGTCTAAGTGTACAAGATTTGTGCTTAACAAAAATTTGAGCTCAAAGCAATTTATCGATTGTTGATCCTGTATGACCTAAAACAGCTATCGATTATAGACAATTAATCGATAGCGACGAATTTTTGTAATCAAAAGTTTTGGACAAACTAAATTATTAAGTAAATTGGGGACCACCTACCGATTACAAATAGTTTATTGATCAACAAAATGTTCGAAAATTTATCGATAGTTTATAGACGCAAATTTAAAAAGCAAATTTGTTTAATATATTATAAATGTATATAAGTTGACTCATGCGGCTCATATACAAAACACTTTATGGAAAAGCCCGTCCAGCAGATCTTTTCCCCAATAAGCATTCAGACGGCATTCAAAGCATTGCAGGGTATAGTGAAATACCGGCACCAACAACTGAAAGCAGACACAAGGCGTCTGAAAAGGCGTGTGGGGGCACAAGAGAAGGGCGTTAGTGTGGCTGTGTAGGCGTGGCTGTTGCTTGTTGTGCGCCAACAAAATGTGGACAGCAGAAGAAGAAACGCAAATGCCAAACCGTGGGCGCTGCACAGGTCCAACGATTGATAAACAGAACGCCAGGGAGCAGAGTAAAATCCGATAGCTGTTAACCGTTAAGAGCTCGGTTATGCACAGAGTTCTCGAAGCTGGGATGAAGCAGTTATATCGTTTTTCTTGATGGACCATTGAAACCGAGCCAAGATCAAGAATTCCAATGCTCCGAGTTGTTATCGAAGTTAGTATAAAAACGAAACTTGTTATATAAGCGCGTAAGCTTAACGATATTGAAAAAAATCGATTATAAATTAGCTTTTAAAGTTATTGATATGTTATCGACTTCGATTAACAACGTTCTTACATGGGAAAATTCCCTGAGTTAGCTTCTCATATGTAAGCTCTCTAGTTAGCTTTACCTAAGACTGTTATTAACACCAATTCCTATTGAGAAATCGATAAAATGCCGATAGTTGTAAAAGTTAATTTCTAAGCTAACAAGAAAGCCTCTTCTGATCCAGTTTTCATACATCTGTGAATCTGTGATATATTTCGTTTTCCAGTTTTTAGTACAGTTGAGTCTTGCATCGATAATTGTTAGGGATTGCATTGTTTGGCATTTAGAATCGGATTTCGTTGCATATATGTATATGCGTATTTATCTGTATATATGCAGATGTTTTGGCTTCAGAGCAGCTGGCAGTGAGCCCGTTTAGTGGAAGTCCACATGGACCCCCCGCTTCCTGCTCCCCTCCACTCCCAGCTTACGTCACGCCCGCAACGTAAAGCGGCGCGTGCTCAACTGCAACACTCAGCAAGGCAAATACACACACACACACACACACACACACACACACAAATTGAGAAGGTAAGCGCTATACGGGATTCATGATGTTTTCTTGTTGGTCTTTTTTACTTTACGTTTTGGAGCTGCGGGGAGGTTTGAGTTTTCTTTTGCTTTCGGGTTTTTAGGTTTTTTCCTCTTCTTTCTTTTTTTTTTTTGGATACATGTACCGCTATTTTCATTCGTATTCAGTTGAGAAAGGTATTAAACCGGAAAAACACGTTGCACATCGATGTATTCCCCGTTGGCCGCAATGGCCACCTGTCCCCTCCCACACAGCTGTTCACGTCGGGCTTTGGCTACGTCTCCTTCAGCGTCCGCTTTGGCTTGGACTTGAGCTGCGGCACGTGTATTTACGTGAAGTCGTCGACGCGAATGACCAGACGGCCAGCGATGTGGGGTGAGACGAACGATGGGATGGTGAAGTGGATGGGGATGGGCGAAGGCGAAGGCGAAGGCGAAGGCGAAGGAGAAGGGGTGAGGTAACCGTTGGGCAGCTTCAAGAATGTCAACGAAATCAAATGAAATTACGTCAGCCAAGTGCAGAAGCAGGCCTGATAAGAACTTAATTAAAAGTGAGCGTAGCGTAGAAATTAGTTAATTAATATTAAATTCAATTTGAACGCGCTCGGAGCTGGACCCACAATTAGTTTATCAAATGAGTGCCCCGAGTCTCGAGTCACTTGCAATTCGCTCGCACGTGACACCATTAAAGCCAAGTGAAACGTGGTCCACGTCTTGGCCGGGAAGCCACAGCGCAAGGCACTGCCTGGTAAGTGGCATTTGCATGTATCCAGCAAATCCGTCAGTCCCAAGAAACCGAACGCAGCTCATGTAACTCGAAATGTCTGAGCAACTTAAGCGACATGCCCGATGGAGTCTTGCAGAAATGTGAATGCTTTGAGTGGTATTCGGATAATCGGAGAGACAAAAATAAGTTACTTCCAGCAGACATCACCGAATGCATTCAATTTACTCAATTGAATGGGCGAGACCTTTCATTCGAGTTGAGACTCAACTTTAGCTCAAGCTGTATATGAAGCATTCAATTCACCCAATGCAAAGACTCTTTGCGAATGCCATAAATAAACTATATAGCTACTCTTTACTCGACTCAAGCACTGAGATCCCTCGATTCAAGCCAATGAATGATGATTTCTCTTGATAAGACAGGTTATTACAAATCATTCGAATAACCTAATCAAGCATGATATGAATGTTCTAGGAATGCTCTATGAATGTTCAATTACATATCACTCGATTTATTCATTCAAATATGATTAAAGCATTCATTATATACATGTATTGATGTTCCAATTTAATAATTTTAATTCATGCAGCTCTAGTAAGGGAAGAGAACTCTAATCAAAATGTGAAAATAACGTTTGCCTGCCCTTAATTAAATTGCTCAAAGCATTTCTTTAAAATGTGCTACAAATTATCGACTTGAGTCTGTCTAGCTGTCTTAGATTGATCAACAAATTGCAGCTGCAACGCCTACGAATGCCTTTAAAGCATCAGCCTATAATATATTTATATATGTATGTATAAATGTATATGTATGTATATAAGTGTGTGTATAATCCCATGCAAAGGCAGCTTGTGCTGTGGCTTTGTCAATTTGTTTATTGCTTATTCCTATGGCAACACCTTTTGGCCAGCCCTTGCCTCTGCCTTCCACTTCAGTCTCGCCGGCATTCATATGCATTCTTGGTCTCTTAATTTCATTTACAATTCAGCTGATACGTAAATTTGCAAATTCTGCACACATTTTAGTATAGCATTTAAGTTTGTAGGTCACTGGGCAGCATTTTCGAAACACAGGAAAAAAGTTGGGATTGACTCACGACGTTGAGATGCTCTAAAGTAGCAAGTCCAATGTAAAGTTGGGTAAAATTTTGATTACATTCTATAGGAAGTTCGGAGGTGGGTATTGGAAAAAATAAGAATAATTTTCGATCACATATTTGCTAGCCATTATCCTTTTTGTTTTAAGCTTCAATTTTTTTACTTACAGACGAAGCTGTTCAACCATCCCAATCCATATATCAAACCGAACTTTAAGATAGCTGAGCTCAAATGGAATGTTTCAAAGTGTCAACAATCAACGAGTCAGTCTTTCAGCTTTGCCTCGACATCTTCAACAAAAAACTTGTCCAATGCACATTGGAGCCCAGCGGTAATTAAGTCGTGCTACCTCTCGTGTGCGTAGGGTATTCCGACTCAAATTGAAAGAGCTAACAGAGCAGCCGCAAATACGAGTAGCTACGCTTAAAACGATTTTCATAAAATAACCAACAAATAGCAGCTCAGAGCACAGAGCCAAACGATTCGTAGCAAAATGTTTACAGCAATTTATAGCACTTATGCCGAGAGACTTCGAGCAGAGCCAGCCTGAAGCCGCATTCGCCCGTTCGGGGCTGTGTGCAGAGCAGACAAACGTCAAATGATGTCCAATTGGCAGATATTATTTACATATACAAATAGCTCTATTTGATTTAAACGATTAAACGAGGGAGCCCAGCTTAGGACTGGCTCACATTAAGTTCACAGAGTGACTAAATTTGACATCAGGTTGGATAACAAGCACTTGAGCTCTTACAATCAGTCGAGTATTACAATTAATTCATAAATAATGTGACATTTATTCAAATGCCAGAAAAACTAGTTCGTTAGTGAGTTAAATTGACTGAAGCTGAATCCACATGGTATTTAAATCATATAAAGTCAATGGTGAGCCACTAAATTCAAATGAACAAATGAACTAGTTCACCAATGAAAAGAACTAGTTTAAAGTAGGAGTCTTGAATGGTGTTTCATTAACAAGTTAATCAAATCATATTTAGTGCGTGGCTTTTGTTCAAATGAGCAAATGAACTAGTTCGCTTGAGTCTCAACTCGACACTTCATCCACATGATAGTTTAACTATATTAAATATGTATGTGGGACACTAATAATTAGCTTACTAATAATTGTTCCTTAGTAAAAAAAAACTGGCTCAATTACGAATCAAATGTGGTTCAAAATGTTTAAAATAGATTAAAGATCGTCTACTTTAGGTTCATTGACTACGAATATTTCTCTTTAACATTCATATACTCGAACACAATGTAAAAAATATATGCTTGTATCTAGGTAAATCCGATACTTGACTTGAATTGAGAAATGAGATATTCTATTAATGATCAAAAAATTACCACATAAATATATTATAACTATCTACCCAGGACAATGAGTGACGCCATAAATTGAGAAAAATTCAACTTTTAAACTCGACTCAAAAAGTTTTTGGGTACCTACTCTATAGGATATATAGGATCTCTAGCAAATGAAACAAATATTGATTAAAAATATAACTGAGCTGGCTTTAAAATGTGGACGAGTATCGGGACAGTCGGCTGTGGCCGATTACAAATATCTGTGTAAACATTTTAGTTAGAGCTTAAAAATGAATCAAGCCGACCTCAAACCTGTGAGGGGCAACAGCAGCGAAACTCTACAAGTGATACTAGTGTGAATGAGAACGTGTGTATGTGTGTGTGTGTGTGTGTGTGTGTGTGTGTGCATTATTTAGCTGCAGTACAAGGCAAGCAAAAAGGAAAACAAAACACTTTGCTGCTTGCATGTGTTCACTTGCATTTTGTTTACAATGCTTGTTGTTGTAGTAGTTGTTGCTGTTGCTGTTGTTGTTGTTGTTGTTGTTGTTGTTGCAGCTATTGCAATGCATATTTGTTGTTCAATTTTATTGCTAAACTAAAGCGTGCGGACTTTGCTGCTTCGTTTGTGAATGCACAGGGATAATCAAAGGGATTTGCGCCGCATGCACATGAAACAAGCTTCTCACTGTGTTTGTGTGTATGTGTTTGTGTGTGTGTATATAGAAATGTATGTGAGTGCACACACACACAAGCGCATATATGCACTGGCATATCTTTATATTTGGTTTACACAGCCACAGAATGGCTGTCATAAATATTTTACTTTCATCTACAAACGTTACATTCAAACCAAAATCTTCAAAAAGAAAGTGTTTTACTTTAGATATATGAAAAAAAAATAAAATAAATCTGTAAAAATCAGTCAGAGACAAAGAAAATGTGCGTAACAAATGCTAGTATGACTATACTAGCATATGACTCCATATATGACAATTATGTAGCATGGTGTAACAGTTGAGTAGTGAAACGTGAAATGAAATGACAAAGTACTTAATATTATATACACATACATTTTATGCGAATTTTGTGAACCAGTATTTAAATGGCAGGAGAAGGTGTGACAGAGCTCATAAGATAAATGTTTGAACTGGGCTCAAGTTGTGTTTTAATCTGGAACTTCTTATTAGAACACTCTAAAAGAGTTTATGCTGATATTTTTAATTTTTTAATTATTATTATTTTTATTTTATTTTATTTTTTTTTTTGCTTTTTAAAAGTAAACAAATTCTATGAATAACCTTTCTGATCTATGTAGCAATTGTTCCTGCGCTATTCATATATTTAGATTTACGATTCCAATCTCGTCTTGCGCATATATTATCTATCTGTATTAAGACTTAGATATAGACTCGGGCATGCCATAAAGTAAGTTACAGATGAGTACATGAATTATTCAATATATACATAATACATAATGAGGGCATGGACATACGGTATAGCATTTCAGATGGTAAGCTATATCATAGTTTGTGCTATAGTATATTAGCTTATATGGTATGGGATAGTGTAGCAGAGTGTGATCTAGACTGTAAATAGGTTGGGTTAGTGTTGTACAGCTTAATGATATATCGTTATACAGTATCAGTAGTATATAGTACCAGATTATAATATAGTACTCCATAAAATGTAACACATTATTTAATTATAAAATTCCAAAAATTAATTACAACTCGATTCCCAAGGGCAATTTCTTTTGGCCAAAATAAAAATATGCCACATAGCTGATTGTCGTTTGAGGCTGCAACAAAAAAAATGAAAGAGTTTACATGTGCGTGTGTGCGTGTGTGTGTAGACTTTTTGCAAACTCTTGCACTGTGTGTGTGTGTGCTGTGATTCAATATTTATTTCGTACTTTGACTTTATATATGTATGTATGTACATTCATATTTACATATGTTTGAAATTGCATTTGTGTTTGTGTTTCGCCTTGTTGTTATTGTTACTATTGCCATTGCCATTGTTGCCCCGGCAGCTTGACAAAGCGCATTTCGCCAGCGACCTTTCGCTCGCTCTCGTTCTCTTTAATTACTCCCAAAGCTGCAATTATGTATATTTACCAAATAGCATTGCTGTTGATTTTCAATGAAATTGTTCAAAAAATATTTCATTATAATATATATTGGCCGCTTGAAAATATATTTGTTCGTTTACACAACTTGTTGGCTCATAAATAACGCATAGGGCATGCTTAATATAAACACTATAATTCTATAGTTTCTATAAAGCACGCAGAGCCAAGTGAGGCTGCTAAAATAAGTATAGAGTGTAAATAGTAAAAGAGAAACTGTGGGGTAAGTATTGTAAGGTAAATATATACGTATGTATGTATATACAGTAGAATCCCGATAGCTCGAAATGGGATCAGTTTTATATTTCATTGGCACAGAAATTCAAATTATCGAGAATTATTGAGAACGAATTTCTTTCAAGGGAATAGAAGTTTATCGCAATTTTCGGTTATGTTAGGTACGAACTGTCGAGACTTGATGGTATATATGTATATAGTACTGTATATGTGTATATACATAGTCATTAAAACATTCACTATATGCAAAAACTGTCATAGATCTGAACTGGAAGTCATTGACAATAGTTATATGTAAAGCAAAGACAAGCCGAATCGATCAAGTTGACTCTGACTGTATCTGATATTCTCTTATATAATGTATGCATGTATGTATGAATGAGTTTGTGTAAGTGTTTGCTTGAATAGAATATAGAATAGAAATAGAAACAAGGGCTAGAGCTACATGCAGCTCGATCTACATCTCTCTCCCATTTTTCCCTATTCACACTCTAAAGAGTATTTGTGATTCGTTGCAATGGAGCGGCAGCTCGTTAGTGTTAGTAATGTGGGCAGTGGCAATCTGTAAAATGCATTTGATTATCGTGCATGTTAAATGTGCACTTTACTATTTATGCATTTATGCAAACATTTAGGCTGCTGCTGCTGCAGTTGCTGCTGCTGTTGTTGCTGTTGCAACTTAAGTGCATAAATAAACACATTTTAATTAAATTAAAATAAAATGCATATCGCATGCATTTATTATCGATGTCCACATCCGACAGGCGGACAGCAGCGACGATGAGCCGAATGCCATTTTACAATGAATAAATTGATGCAATGTGCGTTGCCTGCGTTTTTGGGCCACCCTAATGGGGCGACGTGGGCGGCCTTAGTTCTCAAAATCGAATTAGACCCTTGGGCCAAATTGTGCAACATTTTCGATTTCGATGGCACCGGCCCAGTGCCGTCCCAGCGGACAAGTTGAACTCATTTAGACGCTTTAGCCGCCCAGCCAGGAGCCAGGAGCTAGGAGCCAGGGGCCAGGGGCCTCTGATGGTTGCCTGCAGCTGCCACTAATATGCCCAGCCGGGCTGCGAGCAGCCGCCCTCAACCTTTAATCAGGCATGAGTCTAAAAGCCAAGCACACACACACACACGTAACTCCAATTATCGCCACACATTGCAATTCACATTCCAATGAGCTGGGGCAAACGTCTATGTCCGCCCAGAGCAAGCAAATGGGATTTCCAACGGAGACTCAGCGAGCGATGCAGCCAGAGAACCGACTCCACTTGAAAACTTATCTCGCCTCAATTTGATTTACTAAAATGTGGCTCAATATATTATATTTGGTTATTCAAACTCGAATCAAGTCAACATGAATACTTAACGATAATTTCAAATAAATCCAGCAATATGATGCAAACTGGAAGACAATAACTGATGTACCCGCTTGCTATGCGAAAAGTGGGTATATTCGCCTTGAGCAATATGTAATATCTTTGCTATGCACAGTTCATAATTATGTATAGCTAGACAGCAAGGTTTACCGCTGAGCCAGGCTAGTCGAAAGATGTCTATAGACTCCGCCAGCTACCGTCCAAATATCGCACTCACAAGCGCTCAAGGCACCTAGATTGAATGCTTCAAATAGGTGAGACAGCTTCGAGACTCTCACGTGTCCGATAGATAGGCCGCCCTAGTGAGCTCGAATGTGATCGGGTTCGTCTGTCATTAGCAGTGCCCCAAGCTCGAGCTCGCTCAGGCCCCCTCTTCAGGTGGGCCCTGACACCCGACTCCCATGTGCTCTATGTCATGTTTACAGAATGTGATTTAATGACTCGGGAGAATCACAGACGCCTCGACGCCGCCTGCACCATAGACGCTGCCTGCCCGGCGGAGTCCGTCCGGCAGCTGGTGGGCCCGGCCCTAATGTGCAATTTGATACCTGTCAGTTCAGCTTTACCGTGTGGGCGGCATATCTGCTACTTTTTAATAGCGAACCCAAGCAAATCTTTCAGTTTAGCCATTGTTGAGCTATCCAATAGAACGAGGTTTCACGACATTTAATACAATTTCGAATGACAGACAGGCATTCAGCCGTCGGCTAGTCCCAATTAGACCCGATTCCATTTTCGAAATTCTGTATTAAATCTCGTTATAGGTGAAATTCAAACTTACGATATATATATCTCTTGCAAAACTTTGATCGGCTATTCAAATTTCCCATATGCACTCATCTGCTAAACACTTACCTTTTGTTTTGCCGCGAAAATCGTTTGGTTTGTCAATGCTCGAATATTCTTGAGTTTCTATTGGTTTAATCCCAACGAAATTTCAGCGCGAACCCGATTGCTTGGCTGTGTTTTGCATTGTTTTGTTTCTGTTTTGAACTATTTGATCAATGAGTTTTGAGCACGCACACAAACACTTGACTCACTCAGCTGTGGCTCTTGGAATCATCAAAGCGAATTTGAGACAGACTTGTGGAAACATACATATATTTATATACTTTGTTATGAATATAATTTATCATTACACACAGAAACAAAAATGTAAAAAAAAAACGAACTAAAAAAGAAGCGCGAAACACAAATGATTCTGAAAATTCTCGACGCTCGCTCGGCGGGAACAGTGCACGGGTCTGGAGGAGGCAATTTGGAATCACAACAAACAGCAAACAAGAAGCACGCGGTACGCGGTCGTGAATGCGGCAACCCGGTAAAAAAAAAAAACTAAATAAAAATAAAAACTAACCAGAAGAGGAAGAGGAACGAAAAAAACAACCAACAGGCAAAGGAAACACTCACAGATATATGGCGGCAGAAGACAGAGATTTGATAGTATTTGGCAAATACTAGCTAAAAGCGCGCTTTTCAACCGTAACGCTAGTCACGACGATACCGTCGCTGCCCGGCTCTGTGGGTCACTGAAGCAGCCAGTTGCACTGCCAGTTGCTTGGACCTGCTCCACACGGACAGCATGCATGCCGCACAGACAGTCGGGAGACGACAACGACAACGACAACTACGACAACTACGACGATGAGGACGACGAAGGCGACAACGATACGTTGCCCACTGCTGCAAATACCGACAGAGACTGCATTCGCTGATGTTTTGGCTGGTGAATTTAAGACGCACACACGCAACAACGTGCGACGAACAGGACGAACAGGACGATGCGAGGGCCAACGAGAACGCACGAACCGCCCGACAGCTGTTCCATGCAGGCAAAACAATTCAACTGCGACTTGCGCATGACCCGTGAGCAGTGCGAGCCGAACCGAAGCCGAGGCGAGCCGAGACGCAGTCGTGGCCAACGCGAAGCACGCCGCAGCAGGACGAAGGATGCGGCCAACAAGCCACAAAATTGGCGCGCAATTTCAATTAGTTGATGTCCTGCCACCTCTCCCTCTCTCCCCCTCTCGGCCTCACCCACTACCGCCCTCAGCCACCCTCTCTCTCTCCCTCTCTCTCTGTCTCTGTCTCTGTCGATACTCTGCTCCTCTGTCTCCATCTGTCTGTCAGTCCGTCTGCGGCCCATCAATTTCTTAGCGTGCGGCTTCGGCCTTGCCCCCTCATTAGTTGAAGCGCCGAAGTTCACGGACTGACGCTCTGTTTAATTTGGCGTTCAAAGTGCCCACGTCCTGCCACTCGTCTCGCACGGGGCATACAAATACAAAAATCTGATCAGAAGCCAAACCACTTGATGGACGCCCAAAGTGTGGTCCGTGACGCGTCTTCACATTATTTTCGACTGCCTCGCTTGCAGCAAAGTTTTGCCGAACGGCCAACGGGCGTATTCGCTCGCACTGCCCACGTTGGGTATATTGGCTTTGTGTAGGTCTATGAAACGGGTGGCTCGAGTGCATAGATTCACTTAATCAGTGAATTAAAGCTAGACACTTTAAACGCTGCGTATATACCTTTTATTTGGTTCGATAACTGTTCCTACTTTCTGATCGATAAAAATCGAAAATTTGACTTGGGGTCTTAAACACCTTGAATGTCACAAAAGACGGAAAAGTTCAAACTATTCAAGTTTCTTAAGATTCATATAACGAGTAGATTAGAAGAGATAGTATTCATTCATAATGAATGAATAAATGAGTACTATGAATGAATGATTACTATATATGAATGACTGAATCAATACAATGTATGAATGAATGAGTACTATGAATGAATGAACGAGTACTGTGAATGAATGAAAGAGTACTATGAATGAATTATTGAGTACTATGAATGAATGAAGGAATGAAAGAATGCATGAATGAATGAAGGAATGAATAGTCTAGCAGTATAAGTAAAGTATCTCCTTGGCTGAGCCATCTCTTATCTCGGCTTACATCTAAGTGCATTTATGTTAAGTTTAGTAGTTCAATAGCTGCTACACAATTTACTCGTATTCCTCTCATGGCTGCAACATGCATATATCAGGCTTAGCTCTCAGCTCACTTTAGTCAAGCAAAACTAACATGGAAATTCTGTTGTTCCCAGAGATGAAATATGAAATGCAGCGTTGACACGTTTTCAGAGCAGCCCGACGTCAATGTTTGATTGAGAACAAAGTTGCAAATACATAGATATCTATACATATGTATATAGTTGAATATATGCATACATGTATTTGTATGTTGGTTACACTGTCTGCTCTGGCACTCAATGCCGAGTTCGAATAATGAAAAATTGCGACTGATAGCGTTAGTAGTGAAGTCGCGAGTGGGTTAGAACAACAGACTAGTAGCTTCCCGGCTCGTAGGCTTGGCAGAGTGTGGCAGAGGCAGCAACAAAGCGCGCCTACGATTGCCATTCAGCTGGAGTAGTTAGCTCTCGGTTGGGTCATTGACAAGCAGCGGGCAGATGGTAGCGGGGCATGCGGGGCATGCGGGGCATACGAAGCAGCAGATCTATGCTAAAACAAAGGAGCCACTGTGACTGCTACAATGACACGGAGGCAACTGCAGAAATACACACACAAAAAGGCGAACGAAGCGCGCACAATGGCAGGCTCCTTCAGAATGCCCGCCCACTAAACCACCGCCCCCACATGGTGTGAAATGTGGCATTAAAATAAAGGAACACTCTAATAAGGCAGCCTTTTGTTTTCGATGCAAAAAAAAAAAAAAAACAGTAGAAGCAGAAGAAAACAATAAGAACAACAACAGCAGCGTAAAGGAAAAGGAAAAGCAAAAAAAAGAAGCAAAGAAAAACTGTCGCAAGCAACTGCATTCGCGGCACCTTTCAGGTTCAGACTTAGGCTCCACTTCGCACCGCCGCACCGCCCGCTGCCCGCTGCCCGCTGCCCGCTGCCCGCCTCCGGCACCTCGTGGCCGGCGCTTGTGCGAAACGCCCAAAGAAAGGAACAAGAATTTTGTAATTTCCGGCCAAATTGTGAAAGAAGCTGCTTTTTAATATCAACTGACAGATGCGTTGCATCAGCCCAGCCAGCGGAGCGAATCTACACGCGCCACGCCCCGAAAGCTAATTCCAGCCCGGCACAGAACTAATTAGCATTCCACTGAGAAGAAGACAACACAATTCGCAGCTTAGCTGCGGACTTGGCATGCGGAAAAAATGAGTGAGATTGCAAATGTTATTTCCCAACTACTGAATATTCCCCATATTGTTTGTATATGTGTATGTATCAATATACGTATTCTTGATAAGTATTTTTGGTATGGACTTTGAGGAGAGGCATGACTGGCAAGAGTGCGTATGTGATCCGAGCGGTTCCAGGATTACTCGGAAGAAATACTTGATTTGTTATAATCTGAAACAAAATAAAAAATAAAAAATATATATATGTATATTATGACCTATCTGAACTAACCCCTTATATATTCCTAATTAGAAAGAACAGCTATGCTGGCTTGGACCAGCTCGTCCTTCTATTCAGTTGTGACTGGTTTGACAGTCTAAATGATTCGATCTGGTTATCAATAAAACTATCGATTATCATACTATCGATGCTCATTTCAAAACCTTGCTCAAGTCGATCACTTATATCACACAGCAATAGTATTCAATCTATATAATTATGTAATGTATTTGCAGCCTGGGGTATCCGCTAGTTGAGCACTTCCCATCGACTCACTCTTGACTTTTTCCCTTATTTACTTGTGAGCAACATGGAAATGCTTTTCAATATTATTAGAACTCAAGCTCGAGCGAGCACATGTGTAAGCGTCAGAGCAGAGCGTTGCCGGAGAAACAGCTTTGCTTTTAATTAAAAGTTATAAATCCACTTTTATGTCTTCGAGTGCCAATTTAGCATGTATTGTAAAATATTTAGTTGAACTCCAATCGGGGGCGGGAGGAGGGGATTGAAAAGTCTTACGGAACGGCAAATATAAATCACCTTTCGGTTTGACAACTAAATGCAAATTGACAAGAGTCGAATCGCATTGCAGACTAATTGGAAATGAAATCAAAGCAAAGCCTTTCACAGTTGATTAGTGATCGATATGTTATCGACAATGTTGCAACGACAATGCCAACATGTGAACAATGACTATTGCTCGACTAACAAGCCGAAATTTCCATTCAATGAGGCTTATGGCTACATTCATCCACACACACACGCACACAGAGACAGAGGTAGGTCAATATTTCAGTAACATTGATTAGGACCCAGCTGTGGCAAAGGTCAGAGCGTGAGTGCCCGAATGTAAAGCCAATAATCAAACGGTAACACAAAATGCAATTGACTTGCTCTAAGACATTTGATGAGCAGTGTTAATGCGCTTACACGTATGTGGATAGGCGCGTCTAAGCCACCGTCTCTGTGTGCGTGTAGTTAATGCATCTAAAAGCAGACACACACACACACTCACACACACACACACACACACATAGATAGACAAAGATATCCTAGAGCGGCGCCTGGAGTGAGGCGCGCCTCACGTATTTGTATGAATGCTCATAATACTCGCCCAATGCTAATAAACATTTATGTCTCTGTGCTACTAAGCCAGTTGTTCTCATTGTGTGCATGTGTGAGTGGGTGCTGGTATGAGTCGGTGTGTGTGTGTGTGTGCTCGTGTGTGTTCCAGAAAAGAATTCCCCAACGAATAGTAAACTGAAATGTCAGTCAATTCCATTTTCAGCAAATAAATTTTAACAGCTGAGACAAGATGGTTAAAGCGCAAGGAACATATGGGAATGAAACAGAGCAGCGGGAATAGAGATGGGATGGAAAAGACAAAGCAAAGAATGAAACGCTTTATTAAATTCTCATACTCTTTTCCAAGTATGGAGCTTAGTAGTTGTAGTGAAACGGTGGAATGGAACACTGATTTCAACCATGATCTAGGCAAGAGAAGCTTTTCATTTATGTTAGAAGATTGTCGAGCAACCTCAAATGATGGTATGAAAGGAAACACACTGGAACGCTGGAATGGCGCAATAGAAATACTTGTGATATAGTGGTATAACTGGAAAAATGGAATGAAACACTGCATATATTCATAGCATTCAAGAAGGGCAAAGAAAAGCCGTTAATTAATGCGCTAATTATCTGCACATACATTGAAAGCAGAGAAGCGTGTAAGCGGAACAGCGGAATGAAACGGTAACCTTTAGCAACTGCTGCCAACTTGTCAGCAGCACACGCACAGCGCTGTCAATCATACGCAGCGAAAGTCGTCTCATATTTCCAAAGGTTAATTGAGCTACATATGTATGTATGTATGTGTATATAGTATACATGTATATACAGATGTATATAGATATATGTATATATCCGATATGTGTGTTAAACCGATTTAAGAATGTGTTTTAGCAGTGAAACTTAATTTCAGATCAAATCTGTGGCTGCAGCATTTAAGAATGTATATAGCGTATGCGTATGTGTGTGTGTGTGTGTGTGTGCATGTATGCTGGTGTGCATTTTAATCCCTATAGTTACATAGACGACAACGACGACGTCTGCTGTCGCTGTCTGACTCGGCACAAAATTCGCCTTAATACGCTTCAAAATTACATTTTATTAACGCACGCACACACACAGATAGAGAAAGACAGAGAGAGACAGAGAGAGAGAGAGTCACAAGCTCACACACTGAGCCCACTCAGACACTTGTCGTGCAGTTGGCAACACTTTCACTAACCTCCCAATCACACTCTGCCTCCATCTCTCTCTCTCTCTCTCACTCTTCTCTCTCTTTCTGCTGCTCCGTCTCGTTCCCGCTCAACATTTATTTTGCTTGTTATATCTTTGCCTGTTTCCCAGCACTTTATTGCGATTTAAATTCTCATTATCTCGCTCGCATTTGCTCACTGTGTGTGTGTGCGTCTCTTTGTGTGTGTGTGTGAGTGTGTGTGTGAGTGGGCGTGCTACTGCCCCAACTTTAGCCACCTAATGATAAGTTATCTAATCTGCTCGCGTCTGTGAGAGATAACAACTGTGAGAAATTTGCGCAAAATAATTTAATTATTAACGCAGCTTAGCAAAAAAAAAAAAAAAAAACCAAAAATTAGATAAACGAGTGCTCCCGACTGCATAATACTCGCTCACGCACGAAGGAGAGCTGCATCATTTCTGGATAAATCTGAGGAGAGAGTCTGGCGCAGCTTAACTGGCTCTACGATCCTGAATCATTTAATTTTTGCCTGATTTGTCACGCCCCTAATTTGCGACGATATATCTACTTTATAAGTATCTACTTGAGTATAATTTCAAAAGTCTCTAGAATTTTCGCTGAAAGCGACTCTCATCTCTAATTAACGAATTGCCACGCCCTTAGAGGGCGTACTAGAAAATTCTGAACGCCTTATAAGACGAGAATACCAAAAGTGTATACGATCTAAGTCTTAAGAGGTTAAATCGAAACGCAGGAGGCTAAACATGGACGGCATGACAGATAGACGGCTATAACAAAGGCGGACAAGTGAGTAAACGGAAAATGGACATTACACAATGGAACAAGTACGGAACAAAGACGGGCAACAAGATGAACTTTAAGCCAATATACCCTTTTCGCTGCTCTGAGAGAGTATAAAAACTTTCAGAATCATGAAAAAATTGTGCACAAAATTTGGAATCAAACTGAAAAAATTTGTGAACCAGCATCATCCTTTGTTCATTGGCATGCCATTGTTGCAGTTGTTGTTGTTGTTGTTGCTGCTGCTGCTGCTGGTGGTGCTGCCAACGTCATTAAAAATCTCGTATATAATAGTTTCAATTGTTGTTGCTGTAGTCGCACTTGCCATTCTTCTATATGCCAGACAGGGTAGGGTATATTGATGCTCTGAGACGAAAGTAGAAGGCATTGACTAGATACGGAGTTCCTCTGCAGTTTTAGAGTCATTGTGTTTGGCTTACGGTTCAGGAGTCATGCGAGTTGCCTTATCCAATATTGGCTATATTATATTTCTTCACATCTAAACTGTATATTAACACTTACAGTTTGGCAGCCTTACAGTTTGACAGCCAGGCGATTCTCGTACATTTTGAGTTGAGGATTCACTAATTCGAATTAGCTTTAAGTTCGTTCGTTTGCATCAATTGTATCAATAGCATCACAGTTGAAGAGTCAGCTCATACTTACTTTACAGTTTAAGAGTCACTGTGAAAACCAGTTAACTGAGATATAAGAAAACAGGGTATGTAGCAGTCTAACCCACACTCGACTCTCGCCTATTATGTTGCTGTTGTAGTTGTTACTCTACTCCTTCTCTCTTTTTTTTTGTTTTTGGTGTTATCGCATTACGTAATAGTTTCAAGCAGTGTCTGCAGCCGTGCGCTAATTAATGACGTAAAATATTTGTACTTCATCATCATCGCCAGCGTCTGAGGCAGGAAGAACTACGAGCCAGAAGCTAGGCGCCACAGCCAGAGCCAGAGGAGCAGACGCCAGTCCCCGAAAATGCTTCGCATCACATTTTTGCATGTCGTCAATTATGAAAACTTTTTAGCACGCTCTCAAGTGTGTATGTGTGTGTGTGTGTGTATGTGTGTGTGTCTCTTAACTGGCAGACAGCTCGTTAGTTGTTGCCCAGCCGATGCTCAACAAGTAGCAAACGCAGACACACACACACACACACACACACACACACACACACATGGCGCATACTTGATCTTATCTCAAGTGCTTCATACCCTAATCACGGGCATATGACTAAGAATGGATTCATTTGATATTTGATATTTGTCTTTAGTTTAATAAAATATACATATATATGTATCCAATCGTCTATCGATAGGTGACTGTACTGCTATCGATAGTTGGAGATGGTAGCGGAAGCAGATTCATTTTGTCACACGAAGCGAAGACGAACAGCAGCATAGTTGTATAAATGATTTAGATAAATGCTACATACATATACATATACTTATATATGCATTTGTTCAGAGTATTTCATGTTCGTTAGTGCCATAGGCATTCTCCACGCTGCCTTGGCACGTGTGAAAATTGTCATTTTGTTCATTCCTTTGGCCACTTCAGCACTTTCCCTCTCCCTATCGCCTTCAGTCTCTCCTTGTCACGCTTCTTCCTTCTCCCTACATACACGCACACACACATATGTATGTGTATGTGTCGTGTTTTTCTCTTTCTGCTGCCAGCTAATCACCGAGTGGCAGTGAAATTTGCGTGCTTCATATAGTTAATGCCCCTGATCCCTTAAGCCGGGGCTAGCGATAGGCATCGCCTCTCGCATGGGTTTCGGAGCTTACTTAAGCGCTCAGCCAAATGATTTTGTCCTTCCAAAAGGGAATTTGGCTAAAAAATAACCAACTTGACGAAAGAAAGCTAGAGAGCGGAAGAGAGAGAGAGAGAGAGAGAGAGAGAGAGAGAGAGAGAGAGAGAGAGAGAGAGAGAGAGAGTGAATGGGAGTAGCTGGCAACGTGGTTATGTGTTTGTGTCTTGGAGTATTATGTGCTGTTAATTAAATCCTAGATGCATTCCAGAGATATTCAAATGTTTTTTATACAGGAATGTTCTCAAGCGAGAGCTGCTCGAAAAGTAGTGGGAATTCCGATATTTAATATGTATATACCTCCTGCCTGAGTTATATTAATAATATAATACATTGGTTATTTAAATATATAAATTTCAGTGATATATTTTGATAGTTATTCTCTTCCATTTCTAGCTTGTTGATGGTATATGGGACTCATTTATCTCAGCAAAAATCCAAACATATCTCTTGAAAACCCACATTATTGCACATACTTTTGCAGGTTAGGGTCAATTAGGAAACCAATCCCTAACCAGGCTGACCCAAAGCTTGGCTAACTAATACTTAAATCTGAATACATAATATAGACATACATATGTGTATGTGTGTGTGTGTGTGTTGGGTAACTCTGAATATTTGGAATTTTAGCATAGCTGTCGACCAGGTGGCACATTGTGGCTTGAATAACTGCAGTTGCTGTGGCGCCACCGCATGTGTGTGGCATGTAAACGTAATCATAATTGTAACTGTTTGTCATATTAAGTTTTATAATTGTGTTGCATGGCATATGCTGCAGGCACGCACGCACACACCCACACAGTGTGCGTGTGTGTGTGTGTGTGGCTCAATTGAAGCAGAAGCCAAAGGCAAAGATGAAGCCAAATCATCATCAGATGAAATCATTTCACACTTTTGCTGTTTACTTAAGCGTAAGTCAACTTTATGAATGCTCAGCGCTCAGGCAGCAGCGCAGCCACTAAGGCAAATACCAAAAGTACTTACACACACACACACACACACATGGAGTACACACAGCAGCAGCAGCAGCAGCAGCAGCTGCACGTAGCCAAAGTCAGAAAATTGCAATAATTTTTGGGTAAAATTCGTCCTCGGGAACCGCAACCAAAAGACAATTTTGACATTTTCACACTTTATTGCTGCAGTGGGCGTTTGGGTGGGGGCGTGGCAGCCGCAGCACTATGAACGGTGCGGTAGTGGTAGGTGTCGAGATTAAGCCAAGACATAACTGCATTGCTAATGCTTGCGCAATATGTATTGCGCAATATTGGAATGTGACTATCAAAGACTTTCGCATGAATGATTCGACTCTCGCTTGCTGAGAGAGAGAGGGAGAGGCAGAAGGAGAGGACACAATATGTGCAACCATAGCATTAGAAAAAGTGTTTTCTCATTAATTTGATGACTTGTTTATTTATATTGTTCACTTTTTATTTTAGGTAACTTACTTTAAATAGATTATTATTATACTTACGAGAACAGAAATATCGAGAACTTAGTCAAGACTTGGGAAATCGATTGCGTAATAGCTGCTGTAAGAGAAGCTTAAGAAAGACCTGTTCGCCTAGCATGCTATGCCGTGTACGACTTGTATATACCCTGTAAGCAGCTAAAGGAAAGCGGAATACCCTCCTCTTCCCGTCGTGCCCTTTGAACTCCTACCTATATCTACCTATTTCACTCTCGTTTATCGATTCACAGATCTCTTGTGCTTATCGCTGTCAACTCAACTAATCCATCATACGTCTCGCATGACACAGGGTATTGAAAGCCTTTAAGCAAATGCACCAAAAATCTAACATCACAACTCAAACAATTCATACTTCCACATACATATGTACCCATTTGTCTGCGTGCGTGTGGGTGTGTGTGTGTGTGTGTGTGTGTTTGGGTGGGCTAGGTGTGGCCTGAACACCTGAACACCTTACGCACGTAAGCAAACACGTGCACACGAACCTTCGGCTAATCAAATCGACTAACAAAAATTGATGTTATTGTTCGAATTTGCGGATGAAAGTGCTCCGAATTGAGCTCTTAGAGCTGTTTCCTTGGCAGAGGTCGAAAAGGGGGAGCTTTAATTTTATATAACAACAGATGGAATTGCTTAACAGAGTCTTTAACTAAAGTTATACTGATAAAACTAGCTTCGATATATAGTTATATATTTCTTTATATTAAAGCAATGTCAATGAATGGCAAGTATGTTAACAAGATGTGTGAAAAAGGCAGTGAGAGAGTGAGAGAGAGAGGGAGAATGCGAAAAAGACAGAGAGAGAAGGAGAGAGAGAGACAAGTTAGACTACAGCTGATTTGGGCAGGTGCAGCATCTATCAACTATCATTCAATAACATCCACACACACACACATACACTAACACACTCATGCTCTTCTGTCATCGCTTCGGCAAACACGTGATCGATCTTTAGACAGATGCACGAGAGATGCCAACGACTAGAAGGGTATTGTGCATAAAGATTGGTTAAGTATGAGCCGTGGGCTCTGTCAGAATGCGGCGAACACAAAACTTGGCCACGTCTAGGCCAAATAGTGATAGATGGGACGAGGCGCCACTACACACACACACACACACACCGAATGGGCGGCACGGGGCTGTGACTGTAGAGAGATAGAGAGAGGCAGGATGGCAGGGAGGGTGAGAGTGGGGCAACACACGCTCAGGTGTCTTTTAGACCAAGTTTTCCGTGCCAAAGTTTGCACAGAACAAACATCAAATGCTGCGCCCAGCCTTTGTCTCGCCCCGCGCTTTATGTGCCAGAGCGAGAAAGAGCGACAGTGCGAGAGAGATAGCAAACTGGAAATTGAATATGCTAGGTTATTTTTTTGTTTTCCTTTTTTTCGTATATCCTGTAAGAGTTGGGGAGGGGTTGCCTAGACATGGAGAGCAAGTCGAAGAATCTGGGCTAA
This sequence comes from Drosophila navojoa, assembly GCF_054131105.1. Classification (NCBI taxonomy): domain Eukaryota; kingdom Metazoa; phylum Arthropoda; class Insecta; order Diptera; family Drosophilidae; genus Drosophila; species Drosophila navojoa. Next base: position 7,843,928 of record NC_142895.1, on the reverse strand, counting down.
AAATAGTCAATTCTTCTATATGATGATAGAGCTGGCATCAACTCAAAGGTCTATCTGTGCTGTCTTTTGCTAGGAGAGCTATTGAAACTATCCATAATATCATTGCTGATATTAATGATATGTCGTCTCGCTAAGCTGAGAGCTGGACCAAAGCTTCCAAGTCGGATCAGATCATCAGTGCTGTTGGCTACGTTCTAAGGAGTTCGAACTGTCATCAACAGTTTCAATATTCCAGGATATCTATTAGTTCGGCCAACTTCCTCGATTAGCTGCTATTGTACTACATATGTAGCACTTGGGCCGCTTTTCATGTTGTCTGTTGGCTGGTTTGTTTGTTTGCCTGTTTGTTTGTTTGAGTTGCTGTTAGAATTATTTTTTCCACTAGCGCAAAGCCGCGCCGCACACACACACACACACACACACACACACACACACACACACACACACACACACACACACACAGACACACACAGACTCTCGAACACACACACACATGACAGCTGTTGGCTGCATATGTGACGCTCGTCCTGGTGTGTCCTTGTTTGCAAATACATATGAAAAACAAACAAGCATAGATTTAATGCAGCTCCGTACTCCCTCTCTCTCTCTGCTCGTCTATCTCCCTCTCTCTTTCTCGCTCTCACTACCTCTTAGACGGCGTTCTCCTTCTGAACATCCTTTGAACAATTTTTGACAATCGCAGCGCATCCTTCCTTCCTTAAGCTGTGTGCGTGTGTGTGTGTGTGTGTGTGTGTGTGTGTGTGTGTGCTTTGAATGGGGTCTGTGACCCGACCGCCTGCATGCGCCTTTAAGATTTCAAATATTAGCTCCGCACGCGCCTCGTTGAGCTCCGATTTCATAATGGAATTTTGTTGTGCAGCTGCCTTAGCTAACATTTTTATCATATCAGCCATTCCATCAAATAAGATGATAAAGTTAAACATAGTTAAAGTTAATATAAACTCCTTTTCGGTATGCACAGCCAAGTCTTTGTGCATAGAATCTCTGGCAGTATTGAACTAACTATTCTGCCTGGCAATTCCTACATTTTATATGAGCTATATCAGTTTCTAGTTTGATCAGTCATCAATCAGTTCGTTAATCGATCCGCCCTAACAAATCCCTTTTGCATATTGCTGGCGTGTGCGTCGAGTCAATCAGTTAATCAATCATACCTTTCCTCAATCAGCTCAATTATACAATCAAATTAGTTTTTATCTTGGCCTTACCTTGAGACAGTCAATCAGTCAATCAATCGTTCATCACAAATACCTCAGCTCTCTCTCTCTATCGCAGTCAATCAATTAATGAATCAAGCAGCCCCGCAACTCTCCTGCATCTCGTGAGTTTTCTTCCTCAACATTGATCAGTCAGTCAATCAGCGGGCTACACAGACAATCAGCGTCAATCAAGTGTGCAATTTTAATATGTTTTATTTCGTTGCGGCTATCATCAATCAGACTCTTGGCTCATGGGCTCAATTTACACATATGCATATGCATATGTATGTATAGCTATCAAATGCAGATGTAAATTGAAGTCGGATGTTTGATTTGTTTGGCATAGACACCTCGATGGAGGACATACATACATATGTAGATACGTATATATGAAGTGCTGCCAACTTGTCTTATGCATGCATCCAGTGCTGTCAAATGTCAGCTGACACATGACTTTCTCCTGCAGCCAGCCAGCCGCATCGAACTCTCTGTGCTCGTCTGCAGGTCGTTTAAAGTTTACATGGCGTTGTCGACGCCCAGGACATGGACACGGATCTCGACATACCACGCACACACGCACACGCATACGCACACACACACTGGCATTCGGTTTGACTGATATATAAAGTTGGCAGCCCCAGCTCCGGCTGAGGTGGGTGCTGAATGATATAAACTTAATTGCGGAAATTGGGTTAAAAAACTTTGACACATGTGCGGGTTAAACAAATTTATACTTCTATATACGCCTTCCCACACATACATACATACATACATATATCTGTGTGTGCATGTGTGTGCGCGATGGCGTTCATTGACTTTACTTAAGCCAGCATTTCGCAGCACTATAACGGGAGCATGGCGAAAGTTTTTATGCCACGCGTCGCACGGCTTACCCCCCGAGCTTCGCCCCGCCACGCCCCTTTCGTAAGCAGCCATACCTAACGGCAAGAAGCGCCCTTGAAGCATTCACGCTCCCCGTTTTGTGCCCGTTGTAATGCAATTTTATTTCATTTCATTGAAGGCAAAGTTTTCTCTTCGAATTCTTTTACTTTACTTTGCTTTCCACTCTCTCTGTCTGTGTCTCTGTGTGTGTGTGTGTGTGGTATAACATTTTTTTACTTCTGCTCTGCTTCTTTTCCGTATTTTTTTCTTCTTTTTCACTTTCCTTTGTAATACCGCATCTCCACCAACTTCTCTTTCGCACTTGGGCCTCTGTCTTTTATGCCTGGCTCGCTGCTGGTCGGGCCAACGACAAATTTGGCTTAAATCGCATACGCCTAACCGAACACAGCTAACCTATAGGCTGCCCCGCCCATTCTCCCGCCCACAGCGCCCAATATATGCAAATCTTTGATGTAAGTAATAATTTCCTTCCCCTATGCTGCAAAAACTTTTGCATTGTAAATTATGAGCATGCGAATATTGCTTTCAGCATTGAAAACTGAAAACCGAAAACTGAAAACTCTCAACTCGACTCTGATTTTATCATGCAAATACATATATACGGAGATATGCGTATGTAAGTTAACATATGGATAACATGAAGAGAGCGGAGCAAGAGAATGGGGAGGAATGGAAGAGGAGGAGAATATGTATCTAAGGCAGACATAAATTATAGAACAATAAACGTGTCGCAGCACTTTGTTTTGTTCACGAGGAATATTTCCTTTTCATTCGATTTACGTTTGCCATACATATGTGAAAACTTTTTAATCCAATGTAATCCCAGTGCTTAGATTTTTGTTTCATTTGAAACTGAATCAACTGACAACTGTAGAAGTAGAGGAGGAGACTCAGACTCCAAAATCTACTGGAACTTTTGCTAGTACTACTTACACCCCACAGTTCCATCTCTAACTGTTATGAATTCTATACCTTGGTTTTTTGATACACTAAACCCATTGAAAGTGGGAAATCAGGGTATAATGGTTTTGTTGAAATGTATGTAACAGGCAGAAGGAGGCGTGGCAGACCCCACAAAGTATATATATTCGTGATCAGGGCGACGAGCTGAGTCGATTTAGCCCTGTCCGTCTGTCCGGAGAGCTAGAGACTTAATTTTTTTTTTAAATGACCGTATATACAGCGCGGATGTCGAGTTTATCTTTAACTATTCCCGATATTTTATTATCCATTAAAAACATTATCAATCAAGGCAGATGCCACTGTAGCTAATTTTGAATGATTTTTTATTGTTTCAAATTTGACAATTATTCAATAGAATATGTACATAGATCATATGCTGAAAGTTTCTTTAAATTCGGTTAAGTCCATCGACGTTAAAAACGTGCAGCAGCTACAGCAGTTCTCCTTACGTGTGCACATATACATTCCAACTTCTTCTAGCACACTCTTGGAATCACATCAGCTGTTGGTTCGGTTAAAATTTGCTAGATGGCGCTGCAGCAGTGAATCTATTTCAGTTTTTCCATTGCAACCTCGAAAAGTGAGGTGGCTTCGTGATAAAAGCTGTGGCGCTCGATCAGGAAGTCTCGGGCTTAAATGAAAAGCGAGTCGGATTTTCTTTTGTTTCAAAACTTTTATATATTTAATTAAATGAGTTTTCTATTTCATTTATATTTTTAAATACATCGAAATTAAAATTTTAGCTATAGTAAATGTGTGTTTTTATCAGTTTGGTTCAGCGTCGAGCACTCTCGACTAGAGCTTTGTATTTTTCTTTTTTTTTTTTTCTTTTCAATATTAACTAGATGTGAATTAATTTAGCTTGACGACGGAATGGTTTTCCACGCCAAGAATAAGCAATGTAAGTGTTAAATTTATATATTTACATTAATAAATATATATATATATATACACATAGTTTTTGCTGCCACAGCTGTTGCGGCTCCATCTATTGCAGGGACAAACTCTGAACCTCTGAAGGGTCTCCCACTCAAAAATCAGTTGGACCCGGTGGCTAAAAGTTTTTTTTTTTCTATCCATTTATTTATTTACATTTAATTATTTTACAATCTGTCCTAAAACTAGCGGTATTACAAAACGTATGTGTGGGGACCGAAGAACTATGAATTATTGATCAGCAATGAGTAGGAGAGACGTCCAGAAACACCGCAGCGCAGTACTTCTTTTCTTCATATGCTTCCAGCATTTTCTCAACGATCCTGTGGCATTGCTCTGGTGTTCCGTGACATTCCATGAAGCCAAACTGGTGATGGGGGAACAATCCGGCCTCCTCCAGTATTGGGCGAATAAACTTATCCAATAAAAGCCAATAAACTTATCGGGCGATATGAGGCGAGATTGGCTCCAGGTATCCCAGGTTTTCGGATCAGGATGATTTCGGCGCTTTTCCATTGGGTGGGGAAATGTCCTAACTGAAAGCATTTATTGACAATGTTGAGGAGAAGTGGGGGCTGAAAAAAAAAAAAAATCGAAATTCTATAAAATTTATATGAATATTTCAAATTTAGCGACTAGCTTTAAGATGTAAAATATATAAATTTATTATTGATTTGCGATGTTTTTAATCGATAACAAAATAACGGGAAAAGTTATTGGTTTTTGAAGCGCATGGTATACACAGCATACGCACGTAGGCATAAACACGCATTGGCTGCAGAGCTTACTATGGGCTTCTATGGGAGCTTAATTGTTTAATAACTTTTCTTGTGGATGAACTATCTTGAAACTTTCAGATCATGATTATAGTATGAATATGCATACGTTTGTCAAAGTAGAAGTCTCTAGTACGTAGGAGTTCTGCTAACTGCGCAGTAAGCAGCGACCGCGCTTGGGAGTCGCTGGATTGCGTTGGACTGCGTTACAGTGTGGGCAATATACAAAAAATTTAAACCGTTGTTTTCCGATCGTCAACGAGCTCGGCGGGTGATCGTTTCAATTGGTTATTGCAAACTATTTTTTCTCGGCATTAAACAATCTAGTAGTCCGCTTGTTTGCTGTCATTTATCTTGATGTAGATTTAATTATATTGTGGAAATCATCAGTCTTACGATAGAATGGAATCACGAAATTCGGAAATTCAATCGGTGAGTCTTTTTTATTTATTTATTTATTTTTTTATTTAGTTAAATTTAGATATTTACATTAATTTATACTTATATATAAACATAGTTTTTGCTGCCACCGCTGTTGCGGCTCCATCTATTGCAGGGACAGACTCTGAACCACCAAAAAGTGCTCTACCGCGTCGGCGTGTAAGTTTTTGTTTTTGTATCTATGCGCCAGCTATTGATTCTTTTTTGAAGGGTCGTCCACTCAAAAATCAGTTGGACCAGGTGGCTAAGAATGAAGACAATGCCACTAACACGAAAGTAGTAGCAAAAGTACTGCGACGTTGTATGAAGCAACACAATAAGATTGTGGCCACTGTCAATAATGGGTTTGAACGTGGTCTCAAGCCTGATTGTATCTTAACCGCATTTCGTCAGGACAATGGGCTTATGTTTGCTGTGAAGTTCAAGAATCGTAAGCTGCCAGAACTGATAACTGCGCAAGAATTGAAGCAGCGTGCCCCAAGACTATTAATTCAATATTACGCAGACAATCTACATAATCCCCATTATGAGAAACCTATGAAATGTTGTGAAAATTAGCTTCAATTATTGACTGAAAAATGATATATAAAAAAAAACTCCCACTCCACCCTACTAAAAAAAAAAGAGAGCATCCAACTTCTCACAAACCCACCCTCAATTATCACAAATGTGATTTCATTGGGTATCAACTCTCGAGCATGCCATTGGAACACGTCGACAGGTGTAAGGTGGGATCTGGAGTCTCGACTTTCTCCTCGTCTTCCAAATGCCTCTTCCAACTTCCCAATAACCCATACTGAAATATCACTTATGTGATTTCATTAAATACTTGGGTCTCAACTCCCGAAGACGACATTGGAACACGTCGACAGGTGTAAGGTGAGATCTGGAGTCTCGACTTTCTCCTCGTCTTCCAACTTAACTTCTCAAGCCCACGCCAATGGATGGATGTATGATGTTATTTAATACATGAGTAGCAACATCCGAGACGACGACTTTGGAATACGTCCACAACTATTAAACAACTCATTGCACAAACCAGGAATATATAAATCCTGTCGCCAAGGATGAGGACGTTGTATAGACTTCCAAGTCAATCCTCATCGCAAACAAATTCGATGTGCTTAATGTGGACATGTGGCTTGTTGATACTTCCACCCCAACCCATTGGAGATCTTGAGCTTAAGGATTACAAATAATCAGCACAAAGATCTCAACAAAAATATAAAAAAAAAAAAGATTAAAAAAAAATTATTAACAATCGCCTGCCTTGGGCGAGCCACAGAGGCAGATACAATCGGCCCAAAAGCCACAAAAAAATGTAAAAAAAAAAATCTATATATTAAAAATGGCCAACAAAGATTGTTATGGTAAATTGAGTCTGCTCTGGGCGAGCCACAGAGGTAGAGATTCAATCGGCCCAATAATAGCCGCAAAAAAAAATATAAAAAAAATTTAAAAAAAATTCATATATTAACAATGGCCAACAAAAATTATTAATATAAATTGAGTCTGCTCTGGGCGAGCCACAGAGGCAGACTGAGCCTCTCACTGAGGACACGGCCTTTTATAGCAAATGGAAGCCTGCTTCGATTGTAGATTTTCCTGCAACTCTGTGGTTCAGAGTTGCTTTGAAAGCAGTATTGCAAGATGCAATTTTACATACACATATGCTGCTATCTAACGTTTTTTCATTTGAATTGGCGTGCTATGGAAAGACTCGCTTATTGGACATGATTCGCCTTATATATAAAATAAGTCTGCGCTGGGCGAGCCACAGAGGCAGATTCAAGCGGCCCAATAGCCACAAAAAAAAAAAAAAAAAAATTTAAAAAAAAATACATTTATTAACAATGGCCAACAAAAATTGTTAATGTAAATTGAGTCTGCTCTGGGCGAGCCACAGAGGTAGATTCAATAGACCCAATATCCAAAAAAAAAAAAAAAAAAATTAAAAAAAAATTTAAACAAAAATTCATATATTAACAATGGCCAACAAAAATTGTTAATATAAATTGAGTCTGCTCTGGGCGAGCCACAGAGCCAGACTGAGCCTCTCACTGAGAACACGGCCTTTTATAGCAAATGGAAGCCTTCTTCGACTGTAGATTTTCCTGCAACTCTGTGGCTCAGAGTTGCTTTGAAAGCAGTGTTGCCAGATGCAATTTTACATACACATATGCTGCTATCTAACGTTTTTTTCATTTGAATTGACGTGCTATGGAAAGACTCGCTTATTAGACATAATTCGCCTTATGTATAAAATAAGTCTGCGCTGGGCGAGCCACAGAGGCAGATTTAAGCGTCCCAATAGGCACAGTATTTGCTGTAGGCTGCTGGGGCCTGCAGTTGTTTTTTTTTTTTTTTTTTTTTTAAATAGTATTTGTCCATGGATATATTAGTAGGTAGGTAAAATTGAATTCCGTTCCTTCTAATTGATGTTCATGATAATGTAGTGGGGAAAAATATTACCTACTTGAAGAAATTAAATGGGAATCACATTCCATATGCAATAGTTTTTTTTCTCTGTTAATTTACTTTGCGCTCAGTGTTTGCTAAATATCTAGATATATATATGAGTCTATCTTTATGTAAATTAAGTTTCGAGTTTGTGGTATTGTCACAACTGCGTGGCATACCATACCTACAAATCTTTTCGCCTCAGCTTGTGCATAAATACATATCGGCGATTCGAGACGTTCTCGAATGTGCTCTCATGTACTCATATGTGCTTTGTAGCACATTTGGCAGCACCGTCATGGCTGTGCTCGATTTCAGTGCTCAGCAACAACTAAATCAGACAAATTCTACAACACTGAGGTGATGGATGTGCTATGACTTGCAGTTAAAGTTGAAATTCAATCGAAGGAGGCTTTGAGCGGAGCAACTCTAATTCGCTTGCTGGCTGGCAATAGTTCTCAGTCTGTTCGAATCACATTCTAAAGCAAATCGACGCACATCAATAATAAGTTTTGTTTATTTAGTAATTGATTCAGAAAGAAAGCTATCTGTACGAGAGAACTAGAGATAGAGCGATAGAACGATGGCCAGCATCACATTCAAGGGTCATCCCACCGTCGTATTGCGCACCTATTAGGTGGTCCGCATCGGCAACAACGAACTGGACAAGACCTTGGACTTTTGCCTGAACGACAAGGTAACAATTTGATTGAGCGAATTTGCCTAAGCCCATCTACTTCTACTTACTGTGACTCTCGGCTCCGCAGAGTGTGGCTAAGCTGCACGCGACTCTGACACGAAGCGAGCGGGGCTTGTTCCTGGTCAACGAGAGCTCCTACGGGATAGTCAGCATGAATGGGCAGCGCTTTAGCGGCCCCATTTTGATCACCTTCCGTGACGCTATCAATGGCATTGTCTATTTGCGCTTTGGCCGCGTCGAGGCCTTCCTACGCGTCTCCGGCAGCCTGGGAACCTAAGTACTGGGATCGTCCCCAAGCTTCAATTTGAACGAGCACTTGCAGGCTCATTGTTGTACAAGTTTAAATTTATGTTTTACTGCGTCGTAAATGTATGTCTCACGAATTATATACACACATATCATCGATCGCCTCGTTGCCTTTTAATGATAACTATTCAATGTTAACAAATGTACATGTATACGCATAAAGTCCCTTTGAGACTCTTCATACTTATATCAGAAGCGAAGACTAGAGACCATGCAAATGTATCGTTCCTTTCAATTGAGATTCGAGACGAAATTACTTTATATGAATCTACAAATCATCAGAGGATTATGAAGCTAACATAAATCATTAATCAACTCTAATCATATACACATCACTATCTTTATTTACTCCCCGGGATACAGCTGTGAACAATTCTCAGAAAGCCAATATACCCTTCTTCAGGCAATAAGAAGGGTCGTCCACTCAAAAATCAGTTGGGCCCGGTGGCTAAAAAAAATTTTTTTTTTTCTATCCATTTATTTAAATACATTTAATTATTTTACAATTTTATTTTACTATGAATTATTGATCAGCAATGAGTGGGAGAGACGTCCAGAAACACCGCAGCGCAGTACTTCTTTTCTTCATATGCTTCCAGCATTTTCTCAACAATCCTGTGGCATTGCTCTGGTGTTCCGTGACATTCCATGAAGCCAAACTGGTGATGGGGGAACAATCCGGCCTCCTCCAGTATTGGGCGAATAAACTTATCCAATAAAAGCCAATAAACTTATCGGGCGATATGAGGCGATATGAGGCGAGATTGGCTCCAGGTCTCCCAGGTTTTCGGATCAGGATGATTTCGGCGCTTTTCCATTGGGTGGGGAAATGTCCTAACTGAAAACATTTGTTGACAATGTTGAGGAGAAGCTCTCGACCAGACTGCGGTAGGGCTTTAATGGCAGGTACATCGACTCCATGATATCCGGGCGACTTGGATACTTTGAGCTTTCGGATCTCTGATGACAGATCTGCTGCAGCGACTGCAGGAACTGGGAGAGCCGTCTGACAGGGAATGTCAAGGAAGTCCACTGACGTGTTTGCATCCTCGTTAGAGCACCTTGTAAAAGGGGTGAATGCATTATGTAGATGGTTTTCAGATGCCGCTGCTCTTTCGCTGTCAGATCTGTTGGCTAAGAGTGAAGACAATGCCAGTAACACGAAAGTAATAGCAAAAGTACTGCGACGTTGTATCAAGCAACACAAAAAGATTGTGGCAACTGTCAATAATGGGTTTGAACGTGGTCTGAAGCCTGATTGTATCTCAACCGCATTTCGTCAGGACAATGAGCTTATGTTTGCTGTGAAGTTCAAGAATCGTTAGCTGCTAGAACTGATAACTGCGCAGGAATTGAAGTAGCGTGCCCCAAGACTATTTATTCAATATTATGCAGACAATTTATATAATCCCCATAATGAGAAACCTATGTAATATTGTGAAAATTAGCTTCAATTATTGACTGAAAAATCGACGGCTGGCAATTTCATTGACCACCTCTAACAGCCACCTCAATGCTTGAGGGTGGACTATCTTCATTAACTTTTAGATGATTAATATAGATTTGTATTTTGTTAATATTATAATTAATAAAATAATGAATCTCTCCAAGTATATCAACGATATATAAAAAAAACTTCCACTCCATACTACTAAATAGAAAAAAGAGAACATCCAACTTCTCACCAACCCACCCTCAATTATCACAAATGTGATTTCATTGGGTATCAACTCTCGAGCATGCCATTGGAATACGTCGACAGGCGTAAGGTGAGATCTGGAGTCACGACTTTCTCGTCATCCATATGCCTCTTCCAACTTCCCAATAACCCATACTGAAATATCACTTATGTGATTTCATTAAATACTTGGGTATCAACTCCAGAGGACGACATTGGAAAACTTCCACAGGTAGATCATCAAAACTTCTCAAAAGCCCACATGAGAATGCCCATGGAAGAAAAACGATATTGTTTATCTTATCTCTCAAACCTCGACTAAATTGTTACTCCCAATTTCCTCTTCGTCTTCTGATGAAGAATGTTATAAGAAAGAACGGCGATATATAAAAAAAACTTCCACTCCATACTACTAAATAGAAAAAAGAGAACATCCAACTTCTCACCAACCCACCCTCAATTATCACAAATGTGATTTCATTGGGTATCAACTCTCGAGCATGCCATTGGAATACGTCGACAGGCGTAAGGTGAGATCTGGAGTCACGACTTTCTCGTCATCCAAATGCCTATTCCAACTTCTCACCAACCCATACTGAAATATCACTTATGTGATTTCATTAAATACTTGGGTATCAACTCCCGAGGACGACATTGGAAGACTTCCACAGTAGATCATTAAAACTTCTCACAAGCCCATTTGAGGATGCCCATGGAAGAAAAACGATATTGTTTATCTTATCTCTCAAACCTCGACTAAATTGTTACTCCCAATTTCCTCTTCGTCTTCTGATGAAGAATGTTATAAGAAAGAACGGCGATATATAAAAAAAACTTCCACTCCATACTACTAAATAAAAAAAAAGAGAACATCCAACTTCTCACCAACCCACCCTCAATTATCACAAATGTGATTTCATTGGGTATCAAACTCTCGAGCATGCCATTGGAACACGTCGACAGACGTAAGGTGGGATCTGGAGTCACGACTTTCTCCTCGTCTTCCAAATGCCTTTTCCAACTTCCCAATAACCCATATTGAAATATCACTTATGTGATTTCATTAAATACTTGGGTATCAACTCCCGAGGACGACATTGGAAGACTTCCACAGTAGATCATTAAAACTTCTCACAAGCCCATTTGAGGATGCCCATGGAAGAAAAACGATATTGTTTATCTTATCTCTCAAACCTCGACTAAATTGTTACTCCCAATTTCCTCTTCGTCTTCTGATGAAGAATGTTATAAGAAAGAACGGCGATATATAAAAAAAACTTCCACTCCATACTACTAAATAAAAAAAAAGAGAACATCCAACTTCTCACCAACCCATACTGAAATATCACTTATGTGATTTCATTAAATACTTGGGTATCAACTCCCGAGGACGACATTGGAAGACTTCCACAGTAGATCATTAAAACTTCTCACAAGCCCATTTGAGGATGCCCATGGAAGAAAAACGATATTGTTTATCTTATCTCTCAAACCTCGACTAAATTGTGACTCCCAATTTCCTCTTCGTCTTCTGATGAAGAATGTTATAAGAAAGAACGGCGATATATAAAAAAAACTTCCACTCCATACTACTAAATAGAAAAAAGAGAACATCCAACTTCTCACCAACCCACCCTCAATTATCACAAATGTGATTTCATTGGGTATCAACTCTCGAGCATGCCATTGGAATACGTCGACAGGCGTAAGGTGAGATCTGGAGTCACGAATTTCTCGTCATCCAAATGCCTCTTCCAACTTCCCAATAACCCATACTGAAATATCACTTATGTGATTTCATTAAATACTTGGGTATCAACTCCAGAGGACGACATTGGAAAACTTCCACAGGTAGATCATCAAAACTTCTCAAAAGCCCACATGAGAATGCCCATGGAAGAAAAACGATATTGTTTATCTTATCTCTCAAACCTCGACTAAATTGTTACTCCCAATTTCCTCTTCGTCTTCTGATGAAGAATGTTATAAGAAAGAACGGCGATATATAAAAAAAACTTCCACTCCATACTACTAAATAAAAAAAAGAGAACATCCAACTTCTCACCATACTGAAATATCACTTATGTGATTTCATTAAATACTTGGGTATCAACTCCCGAGGACGACATTGGAAGACTTCCACAGTAGATCATTAAAACTTCTCACAAGCCCATTTGTGGATGCCCGTGGTAGAAAAACGATATTGTTTATCTTATCTCTCAAACCTCGACTAAATTGTGACTCCCAATTTCCTCTTCGTCTTCTGATGAAGAATGTTATAAGAAAGAACGGCGATATATAAAAAAAACTTCCACTCCATACTACTAAATAAAAAAAAAGAGAACATCCAACTTCTCACCAACCCATACTGAAATATCACTTCTGTGATTTCATTAAATACTTGGGTATCAACTCCCGAGGACGACATTGGAAGACTTCCACAGTAGATCATTAAAACTTCTCACAAGCCCATTTGAGGATGCCCATGGAAGAAAAACGATATTGTTTATCTTATCTCTCAAACCTCGACTAAATTGTTACTCCCAATTTCCTCTTCGTCTTCTGATGAAGAATGTTATAAGAAAGAACGGCGATATATAAAAAAAAACTTCCACTCCATACTACTAAATAAAAAAAAGAGAACATCCAACTTCTCACCAACCCACCCTCAATTATCACAAATGTGATTTCATTGGGTATCAACTCTCGAGCATGCCATTGGAATACGTCGACAGGCGTAAGGTGAGATCTGGAGTCACGACTTTCTCGTCATCCAAATGCCTATTCCAACTTCTCACCAACCCATACTGAAATATCACTTATGTGATTTCATTAAATACTTGGGTATCAACTCCCGAGGACGACATTGGAAGACTTCCACAGTAGATCATTAAAACTTCTCACAAGCCCATTTGAGGATGCCCATGGTAGAAAAACGATATTGTTTATCTTATCTCTCAAACCTCGACTAAATTGTTACTCCCAATATCCTCTTCGTCTTCTGATGAAGAATGTTATAAGAAAGAACGGCGATATATAAAAAAAACTTCCACTCCATACTACTAAATAAAAAAAAAGAGAACATCCAACTTCTCACCAACCCATACTGAAATATCACTTATGTGATTTCATTAAATACTTTGGTATCAACTCCCGAGGACGACATTGGAAGACTTCCACAGTAGGTCATTAAAACTTCTCACAAGCCCATTTGAGGATGCCCATGGAAGAAAAACGATATTGTTTATCTTATCTCTCAAACCTCGACTAAATTGTTACTCCCAATTTCCTCTTCGTCTTCTGATGAAGAATGTTATAAGAAAGAACGGCGATATATAAAAAAAACTTCCACTCCATACTACTAAATAAAAAAAAAGAGAACATCCAACTTCTCACCAACCCACCCTCAATTATCACAAATGTGATTTTATTGGGTATCAACTCTCGAGCATGCCATTGGATCACGTCGACAGGTGTAAGGTGGGATCTGGAGTCTCGACTTTCTCCTCGTCTTCCAAATGCCTCTTCCAACTTCCCAATAACCCATACTGAAATATCACTTATGTGATTTCATTAAATACTTGGGTCTCAACTCCCGAGGACGACATTGGAACACGTCGACAGGTGTAAGGTGAGATCTGGAGTCTCGACTTTCTCCTCGTCTTCCAACTTAACTTCTCAAGCCCACGCCAATGGACGGATGTATGATGTTATTTAATACATGAGTAGCAATAGCCGAGACGACGACTTTGGAATACGTCCACAACTATTAAACAACTCATTACACAAACCAGAAATATATAAATCCTGTCGCCAAGGATGAGGACGTTGTATAGACTTCCAAGTCAATCCTCATCGCAAACAAATTCGATGTGCTTAATGTGGACATGTGGCTTGTTGATACTTCCACCCCAACCCATTGGAGATCTTGAGCTTAAGGATTACAAATAATCAGCACAAAGATCTCAACAAAAATATAAAAAAAAAAAAAGATTAAAAAAAAAATTATTAACAATCGCCTGCCTTGGGCGAGCCACAGAGGAAGATTTAATCGGCCCAATAGCCACAAAAAAAAAAAAATAAAAAAATAAATACATTTATTAACAATGGCCAACAAAAATTGTTATGGTAAATTGAGTCTGCGCTGGGCGAGCCACAGAGGCAGATTCAAGCGGCCCAATAGCCACAAAAAAAAAAAAAAAAAAAAAAAAAAAAAATTAAAAAAAATTTAAACAAAAATTCATATATTAACAATGGCCAACAAAAATTGTTAATATAAATTGATCGGCCCAATAGCCGCAAAAAAAAAAGACAAAAAAAAAATTTAAAAAAAAAATACATTTATTAACAATGGCCAACAAAAATTGTTAATGTAAATTGAGTCTGCTCTGGGCGAGCCACAGAGGTAGAGATTCAATCGGCCCAATAATAGCCGCAAAAAAAAATATAAAAAAAATTTAAAAAAAATTCATATATTAACAATGGCCAACAAAAATTATTAATATAAATTGAGTCTGCTCTGGGCGAGCCACAGAGGCAGACTGAGCCTCTCACTGAGGACACGGCCTTTTATAGCAAATGGAAGCCTGCTTCGATTGTAGATTTTCCTGCAACTCTGTGGTTCAGAGTTGCTTTGAAAGCAGTGTTGCCAGATGAAATTTTACATACACATATGCTGCTATCTAACGTTTTTTCACTTGAATTGGCGTGCTATGGAAAGACTCGCTTATTGGACATGATTCGCCTTATATATAAAATAAGTCTGCGCTGGGCGAGCCACAGAGGCAGGTTCAAGCGGCCCAATAGCCACAAAAAAAAAAAAAAAAAAATTTAAAAAAAAATACATTTATTAACAATGGCCAACAAAAATTGTTAATGTAAATTGAGTCTGCTCTGGGCGAGCCACAGAGGTAGATTCAATAGACCCAATATCCAAAAAAAAAAAAAAAAAAAAAAAAATTAAAAAAAAATTTAAACAAAAATTCATATATTAACAATGGCCAACAAAAATTGTTAATATAAATTCAGTCTGCTCTGGGCGAGCCACAGAGCCAGACTGAGCCTCTCACTGAGAACACGGCCTTTTATAGCAAATGGAAGCCTTCTTCGACTGTAGATTTTCCTGCAACTCTGTGGCTCAGAGTTGCTTTGAAAGCAGTGTTGCAATATGCAAACTTACATCCATACATATATAACGAGTTTTCGTTTGAATTGACGTGCTATGGAAAAACTCATTTAGTAGACTTGATTCGCTGTGCCGAAAGAGTTTATTTTTCGTAATTATTATAATTATCATTATGCTATTATATAATTCTAATCGGCATGGCTTTAGGCTGCTGGGGCCTGCAGTTGTTGTTTTTTTTTTTTTTTTTTTAAATAGTATTTGTCCACGGATATATTAGTAGGTAGGTAAAATTGAATTCCGTTCCTTCTAATTGATGTGCATGATAATGTAGTGGGGAAAAATATTACCTACTTGAAGAAATTAAATGGGAATCACATTCCATATGCAATAGTTTTTTTTCTCTGTTAATTTACTTTGCGCTCAGTGTTTGCTAAATATCTAGATATATATATGAGTCTATCTTTATGTAAATTAAGTTTCGAGTTTGTGGTATTGTCACAACTGCGTGGCATACCATACCTACAAATCTTTTCGCCTCAGCTTGTGCATAAATACATATCGGCGATTCGAGACGTTCTCGAATGTGCTCTCATGTACTCATATGTGCTTTGTAGCACATTTGGCAGCACCGTCATGGCTGTGCTCGATTTCAGTGCTCAGCAACAACTAAATCAGACAAATTCTACAACACTGAGGTGATGGATGTGCTATGACTTGCAGTTAAAGTTGAAATTCAATCGAAGGAGGCTTTGAGCGGAGCAACTCTAATTCGCTTGCTGGCTGGCAATAGTTCTCAGTCTGTTCGAATCACATTCTAAAGCAAATCGACGCACATCAATAATAAGTTTTGTTTATTTAGTAATTGATTCAGAAAGAAAGCTATCTGTACGAGAGAACTAGAGATAGAGCGATAGAACGATGGCCAGCATCACATTCAAGGGTCATCCCACCGTCGTATTGCGCACCTATCAGGTGGTCCGCATCGGCAACAACGAACTGGACAAGACCTTGGACTTTTGCCTGAACGACAAGGTAACAATTTGATTGAGCGAATTTGCCTAAGCCCATCTACTTCTACTTACTGTGACTCTCGGCTCCGCAGAGTGTGGCTAAGCTGCACGCGACTCTGACACGAAGCGAGCGGGGCTTGTTCCTGGTCAACGAGAGCTCCTACGGGATAGTCAGCATGAATGGGCAGCGCTTTAGCGGCCCCATTTTGATCACCTTCCGTGACGCTATCAATGGCATTGTCTATTTGCGCTTTGGCCGCGTCGAGGCCTTCCTACGCGTCTCCGGCAGCCTGGGAACCTAAGTACTGGGATCGTCCCCAAGCTTCAATTTGAACGAGCACTTGCAGGCTCATTGTTGTACAAGTTTAAATTTATGTTTTACTGCGTCGTAAATGTATGTCTCACGAATTATATACACACATATCATCGATCGCCTCGTTGCCTTTTAATGATAACTATTCAATGTTAACAAATGTACATGTATACGCATAAAGTCCCTTTGAGACTCTTCATACTTATATCAGAAGCGAAGACTAGAGACCATGCAAATGTATCGTTCCTTTCAATTGAGATTCGAGACGAAATTACTTTATATGAATCTACAAATCATCAGAGGATTATGAAGCTAACATAAATCATTAATCAACTCTAATCATATACACATCACTATCTTTATTTACTCCCCGGGATACAGCTGTGAACAATTCTCAGAAAGCCAATATACCCTTCTTCAGGCAATAAGAAGGGTCGTCCACTCAAAAATCAGTTGGGCCCGGTGGCTAAAAAAATTTTTTTTTTTTCTATCCATTTATTTAAATACATTTAATTATTTTACAATTTTATTTTACTATGAATTATTGATCAGCAATGAGTGGGAGAGACGTCCAGAAACACCGCAGCGCAGTACTTCTTTTCTTCATATGCTTCCAGCATTTTCTCAACAATCCTGTGGCATTGCTCTGGTGTTCCGTGACATTCCATGAAGCCAAACTGGTGATGGGGGAACAATCCGGCCTCCTCCAGTATTGGGCGAATAAACTTATCCAATAAAAGCCAATAAACTTATCGGGCGATATGAGGCGATATGAGGCGAGATTGGCTCCAGGTCTCCCAGGTTTTCGGATCAGGATGATTTCGGCGCTTTTCCATTGGGTGGGGAAATGTTCTAACTGAAAACATTTGTTGACAATGTTGAGGAGAAGCTCTCGACCAGACTGCGGTAGGGCTTTAATGGCAGGTACATCGACTCCATGATATCCGGGCGACTTGGATACTTTGAGCTTTCGGATCTCTGATGACAGATCTGCTGCAGCGACTGCAGGAACTGGGAGAGCCGTCTGACAGGGAATGTCAAGGAAGTCCACTGACGTGTTTGCATCCTCGTTAGAGCACCTTGTAAAAGGGGTGAATGCATTATGTAGATGGTTTTCAGATGCCGCTGCTCTTTCGCTGTCAGATCTGTTGGCTAAGAGTGAAGACAATGCCAGTAACACGAAAGTAATAGCAAAAGTACTGCGACGTTGTATCAAGCAACACAAAAAGATTGTGGCAACTGTCAATAATGGGTTTGAACGTGGTCTGAAGCCTGATTGTATCTCAACCGCATTTCGTCAGGACAATGAGCTTATGTTTGCTGTGAAGTTCAAGAATCGTTAGCTGCTAGAACTGATAACTGCGCAGGAATTGAAGTAGCGTGCCCCAAGACTATTTATTCAATATTATGCAGACAATTTATATAATCCCCATAATGAGAAACCTATGTAATATTGTGAAAATTAGCTTCAATTATTGACTGAAAAATCGACGGCTGGCAATTTCATTGACCACCTCTAACAGCCACCTCAATGCTTGAGGGTGGACTATCTTCATTAACTTTTAGATGATTAATATAGATTTGTATTTTGTTAATATTATAATTAATAAAATAATGAATCTCTCCAAGTATATCAACGATATATAAAAAAAACTTCCACTCCATACTACTAAATAGAAAAAAGAGAACATCCAACTTCTCACCAACCCACCCTCAATTATCACAAATGTGATTTCATTGGGTATCAACTCTCGAGCATGCCATTGGAACACGTCGACAGGTGTAAGGTGGGATCTGGAGTCTCGACTTTCTCCTCGTCTTCCAAATGCCTCTTCCAACTTCCCAATAACCCATACTGAAATATCACTTATGTGATTTCATTAAATTCTTGGGTATCAACTCCCGAGGACGACATTGGAAGACTTCCACAGTAGATCATTAGAACTTCTCACAAGCCCATTTGTGGATGCCCATGGTAGAAAAACGATATTGTTTATCTTATCTCTCAAACCTCGACTAAATTGTGACTCCCAATTTCCTCTTCGTCTTCTGATGAAGAATGTTATAAGAAAGAACGGCGATATATAAAAAAAACTTCCACTCCATACTACTAAATAGAAAAAAGAGAACATCCAACTTCTCACCAACCCACCCTCAATTATCACAAATGTGATTTCATTGGGTATCAACTCTCGACCATGCCATTGGAACACGTCGACAGGCGTAAGGTGGGATCTGGAGTCACGACTTTCTCCTCGTCTTCCAAATGCCTTTTCCAACTTCCCAATAACCCATACTGAAATATCAGTTATGTGATTTCATTAAATACTTGGGTATCAACTCCCGAGGACGACATTGGAAGACTTCCACAGTAGATCATTAAAACTTCTCACAAGCCCATTTGTGGATGCCCATGGAAGAAAAACGATATTGTTTATCTTATCTCTCAAACCTCGACTAAATTGTTACTCCCAATTTCCTCTTCGTCTTCTGATGAAGAATGTTATAAGAAAGAACGGCGATATATAAAAAAAACTTCCACTCCATACTACTAAATAGAAAAAAGAGAACATCCAACTTCTCACCAACCCACCCTCAATTATCACAAATGTGATTTCATTGGGTATCAACTCTCGACCATGCCATTGGAACACGTCGACAGGCGTAAGGTGGGATCTGGAGTCACGACTTTCTCCTCGTCTTCCAAATGCCTTTTCCAACTTCCCAATAACCCATACTGAAATATCACTTATGTGATTTCATTAAATACTTGGGTATCAACTCCCGAGGACGACATTAGAAGACTTCCACAGTAGATCATTAAAACTTCTCACAAGCCCATTTGTGGATGCCCATGGTAGAAAAACGATATTGTTTATCTTATCTCTCAAACCTCGACTAAATTGTTACTCCCAATTTCCTCTTCGTCTTCTGATGAAGAATGTTATAAGAAAGAACGGCGATATATAAAAAAAACTTCCACTCCATACTACTAAATAGAAAAAAGAGAACATCCAACTTCTCACCAACCCACCCTCAATTATCACAAATGTGATTTCATTGGGTATCAACTCTCGAGCATGCCATTGGAATACGTCGACAGGCGTAAGGTGAGATCTGGAGTCACGACTTTCTCGTCATCCAAATGCCTCTTCCAACTTCTCACCAACCCATACTGAAATATCACTTATGTGATTTCATTAAATACTTGGGTATCAACTCCCGAGGACGACATTGGAAGACTTCCACAGTAGATCATTAAAACTTCTCACAAGCCCATTTGAGGATGCCCATGGAAGAAAAACGATATTGTTTATCTTATCTCTCAAACCTCGACTAAATTGTTACTCCCAATTTCCACTTCGTCTTCTGATGAAGAATGTTATAAGAAAGAACGGCGATATATAAAAAAAACTTCCACTCCATACTACTAAATAAAAAAAAAAGAGAACATCCAACTTCTCACCAACCCACCCTCAATTATCACAAATGTGATTTCATTGGGTATCAACTCTCGAGCATGCCATTGGAACACGTCGACAGGTGTAAGGTGGGATCTGGAGTCTCGACTTTCTCCTCGTCTTCCAAATGCCTCTTCCAACTTCCCAATAACCCATACTGAAATATCACTTATGTGATTTCATTAAATACTTGGGTATCAACTCCCGAGGACGACATTGGAAGACTTCCACAGTAGATCATTAAAACTTCTCACAAGCCCATTTGAGGATGCCCATGGAAGAAAAACGATATTGTTTATCTTATCTCTCAAACCTCGACTAAATTGTTACTCCCAATTTCCTCTTCGTCTTCTGATGAAGAATGTTATAAGAAAGAACGGCGATATATAAAAAAAACTTCCACTCCATACTACTAAATAAAAAAAAAGAGAACATCCAACTTCTCACCAACCCATACTGAAATATCACTTCTGTGATTTCATTAAATACTTGGGTATCAACTCCCGAGGACGACATTGGAAGACTTCCACAGTAGATCATTAAAACTTCTCACAAGCCCATTTGAGGATGCCCATGGAAGAAAAACGATATTGTTTATCTTATCTCTCAAACCTCGACTAAATTGTTACTCCCAATTTCCTCTTCGTCTTCTGATGAAGAATGTTATAAGAAAGAACGGCGATATATAAAAAAAAACTTCCACTCCATACTACTAAATAAAAAAAAGAGAACATCCAACTTCTCACCAACCCACCCTCAATTATCACAAATGTGATTTCATTGGGTATCAACTCTCGAGCATGCCATTGGAATACGTCGACAGGTGTAAGGTGGGATCTGGAGTCTCGACTTTCTCCTCGTCTTCCAAATGCCTCTTCCAACTTCCCAATAACCCATACTGAAATATCACTTATGTGATTTCATTAAATACTTGGGTATCAACTCCCGAGGACGACATTGGAAGACTTCCACAGTAGATCATTAAAACTTCTCACAAGCCCATTTGAGGATGCCCATGGAAGAAAAACGATATTGTTTATCTTATCTCTCAAACCTCGACTAAATTGTTACTCCCAATTTCCTCTTCGTCTTCTGATGAAGAATGTTATAAGAAAGAACGGCGATATATAAAAAAAACTTCCACTCCATACTACTAAATAGAAAAAAGAGAACATCCAACTTCTCACCAACCCACCCTCAATTATCACAAATGTGATTTCATTGGGTATCAACTCTCGAGCATGCCATTGGAATACGTCGACAGGCGTAAGGTGAGATCTGGAGTCACGACTTTCTCGTCATCCAAATGCCTCTTCCAACTTCCCAATAACCCATACTGAAATATCACTTATGTGATTTCATTAAATACTTGGGTAATAACTCCCGAGGACGACATTGGAAGACTTCCACAGGAGATCATCAAAACTTCTCACAAACCCGATTAAAGAGGCCAATGGAAGTAAAACGATATTGTTTATCTTAACTCTCAAACCTCGACTAAATTGTTACTCCCAATTTCCTCTTCGTCTTCTGATGAAGAATGTTATAAGAAAGAACGGCGATATATAAAAAAAACTTCCACTCCATACTACTAAATAAAAAAAAAGAGAACATCCAACTTCCCAATAACCCATACTGAAATATCACTTATGTGATTTCATTAAATACTTGGGTATCAACTCCCGAGGACGACATTGGAAGACTTCCACAGTAGATCATTAAAACTTCTCACAAGCCCATTTGAGGATGCCCATGGAAGAAAAACGATATTGTTTATCTTATCTCTCAAACCTCGACTAAATTGTTACTCCCAATTTCCTCTTCGTCTTCTGATGAAGAATGTTATAAGAAAGAACGGCGATATATAAAAAAAACTTCCACTCCATACTACTAAATAAAAAAAAAGAGAACATCCAACTTCTCACCAACCCATACTGAAATATCACTTATGTGATTTGATTAAATACTTGGGTATCAACTCCCGAGGACGACATTGGAAGACTTCCACAGTAGATCATTAAAACTTCTCACAAGCCCATTTGAGGATGCCCATGGAAGAAAAACGATATTGTTTATCTTATCTCTCAAACCTCGACTAAATTGTTACTCCCAATTTCCTCTTCGTCTTCTGATGAAGAATGTTATAAGAAAGAACGGCGATATATAAAAAAAACTTCCACTCCATACTACTAAATAAAAAAAAAGAGAACATCCAACTTCTCACCAACCCATACTGAAATATCACTTATGTGATTTCATTAAATATTTTGGTATCAACTCCCGAGGACGACATTGGAAGACTTCCACAGTAGGTCATTAAAACTTCTCACAAGCCCATTTGAGGATGCCCATGGAAGAAAAACGATATTGTTTATCTTATCTCTCAAACCTCGACTAAATTGTTACTCCCAATTTCCTCTTCGTCTTCTGATGAAGAATGTTATAAGAAAGAACGGCGATATATAAAAAAAACTTCCACTCCATACTACTAAATAAAAAAAAAGAGAACATCCAACTTCTCACCAACCCATACTGAAATATCACTTATGTGATTTCATTAAATACTTTGGTATCAACTCCCGAGGACGACATTGGAAGACTTCCACAGTAGGTCATTAAAACTTCTCACAAGCCCATTTGAGGATGCCCATGGTAGAAAAACGATATTGTTTATCTTATCTCTCAAACCTCGACTAAATTGTTACTCCCAATATCCTCTTCGTCTTCTGATGAAGAATGTTATAAGAAAGAACGGCGATATATAAAAAAAACTTCCACTCCATACTACTAAATAAAAAAAAAGAGAACATCCAACTTCTCACCAACCCATACTGAAATATCACTTATGTGATTTCATTAAATACTTTGGTATCAACTCCCGAGGACGACATTGGAAGACTTCCACAGTAGGTCATTAAAACTTCTCACAAGCCCATTTGAGGATGCCCATGGAAGAAAAACGATATTGTTTATCTTATCTCTCAAACCTCGACTAAATTGTTACTCCCAATTTCCTCTTCGTCTTCTGATGAAGAATGTTATAAGAAAGAACGGCGATATATAAAAAAAACTTCCACTCCATACTACTAAATAAAAAAAAAGAGAACATCCAACTTCTCACCAACCCACCCTCAATTATCACAAATGTGATTTCATTGGGTATCAACTCTCGACCATGCCATTGGAACACGTCGACAGGCGTAAGGTGGGATCTGGAGTCACGACTTTCTCCTCGTCTTCCAAATGCCTTTTCCAACTTCCCAATAACCCATACTGAAATATCACTTATGTGATTTCATTAAATACTTGGGTATCAACTCCCGAGGACGACATTGGAAGACTTCCACAGTAGATCATTAAAACTTCTCACAAGCCCATTTGTGGATGCCCATGGTAGAAAAACGATATTGTTTATCTTATCTCTCAAACCTCGACTAAATTGTTACTCCCAATTTCCTCTTCGTCTTCTGATGAAGAATGTTATAAGAAAGAACGGCGATATATAAAAAAAACTTCCACTCCATACTACTAAATAAAAAAAAAGAGAACATCCAACTTCTCACCAACCCACCCTCAATTATCACAAATGTGATTTCATTGGGTATCAACTCTCGACCATGCCATTGGAACACGTCGACAGGCGTAAGGTGGGATCTGGAGTCACGACTTTCTCCTCGTCTTCCAAATGCCTCTTCCAACTTCCCAATAACCCATACTGAAATATCACTTATGTGATTTCATTAAATACTTGGGTCTCAACTCCCGAGGACGACATTGGAACACGTCGACAGGTGTAAGGTGAGATCTGGAGTCTCGACTTTCTCCTCGTCTTCCAACTTAACTTCTCAAGCCCACGCCAATGGACGGATGTATGATGTTATTTAATACATGAGTAGCAATAGCCGAGACGACGACTTTGGAATACGTCCACAACTATTAAACAACTCATTGCACAAACCAGGAATATATAAATCCTGTCGCCAAGGATGAGGACGTTGTATAGACTTCCAAGTCAATCCTCATTGCAAACAAATTCGATGTGCTTAATGTGGACATGTGGCTTGTTGATACTTCCACCCCAACCCATTGGAGATCTTGAGCTTAAGGATTACAAATAATCAGCACAAAGATCTCAACAAAAATATAAAAAAAAAAGATTAAAAAAAAAATTATTAACAATCGCCTGCCTTGGGCGAGCCACAGAGGCAGATTCAATCGGCCCAATAGCCACAAAAAAAAAAAAAAAAAAAAAAAATACATTTATTAACAATGGCCAACAAAAATTGTTATGGTAAATTGAGTCTGCGCTGGGCGAGCCACAGAGGCAGATTCAAGCGGCCCAATAGCCACAAAAAAAAAAAAAAAAAAATTAAAAAAAATTTAAACAAAAATTCATATATTAACAATGGCCAACAAAAATTGTTAATATAAATTGATCGGCCCAATAGCCGCAAAAAAACAGACAAAAATAAAAAATTAAAAAAAAAATACATTTATTAACAATGGCCAACAAAAATTGTTAATATAAATTGAGTCTGCGCTCTGGGCGAGCCACAGAGGTAGATTCAATCGGCCCAATAGCCGCAAAAAAAAAAAAAAAAAAATTTAAAAAAATTCAAACAAAAATTCATATATTAACAATGGCCAACAAAAATTGTTAATATAAATTGAGTCTGCTCTGGGCGAGCCACAGAGCCAGACTGAGCCTCTCACTGAGAACACGGCCTTTTATAGCAAATGGAAGCCTGCTTCGATTGTAGATTTTCCTGCAACTCTGTGGTTCAGAGTTGCTTTGAAAGCAGTGTTGCCAGATGAAATTTTACATACACATATGCTGCTATCTAACGCTTTTCCATTTGAATTGACGTGCTATGGAAAGACTCGCTTATTGGACATGATTCGCCTTATATATAAAATAAGTCTGCGCTGGGCGAGCCACAGAGGCAGATTCAAGCGGCCCAATAGCCACAAAAAAAAAAAAAAAAATTAAAAAAAAAAATACATTTATTAACAATGGCCAACAAAAATTGTTAATGTAAATTGAGTCTGCTCTGGGCGAGCCACAGAGGTAGATTCAATAGACCCAATATCCACAAAAAAAAAAAAAAAAAAAAATTAAAAAAAAATTTAAACAAAAATTCATATATTAACAATGGCCAACAAAAATTGTTAATATAAATTGAGTCTGCTCTGGGCGAGCCACAGAGGTAGATTCAATCGGCCCAATAGTCACAAAAAAAATATATATATATATAAAAAAAAATTTAAACAAAAATTCATATATTAACAATGGCCAACAAAAATTGTTAATATAAATTGAGTCTGCTCTGGGCGAGCCACAGAGCCAGACTGAGCCTCTCACTGAGAACACGGCCTTTTATAGCAAATGGAAGCCTTCTTCGACTGTAGATTTTCCTGCAACTCTGTGGCTCAGAGTTGCTTTGAAAGCAGTGTTGCAAGATGCAAACTTACATACATATATAACGAGTTTTCATTTGAATTGACGTGCTATGGAAAAACTCATTTAGTAGACTTGATTCGCTGTGCCGAAAGAGTTTATTTTTCGTAATTATTATAATTATCATTATGCTATTATATAATGCTAATCGGCATGGCTTTAGGCTGCTGGGGCCTGCAGTTGTTTTTATACCCTGAACCCATTGAAAATGGGAAATCAGGGTATAATGGTTTTGTTAAAAGTATGTAACAGGCAGAAGGAGGCGTGGCAGACCCCACAAAGTATAGATATACTTGATCAGGGCGACGAGCTGAGTTGATTTAGCCCTGTCCGTCTGTCTGTCCGTCCGTCCGTATGTATGAACGCGTCGATTTCAGAAGATATAAGAGCTAGAGACTTCAACTTTTTTTTTAAAATGTCCGTATATATCACGCGCATATCGAGTTTATCACTAAAAAACGATAACTCATTCCGATACTTTTTTATCGATAAAAAACCTTATCGAAGATCAGTTTAAAAATTATATCTCCTGCATCTTTCAAGCTAGAGTCTCCAAATTTAATACGCATATTATGATGAATTTTATACAATTTCGGTTTTTGTTAAAATTTACCCCCCACCCCTAAATCCACCCCCTCACCCTCATCTTTGTAAAAGTCGTATATCAAATACTAGAGACTTGTGCTTCGGTATACACATACATTTAAACATTATGATTACGTTCTGAAAATTTCATTACGATAAGTTGTCATTATATTGCCAACACTGCAGCGCAACCCAAGAGCAATCGCCTGTACATGTGAGTGTGTGTATATGCGTGTGTTTGTTTGTATGCGTGTGTGTGTGTGTGTGTGTGCGTGTGTGTTTGCTAATTATTATTGAAATATCAGTTACTTGTAGGGTTCAGGGGATCTCGTAGTCGAGCAGTCTCGACTAGAACTTTCTTTCTTGTTTTTTTATAAAAATAGTATTTGTCCATGGATATATTAGTTGGTAGGTAAAATTCAATTCCGTTCCTTCTAATTGATGTGCATGATAATGTAGTGGGGAAAAATATTACCTACTTGAAGAAATTAAATGGGAATCACATTCCATATGCAATAGTTTTTTTTCTCTGTTAATTTACTTTGCGCACAGTGTTTGCTAAATATCTAGATATATATATGAGTCTATCTTTATGTAAATTAAGTTTCGAGTTTGTGGTATTGTCACAACTGCGTGGCATACCATACCTACAAATCTTTTCGCCTCAGCTTGTGCATAAATACATATCGGCGATTCGAGACGTTCTCGAATGTGCTCTCATGTACTCACATGTGCTTTGTAGCACGTTTGGCAGCACCGTCATGGCTGTGCTCGATTTCAGTGCTCAGCAACAACTAAATCAGACAAATTCTACAACACTGAGGTGATGGATGTGCTATGACTTGCAGTTAAAGTTGAAATTCAATCGAAGGAGGCTTTGAGCGGAGCAACTCTAATTCGCTTGCTGGCTGGCAATAGTTCTCAGTCTGTTCGAATCACATTCTAAAGCAAATCGACGCACATCAATAATAAGTTTTGTTTATTTAGTAATTGATTCAGAAAGAAAGCTATCTGTACGAGAGAACTAGAGATAGAGCGATAGAACGATGGCCAGCATCACATTCAAGGGTCATCCCACCGTCGTATTGCGCACCTATCAGGTGGTCCGCATCGGCAACAACGAACTGGACAAGACCTTGGACTTTTGCCTGAACGACAAGGTAACAATTTGATTGAGCGAATTTGCCTAAGCCCATCTACTTCTACTTACTGTGACTCTCGGCTCCGCAGAGTGTGGCTAAGCTGCACGCGACTCTGACACGAAGCGAGCGGGGCTTGTTCCTGGTCAACGAGAGCTCCTACGGGATAGTCAGCATGAATGGGCAGCGCTTTAGCGGCCCCATTTTGATCACCTTCCGTGACGCTATCAATGGCATTGTCTATTTGCGCTTTGGCCGCGTCGAGGCCTTCCTACGCGTCTCCGGCAGCCTGGGAACCTAAGTACTGGGATCGTCCCCAAGCTTCAATTTGAACGAGCACTTGCAGGCTCATTGTT
The DNA here is from genome assembly GCF_054131105.1 of Drosophila navojoa. Taxonomy (NCBI): domain Eukaryota; kingdom Metazoa; phylum Arthropoda; class Insecta; order Diptera; family Drosophilidae; genus Drosophila; species Drosophila navojoa. Next base: position 7,816,098 of record NC_142895.1, on the reverse strand, counting down.
GTACAAGTTTAAATTTATGTTTTACTGCGTCGTAAATGTATGTCTCACGAATTATATACACACATATCATCGATCGCCTCGTTGCCTTTTAATGATAACTATTCAATGTTAACAAATGTACATGTATACGCATAAAGTCCCTTTGAGACTCTTCATACTTATATCAGAAGCGAAGACTAGAGACCATGCAAATGTATCGTTCCTTTCAATTGAGATTCGAGACGACATTACTTTATATGAATCTACAAATCATCAGAGGATTATGAAGCTAACATAAATCATTAATCGACTGTAAGCATATACACATCACTATCTTTATTTACTCCCCGGGATACAGCTGTGAACAATTCTCAGAAAGCCAATATACCCTTCTTCAGGCAATAAGAAACTACCCAAAACTCAATTGGAAACATGCTGGCAGCACTCAAATGTAGCTTATAGCTGCGGAAAACGTGGCTCCAGCAGCGGGACACGAGCAGAGAGTGCTAAAAACAAAGCAAAAAACAGAAAAACAAGAAGAAGAAGAGGGGAAATGGAAACGAGTTGGCAGCTTCATCAAGTGGCTAACGGAGGCTGTTAGCCGATGCAATGCTATGGCATGTGCCTGTGGACATTTTCGCACTCGCATAACTTTGACAGCATTTTTGCAGCATTACAATTAACTGCCTAGTCGAGGGGCGGCGTGTGGGGGCGTGGCAGCTGTAGTGGCAGCAGCAGCTGCTGCTAGTGAACTGCATTGCCTGGACAGAGTAGGAGTCTTGCTGAGATTTTGAGCTGCAGCGCCTACAAGCGGGCGTGGCACACATAGTGTGCTTGTGTATGTGTGTGTGTGTGTGTGTGTGTGCAAAATTTGTTCCATTTTACGCTTTCTACACAAAAACAATAAATCGCTCACAGCGTCACGTCAACTTTCCTAATGCAACGGACAAGGGCGCGGATCAAGAAGCTGGAAAACAGAGAACCGCAAGGGGGAATCACAGAGCAAGAGGGGCAGAGAGAGAGAGAGAGAGAGAGAGAGAGAGAGCAAGAATACGAGGCAATGGGGAGCAGAGCTCACGGATGCAGTCGGATGCAGCAATTGAGGCTGAAGCCATTTTAACTGCCACTTGAATGCTAAAAACAATGAGTACAGCAACTAAATGTATACATATACACACACGCACACACGCACACACCCACACACATGAAAACAGAAACTGTAAATTGTAATTTAAAAACTTTTAGTGGCTGCCCTTGCAATAAATGCGCCACGTAAATCAGTCCATGATGTGCATGATAAAAGGTAAGAGCCTTAGGTTACAGGCTTTGCCCGTAAACACACACACACACACACATGCACACAACTGCATTCTTCCCACACTCACACACACACACACCACCTACTGCCCTTCTGGTTGCCATGCTACCAAACAAATTGGTGTTGACTATCTGCGCCACAAATATTTTGTTTTCTAATTGCCAAAGCCAGGCCAGAGCCACTTTTCCCCTCTCTCTCTCTGTCTCTCTCTCTCTCTTTCTCTTTCTCTCTCACACACACTCACTCTTGTTATCTCTCGCTCAAACAAAAGGCATTTTATATAAATGCTGTGTGCTTTATGCACAAGCTGGCATTCGGCAGCATATTTGGGTCAGCTCTATAAACTCAAGTGTGGCTTATTATGGGAATTCCGACGATCGACCCTGAGTTGCCTTTACAGTGCTTTTCGTAAAAAATGTCGAGACTCGTAATTGTTATTAAAAATATGATGAGATATTAAGCTCGTTGTCGAAGCTTAAGCTGGAAGGGCGGACGAACGCGGAGACAGACGGATGAACGGAAGGACAGGCTAAGGGTTATATGGGAGAATGGATAGGTGAATGGATGTGTAGGGAGACAAAGGGAAGGATAGACTAACGCACAGAGGGGATAAAATGGATAGACGGACGGATAAGCGGAGAGGATTGACTAAGGGATAAACGGGAGAGTGGATATACGTACGGATCAACTGGGAGACAGACGGAGGAATACCCTAACGGCCAGGCGGGAGGATGGTTTTCGGACGAATAAATAGAAAGACAGACGGAAGGATATACGGAAGAATGGATAAATGATGGTCGGAGGAATGGATAGAATGAGTAGATCACAGACGGATAGTTAGATCATCCCATCCCATTGTTCTGATCAAGAATATTTATGCCTTCTACTCTAAACCCAAGCTTTCATTTTGAATATGAATGCATTTGTGTATAGCCCTATATATTAATATTTAATCTATTAATTAAATCGTTCTACTAACTTTCCCGAGGTCCTTTTTTCTTCTCAAACAACACCCTGCACATCATTTAGATATATGCTTAAAGCATTCAAGCTGCGCTTAATGTCTTTTCCGCTTAAGAAACACGACACAAATCAACAAATTCTTTTTTTCTGCTTGCGCCATGTCACAGACTTTTTTTTAGCCTAGACTGGGTAGCAGATGTCGTTGTTGTTGTTTGCTACACCTTTGGCAACACACACACACACGCACACACATAGACACACTCATACATAGGGAGAGAAATGAATATACCTATGTTAAGCAAAAGTGAAGAAACGTGATTGAAATTTTATCTTTGGTAAAAAATCGAAGAAATATGTATGTGAATTGGGCTTTGGCTGCCGCAGCTGCCCCATCTAACACACACACACACACACATATGCTAGGGGCGGTGTGTGTGTTTGACTTTTAAATTCCTCAACGTTGGCGTTAACCGTCGCCGTGGCTCTGTGTTATTTGCATTGAAATGTTGAGTAATTGGAAAACCAATCTGAAGCATCTGCACTTCATGTTTTGCATACCTGACTGACAGACGCCAAACGACGCGACGCTTCACATTCGCTTTTCCCTTCTCTCTTTTCTCTCTCTCTCTGTCTCATGCGCTCTCTTTCTCCTCTTTTTTATAGTCGTATGTTTTTTAGCTGAAAATCAAGAACAAATACAACACACACACACACATGGACACACCCACTCACTCACACACACACACACACACACACACCCTGTACATACCACACATCATACACAGGCACCGCGACAGGTTGATTTTGCCTCTGGCATGGCAGTTGTTAAAAATAAATTGTTTTTAAATAGCTCTCACAACGGTGCAAGCGCTCCCGGGGCTCAAAGTTCTATGTATGTGTGTGTGTGTGTGTGTGTGTGTGTGAGCTTACCCTTCTCTCCATCATGCCGCTAGTCGAACAGTAAAAAAAGAAGAAGCCGTTGCACTAGAGTCGAGCAGCATCGCCTCTAAAATATCCCTCACCTTTCCTTTCATACACCTATTATTATATTAAATTCTAATCAGAATTCACTCAATGTGGGAATTCCAAATTCCCCAGCTGCCTAAATTTCGTCGGAAATTCTGTTATCTATTAGGCTTTGCTACCTGAACATGGTACTCCCATAAGCTCCGTCTAGCAGTTGCTCTACATTCTCTCTCTCTCTCTCTCTTTTGTTTTCTCACATACTCATACTACTACTGATACTACCCTTTAAGCTTGCTTACCCATTTAACAGGGTATATTTGCAACAACGAGAACAACAGCCAAACGCCTGGCAAACGCCGACAAAAGCTAACAATGAGCGTTGGCTCTTCCGTTGGCGCTTCCTGGTTCCTGAACTTATTTGTTTTCAATTTTATTATGTTTTTTCTTCAATTCTTCTCTTCTTTTTCACTTATTTCACTCTTTAGCCTGTGTGTTTTTGTTTCGTTCGCTCGGCAGGTTTGCAGCGTGAAGCTCGTGTTTTTATTACCATTTTGTAGAAATTACTTCGAATAATTTTGCATTCGTTCACAATTGTCTTACGGCAGTCGGGCTAAGCCCCAATCCCTATCCCCAACGAGGTGTCACAGCTTGCCACGCAAATTGTTCCAATATGCTCCAGCTATTGACAACTGAAGTTAACTTTATGCTGCGCTACGGCACAGTGTATTGTTCGCATGGACAATGGATTCCAAATTGTTTTACATAATAGAAAAAGGTGCGATTCGAATCGGCGCTTAATTGCCAACAATGAGTCTAATATCATCTAATATCATTATGCATACGATGTATACATCGTCTGCTGTCATGGCTACGATATCGACTGTATACTGTACATCGTAGACCGTATATCGTGTATTGCGTTTCGTGAACCGCATATCATATATTCTATATCGTATATGTAGGTAGCATATAATATATCGTTTATCGGATATCATATATCGTATATTCTACATTGAATATTGTATACTGTTTATCGTATATCGTACATCGTATAGATCGTATATCTTATATCAAATATAGTGTATTGGCTATTGCCAAGGCTCTACTAGTATTTTTCGTTTACTAACAACTAACTAAAAAAAAAAAAATTATAACGGCATCTTTGTACTCCACTTCCATTTTATTGATACTCGAATTTTGTTAATTTTTTCAGGCTAAACATGTATGAATTGATAAATATTTGTGTGTTTCAGGAATCCTTACCGTGAGAATGTGACTCAGAATGAACATGACCATGAACACGTTCTGTGAGTGCATTAACATAAACTCTATCGGTTAGTATTACGACTTCTCTGTTTTGAACTGGATCGCATATTCCCATTTACGCCACATGTGCAATGACCTTTTTGGGGAGTTTTGGATTTCGATTTTGGAGTAGCTGGGCAATCGTTCGGCTTGGAACGCACCGGCTGAGGCGTTGGCGGCTCACAGTTTTCTGGCCTCGAATTGACAAGCTCTTCGAAAGGTGCATAGTTATCCATTGAATCAAAGCCGTGGTATGAGCCACTTGCATCCTGCGTCTTATTGGTGGATTGAAGAGACGGCCCAAAGCTGGGCGCAGTGATGTCCGAGATCGCCGATTCAGGAGGAGATTGACTGATGGCTGTACTCTCGAACTCTGGCATCGATATGTCATTTATGGAGTGAATGCTCTTCTTACCCGCATTCGAGTCCCGTTTTTTGCTGTCCTGCGCATCTGCTGCACCTTGTCCAGAAGTCGAAGACTTCTTAGCCTCTACATCTGCCGTAGTTGGGCATGTACAATCGCTTGGCGACTGTTCACCTTGACTGTTCCGCCGACCGGATAGAGCACTACTCTCGCCTCTCTTCATACTAGGCGATGAATTCGTAGCTCTTGCATTGCTCTTGTCAAGCTGTCTCCGTTCCGAGGCATTGCCCTCCACAGCGCATACATCGCTGCAAAACATTTCACATGGCTCACTCACATCCATAATATTTGACTCCACATTCGAGTAATGCGAGTCCATGCCCGACGGTGCGCTCACATCCGCCAAATGTTGACTAGCTTCCCTTAATCGCTCAGACACAATCCTACCGAATCTCGAGGTATTGGCCAATATTGATGGCTCTGTAATATTCTCGATGTTCTCGCAGTTCAAAGTGCAGGTGGTGACTCGGGTGGTTTGCTTGGACTGCGAACGACTTATGCCATTCGCATTCGAGCACAAAGTCGAAAATTGTGATTCCATTCCCGATGGTGCGCTCACATCCGCTAGACATTGGCTTTCCTCCTTTAGTCGATCCGTAGCCACTTGACCATACATCGTGCTATTGGCCATCATCGATGGCTCTGTAATATTTTCCAAGTTGCAGTTGGTGTATCGGCTGCCTTGTTTCGACTGGGAACGACTTTTGTTGCTACCTGAATATTCAGTTGGGTAAGGCATGCTGTGCGGACCTCTAGAGTCCTGTTGGCCATCACAGCAGTCCAGCCGGCTATTGGCCATTGAGGGCGCTGATATGTCGCAGATATTTTGTTGGCTGATGCAAGGAAAACTACGAACTTGTCGTGCCGCCGTGCCGCTGTATACAGAATTGCTCGAATTAGCTGTCGGTATCTGATATATACTCTTCATGGCCTGACTGTTGAACCCAAAGCTGGGAGCACTCTCGTCATCCAGAGCATCGCATTCGTATGACGGATCAGGGCGTGGCCTGCGCAAATTGCCTGTTGATTCAAAGACCGGTGCGCTAATGTTCCACAGCTCCTGTGTGTTGCCACTGCGACCAAAGGAGGGCGGTGTCACATTGCTCAGACACTCGCTAGTCATTGGCATTTCTCGCCGACTCGAAGTACTGACTGTGGAAATGTTGGCAAACGATGGCATTGTTATGTTTTGAAGGCATTCACTTTGTGCTCGGCAAGAGTTATTCATTATCGGGGATTGCTGAACTCGGGAATTGGGGCCCTGCGATTGACTTCGTCCCATACTCCTGGAAGTCATGGTCCCGAATCCACTGCTGTTGTAAGAAGGCGCCGATATGTCACAGATTTGTTGGGACTGCATTGTCGGACAGTGAGCGCATGAAGCACCAGATACACCAAAGGAGGGCATACTAACGTCCTGTAAACACTCCCTAGTGCCTGGGCTACCGCGCATCGAACGCTGCTGTCGGCTCAGTGTTCGTGCTCTCGAGGCGCCCGATACATCCGCGAATGAAGGCATGCTCATGTCCTGCAGCTGACATTGATCTGAACGATTCTGGATAGATCTTTGCATGACTTGTGGCGACCTAGACCTAGTGAACGATGGTGCGCTCACATCGTTCAGGCACTCTGACGGCATGGTCTGCTGTCGCCGCGATGAGCCAGATACTTCCGCAAACGACGGCATGCTCACGTCGTATAAGCACTCATTGGTCATTGTATTTCCACGTCCACTGCTTGCGTATGATACAGCAGAGATGTCACAGATATTTTGGGAGGGTATCGAACGCTGCTGTTGCTGCTGGATGGGAGTACGCGGCCTAGACGCACCCGATATTCCACCAAATGATGGCATACTGACATCCATTATGTAGCCATTACTCATGTCTCCTGTACCCAAATTGCAGGCATTCGAGGCTGCCATTTGCTGTCGTTGTGAAGGTCCGCGGGAAATGCTCTGTGCAAAGGAGGGTGCACTGACATCGTTCAAGCATTCGGAAGTACAAGTGATTGGCCTTGAACACTCCGAGGGCGCACCATATGACGGCATTGATATATCATTCAAACATTCATTTGTCAGTCCTCCAGTTCCGCAGCTATCCAATGATGGGGCGGAGATATCACAGATATTCTGAGAGGTCATCATTTGCTGCTTTCGTTTTGGAGTTTGCCCTCTTGCAGCTAGAGAGCTTCGGCATGATGGCATGCTGGTATTTTCAATACATTCAGCCGTACTATTCATTCGTCCACGACGAGACGCTGGCGTTGAGCTCTTACAAACAGTCTTCGTTGTTATCGATCGCTTCTGACGTATTGGAGTTTTCGCTTTTGAGGATCCCGATACTTCGCCGCAGGTAGGCATGCTTATTTCATCTATGATCTCAGAAGTCGTCGTTGTCGTCTGACATTTTTCTCCACTATCGCTTTGCCTTGACCTTTGTCGACGTTGTGGCGACCGAGTGCGCATCGTGCTGTGCCCAAACGACGGTGCACTAATATTGTTCAAACATTCGGCCACTGAAGTCCGTTGCCTTCTGGATGATGTCGATACCCCAACACCTGATGGCATAGATACATTTTCCAAGCATTCATTATTCGATGCACAACGTCCACTGCTATTAAAAGATGGGGCTGATATATCACAGATATTCTGAGATGCCATCGACTGCTGCTGGCGTCCACTACTAGCAAAGGACGGTGCCGATACATCACAGATATTCTGAGAAGGCATCGATTGCTGTTGCTGTCGCGTCGGAGTCCTGGGTCTTGAAGCTCCAGACACTCCACCAAAAGACGGCATACTCATTTCCTCCAAAAACTGACTATAAGACACTTCTTGAGCACAGCATTCGTCATTCATTGTTCCGCGCCCACTGCTTGCAAAGGACGGTGCCGATACATCACAGATATTTTGAGAAGGCATCGATTGTTGCTGGCATTCGATGCTAGCAAAGGACGGTGCCGATACATCACAAATATTCTGGGAAGGCATCGATTGTTGCTGACGTCCACTGCTAGCAAAGGACGGTGCCGATACATCACAGATATTTTGAGAAGGCATCGATTGTTGCTGGCATTCAATGCTAGCAAAAGACGGTGCCGATACATCACAGATGTTTTGAGAAGGCATCGATTGCTGCTGGCATTCACTGCTAGCAAATGACGGAGCCGATACATCACAAATATTCTGAGAAGGCATTGATTGCTGTTGATGTCCAATACTAGCAAAGGACGGTGCTGATACATCACAGATATTTTGAGAAGGCATTGATTGCTGCTGGCATTCAATGCTAGCAAAGGACGGTGCTGAAACATCACAGATATTTTGAGAAGGCATTGATTGCTGCTGACGTCCACTACTAGCGAAGGACGGTGCTGATACATCACAGATATTTTGAGAAGGCATCGATTGCTGCTGTCGTCCACTGCTTGCAAAGGACGGTGCTGATACATCACAGATATTTTGAGAAGGCATCGATTGTTGCTGTCGTCCACTGCTAGCAAAGGACGGTGCTGATACATCACAAATATTCTGGGAAGCCATCGATTGTTGCTGACGTCCACTACTAGCGAAGGACGGTGCTGATACATCACAGATATTTTGAGAAGGCATCGATTGCTGCTGTCGTCCACTGCTTGCAAAGGACGGTGCTGATACATCACAGATATTTTGAGAAGGCATCGATTGTTGCTGTCGTCCACTGCTAGCAAAGGACGGTGCTGATACATCACAAATATTCTGGGAAGGCATCGATTGTTGCTGACGTCCACTGCTAGCAAAGGACGGTGCCGATACATCACAAATATTCTGGGAAGCCATCGATTGTTGCTGACGTCCACTGCTAGCAAAGGACGGTGCCGATACATCACAGATATTTTGAGAAGGCATCGATTGCTGCTGTCGTCCACTGCTTGCAAAGGACGGTGCTGATACATCACAGATATTTTGAGAAGGCATCGATTGCTGCTGTCGTCCACTGCTTGCAAAGGACGGTGCTGATACATCACAGATATTTTGAGAAGGCATCGATTGCTGCTGTCGTCCACTGCTTGCAAAGGACGGTGCTGATACATCACAGATATTTTGAGATGCCATTGATTGTTGTTGCTGCCATGTTGGAGTCCTGGGCCTTGAAGATCCTGATACTCCACCGAAAGAGGGCATACTCACTTCTTCCAAACACTGACTATAACAGACCTCTTTACCCGAATATTCGTTACTGATTCTTCCGCGTCCACTGCCAGCAAAGGACGGTGCCGATACATCACAGATATTCTGGGAAGGCATCGATTGCTGTTGCTGTCGCGTCGGAGTCCTGGGTCTTGAAGCTCCTGACACTCCACCAAACGACGGCATACTCATTTCCTCTATAAACTGGCTATAAGACACCTCTCTACCACTGTTTCCATAGGAGGGCTGGGTGACATCATCTAAGCATTCGTTAGTCATCTGTCCCACTCGGCTACTTTCATATATTGGACCTGAGATATTACAGATATTCTGGGCTGCCATCGAGCGCTGTTGAGGCGACGGTATTCCACCTCTCGATGCACCGGATATTCCGCCAAACGAAGGCATGCTGATATCTGTCAAACACTCACTGGGCATCGGTCCTCGTGTTGAGTTTCCAAAGGACGGCATAGTTACTTGATCTAAATACTCTTGTTGATCCATTGAGCAGCAGGTCGATTGCGCAGGCATCGAATATTGTTGACGTGTCGGAGTTCGCGCTTGGGACGCACACGATACTCCACCAAATGTCGGTACACTGATATCTTCAATGAACTGATTATTTGTGGAACATTCAAACGATGGCATGGTGACTTCCTCCAAACATTCGTTTGTCATTTGTGCTCGTCCACTGTAGCCATACATTGGCATTGATATGTTCTCCAAGCATTCACCAGAGCTCGGACCCTGTCCATACGATACGTACGATGGAGCCGATGTGTCACAGATATTCTGCGATTTCATCGAACGATGCTGCATTGATCTAGCCGTAGCACCCGATGCCCCCTCGAAGGACGGCATGCTGATGTCGTCCAGAACTGTTGAGTTTAAATTACTCTGTGCTAGCATCGATCTTGGTTGGCTGCGATACACTCCACTGCGAGCAGGACTTGACCCAAACGACGGAGCACTGACGTCGTTCAGGCATTCCCCAGTCATATAGCTTGCTTGCCTATTCGATACTCTGGACATGTTGCCAAATGAAGGCATCGTTATATCTTCCAAGCGATCATGGGTAACTTGTCGTCGCGATGCACCAGAAGATCCCATATAGCTAGGCATCGAGACACTGTTCAAGCATTCATTGGTATATTGCGTTGGCTGCCGAATCGAATCACCATTCGCACCACAAATGCCACTCGGCATGGATACGTCAGCCAGGTTGCTGTCAGCGAAGGAGGGCGCACTTATATTTTCGAGGCAAGCACTTTGGTCCATCGACCTCTGAGCCATACGTGTGCTCATCGCTGGGTGGTTATTGTCATAGAATGGGGGCATTGAGATGTCTGCTAAATTCTCGCTCTGATCTGGCATATTGCAGAATTGAAGATGTCGTCCGGCGGCCGGACCCTGGCCTGGACAGCACACAGGGGTGTTATCCAAATTAGCCCCTTGATCATTGGATACCGTGCTCGTCTCCTCAACGCGACTTGTCACCTTTCCGGATTGATCCCGATGCGTCGTAATTGTGCGCACCGTGGTAGTCAAGATATTATTATTCTGTGTGCCAGAGAGTTTTCATTTAAAGTGAATGTCAACTAGTAAATTGCGAAAGTCTCTAGTCGGCGCTGACCGACTAGAAGATACCCGCCAAGAGTTGATCTTTCAAAGTTCAAATGCTAATTCAAACACAACACGGACAGCCAGACGGACGGACATGACGAAAATTGTGAATTGTGAGCACCTTTTCTCTCTCTCCCATCCCTCTCCCTCTATCTACCTCTCAATCTCGCTCTGCCGGTTACACAGATTGCCATAAAGTCAACGTAAACTTGGCATTTGGGGTAACTTTTGTACTGTTGTTACCTTTTCTGTGCTGCATGTGTCGAACTTTTGATCGGGCATTGAATATTGATCTGGATCTCGGCAATTCCCTGATGGCAATAGATCATAGTTGCAAGCGCTCAGCTGGCTAAAATCATGCACAACCCTCTGCTGTACGCTATCCGTACAGTTATTGCTATCTTTTTCACTCACACTCGAGTCAGCCGTGGTACACAATTGTGGCGGTGATACATTAGCCAGGTATTCTCCACACGAGCCAGACATTGGCGATGGCATGCTCAATTCGAACGGCGGCGCCGACACATCAGCCAAACATTCCTCTGTCAAATTGTTCACAATGGAAGTTTCGGTTGGACGATACATGGGTCTACGCGGCTGGGCCATCCGCATCGCATTCAGTGCCTCAGCGTCAGTTTCATCTAAAAATCGTTTGGAATGGTCAGTTTGGTTCTGAATACTCTAAGCAGCTCTACGGACATGTCATGTTGCGAAACATGCGCGGATTACGCCATTCCTCGTTGCCGGTCAAACCAAATTCCCGGGGATCATATTTACGCGGTTGTCCACAGTATCCGGGATATAAATGCTCTGGCGTATTCACTAAGTCATTTTGTGTCGACTGTCCGCTGGGCGTTTTACAGTGCGGATTTGACATGGTCACATGCGATGCTTCCAAAGAATTTTGCTATTGAGTTTTAGCCTGAAAAAACCAAAAAAATACGAATCCTTTGTCAGTCGAAATTTGTGCTGAGTTGAAGTGTTTGGCAGTACTCGAACTGAGCAGAGGAGCCTACTACAAGCTCCATACATTCTCTGCTGATCGCCTTGCTCTACCGTTCTTTGTAAGGCATATCAATTAGGCAATCAATCGTAGTCAATTAGAGTCACTCGGTTTAATACTTAGTCATTGTATCGCTCACGGTCAGTCGATCCGAGTCAATAGAATTCAGTCAGACTCAGCTGAAGTCAATCAGCCTAGTCAGCTTGTCAATCCGAGTCAAGCAGACGTGCTCAATGCAGTTACTCAGTCAGTTATCTGTCAGTCAATCAGTCAGGCTTTATCAGTCGAGTCAGACATTCAATCAGAGTTAATGATAGCCAATAAGTTAGTTAAAGTCAGTCAGTACTTTAGAGTCCATCTAAGTTAATCAATCGGCCTCATCCAGTCCAGATTCATTTACTCAGTCAGTCTCGGAGTCAGTCACAGTCAATCTGCCTAATGAACCCCTCTACTCCTCATTCATTCAGAGTCAGTTGGATTCCATCAGTCAGCCAGTGTCTCAGTCATTTCATCAGTCAGTCAGGCATTCCCGTTGGCTACCACAAATCCAATTAATAGGTGAATAGTTTTTCATTTCTTTTATTTTTTTCCCCTCAGGCACTTCATTTACAGTTTTCTTAAACTTGATTGGCTTTTAGATGCCTGACTAGCATCCAATTCTTGAGAGCTTGTCTACGTCGTGTGCGTGTTTGTGTGTGTGTTTGTGTGTGTTTAGTGGTCGGCTTGTGGGCTGGCAAGGCGTCACACGAAACCGCTTTCATTTCCGCTAAACACAATTGCATCATTAGCGATGCAATCTCCGTTACTTAACGTAACCGCAACATGCCGGAAATGAAATCCGAGGCAAGCTGGCGCGCCCAGCGCTAAGCTCGCTAAACTTTTCCAACGGTGAACGACTCGACAAGTGCGCCAAGCAAAGCGCAATGAAAAATAGCAAAAAATACAACAACAGCAACAGCAACAAAATGAAAGAGAACCATAGGAAAGTAGTACGAAAAATAAAGGTGGCGCAACAAAAAGGAAATATGACGTCTCCGTGTGGCATAGTCAAAGAGCAACTCGACTCGAGTCCAGCAGCCACTCGCACAAGGCCAAAAAGGAAAGCAGCCGGAAAGCAAACGAAATGATGCTGCTGCGCACAAATAATCGAATAATGCCATACCTGCCATCATATGCCCACGACCGTCCGTGCGACGCAGGCGAGGGGCAGGGGTGGTCGCTGCCGGCCAGCCGGGGCGAGCAGCGCCCACACGGTGACAAAGGCGGCGACGCGACGGTTACGCGGTGTCGCTTCATTGGGCTTGATGCATATACTTGAGCAAATATTTGAGCAGGCACACTGACGCGAGGGCTGCCTAAGAAGTATAAGAGTATACGATGTATCCATTCTGCATTTGCAATGGGGCATATTAGTTCATTCCACTATGTTACATTTAATAAATATGCTTTGCACATCCCTCACTTACCTCAGTTGCGCACATAACTTCGAGCTACCCTCGCAACATTCACTTAATATGGTGTCAAATGAAATGTTTTCTCTTTAGCTGCGAAGGTGCAGGCAATCAGCTAGATATTTGCATATGCACACACATCCTTTCAAGCTGCAGATCTTCAGACTAAACGGGCCACGCCTCCGCCTCTAAGGCCCCCATCTTCAAAATGGCCGGCGGTACGGCGCTGAATGGAGATGGAGCCATCACGTTAGCTGAGTGTACCTCAGGTGACTGACATCATATTCATGCACACGTCTCCTCTGGGTCAGGCGGGCGAGTGGAGCGGGCCGGCTGCCAGAAAGGAGCTCGCACAAAAGAGTTGCCAAGCCTCAAGGCCACAGACATTGGTAGGCGGAGCAGCAGAAGAATAAGGCAAAAGGAGCAGGAGCAGGAGAAGGAGGAGGCGGGCGGGTGGCAGGGCGACAAAGTTTGGTAAACGTTTAGCTTGCTTACTTTTCAATTTGAATATGCCTCGTTCGCCGGCCGCTCTGTTTGACTCCAGTGGGTGGCTGGGTGGCTGGGCGCTCATGGGTGGGGCTAATGGAGCATGACAGCATAATGCAATGCAATAATACAAAGAGCTTTCCTTTGCTTAAGCTTCAAGGCGATTAGCAAACATTTAAAAAGAAAATAAGAAAGTATTGCCACATCGAAGTCAGCTCCCCGAAAAGTTATAGCAGTACTGTAATAATGATATCATTAACTTAATTATGACGTTAATTTGTATTTTTACTTAGTATTAATTTAAGAAAATTATAAAATTCAATGCATTTCATATAAGTATATTCATATATATTTATAGAGTCGAGCAAAATATTTGAAGAAAATAAAAATTAATTATATAAAAAAGAAAATTAATTTTTTGAGCTATTCTTTTATACCATATCCATATGTATATACTAAAAATATATAAGTACAAATACATATTTATGTGTAAGCAAACTGACAGATATTAAATTTCATTTGTAATATATTTAAAAGGTATAAACAAGGCTAGTACAGTATTACATATGTATGTAAATTATATAAGATACAAAAATATATTTACTTCATATTTTAAAGACGTGCTGCCGTTATTTTCTTAAAGTATTTAAAGCTAATCCAAAAGAGGGTTTTTCTTTAAATGGTAAATTTTAGCGTGGAAATTTTGCATTAAATAAAGGTGAATAAAAAGAGGTATTAAATTTGGGACAAAGCGCCATCTAGCGGTAAGCTTTGTAAGCTTGAGCTTTTTCGAATTGAAAACAGACTCTGTTAGCGGCAGCTGTTAACAACGGCGAGTCCTGTAAAACAGCTTTTATTGAAAGCTGTTCTAAAACAGCAAAGAAAATGTTAACTTAACAGTTAAGCAACAGCAAATGTGGCGAACAGCAAAAAGTTTGTTTTTCAAAAAGAAATACGTTAATAATACTATGAGTTAATTTTTGTAAGAATATCTAGTTAATTGAAATGCTATTAACATTGGCTACGTGTCTTAGCCATGGCAACAGTTAAGGCCACAACAAACGCGGTTGCCCCGGGCAACGAGGCGGCCAAATCAGCTGACGGCCTCAGTGGCTGGTAAACAAAACAATTGAAGTCGTGTGAAAATCCACATCCAAAATAGAGTTGAAACTGTTAAAGCTATTCAAATCAGATCTGGAGGCCGAACCATGTGCTAAATGGGCCAGCTGCACTGCTTGCCACGCTGGTGCTGCTCCTGCTGCTCCTGCTCCTGCTGCTGCTGTGAGGGGACGCCGCAGCGGCCGGCGACAGCGCGCTTCAAGCTGCTGCTGCTGGGCGTCGCGGGCAGCGGCAAAACGCAGCTGGGGCATCTGCTCAGCGGGGAGGAGCGCGACGCGAACGACATGGCCGCCACGAATGGCGTTCGCTGCTTTCGAGTGACGCATCCGGAGTCGAGTCTGCTGCTGACCGAGGTGGGCGGCAGCGCGGATATGCAGCGCATCTGGCAGCACTACTTTGCCACCTGCCACGCCCTCGTCTATTGCTTCGATCTGAGCGCCAGCTACGAGCAGCTCCTGGGCAGCTTTGAGCTGCTGCGGCGCTGCCTGCAGCATGCCACGCTGCGCGGCAAGCCCGTGCTGCTCGTCGCCACGCGGCACAGCGACGCCGTGCAGCTGTACGACGTGGAGCATGCCTTCGATCTCGAGCAGCTGAGCCGCGCCTCTGGCTGCCCACTGCACATCTGCCACATGGCCGGCGAGGAGCTGCAGCTGGGCGTGGCCTGGCTGCGACGCCAGCTGCAGGAGCAGGCGCCAGCGCTGGATCAGCGCATCAAATACGATGTTAACATGCAGGTACGGGCTCACGATCTTTATCTCTCTATCTCTACTTTTCTCTCTCTCTCTCTGTCTCTCTTCCTCTCTACTTATTTATCTTTCTCTCACTGTAGCTAGCAGTCTTTTTATCGCTTTCGATTTGCGTCTACTTTTATTCAGGCATATTTCTCTTTCACTTACTCCCTCACTCTCTCTCTCGCTCTCTTTCTCTCTCTCTCTGTCATTCTGATAGAGAATCTTTCTTTTCCTACTGCCTCTACTTTATCTCTGTTTTTCGTTCGCCCTATTTCTGACCTTTTCTCTATCTTTATCCTATTCTCTTTCTCTTTTCAATGCTCTCTCTTCCGTTCATTCTCTCTCTCTCTCTCTTTCTACCTCTCGTGACACTCTTTTTTCCTTCTGGCAATTCTCTAGCTTTAATTTTCTTTCATTTCATCTCTTCTTCTTACATTGGAATTTCCTCATCTCTCTCCTTCTCTTCCCACATTACTTTATCCTTATTTCTATTTCTTTCTGTTCCACCATTTCACTCTTTCAGCACTCTCCTGTTCATCAACAATATAATCCACTCACTCTCACTTCCTTTCTCTCTCTCTCTCTCTTTCTCTCTCTGTCTCCCTCTCTCATGTTTCCAACAGTCGTGGGAGCGACGCAATCGCGCTCTGCTCTCCAACGGTAAACTGGCTCAGCCGCATCGCCAGCGCTTTCGACGTCGTCATAGAAAGGTAAGGCTACACATTCGATCGACTCTATTGCTCTCTCGCTCACACCGCTTTCTCTTCTCTCTCTCTCTCTCTCTCTCTGCAGCTGTGGCCCATCCAAATGGCTGGTGACGTCACGCAGCCGCGTCCATCAACGGCGCCGGCCGCCATTTTTTCAGTGCGCCCATGAAATCTGCCTTCGATGCAATGTTCAGCAAAATGTGCCAAAGATCCATTTTTTTTCCCGTCATAGGATTACAATTGTAATAAATACTAAAGCAATAAGATCTCTTTTTTTTTTAATAAATAAATAGTAAATGCCTGTAAATTCTGCAATATCTGAGGTAAAGTGTTCGAGCATATAGCATATATACGATTTTAAAGGTGCTGCGGCATCAAATTGCTGCATTTGGCATCCAGCAGCATGAGCTAGTTAGCTGGTTAGCTGGTTAGCGGGCGGATGCTTGCAGATTCTCCCACCCGGCTAGCTGCCAGACGATGATGTATTGCAGCGCAGCAATAAGTAAACCACAAGAACACCTCGCACACACACACACACATGCACAGGCAGATTCAAACAATTACAAACACCAACACAGATTGCAAGAGTGAGAGAGAGAGAGAGAGAGAGAGAGAGAGAGAGCTTGAGGAAGAGGAAGGGGAAGGGAAAGGGAGGTACGTAGAGCGCCGTTGACATTGATGATTGCGGCTCGTCGTCGTCGACGGCGGCGGCGGCGGCTTTATTGTTGCCGTTGGTGTCTGGAGGCGCTCGAACGTGTGCTCATAATAATCCCGATATATAAGCCAGCAAAAAAAACTCGCCAAGGCAAACACACACGCAAACACACACACACACACATATAAATAGAACATGTGTCGCCGTGTGTTGTTACGAAAAGTGTAAAATAAGCATCAATCATCGCTTATTCGAGTTGTCATCAATCACACACACGTTGCACACACACACACACACATATACGCGCAGGCAGAGCAAAAAGTACAACAACATGAAGCAACAAGCGCCGTTATCCTTAGTGGTTAGCTCTTGTCGAGCGTCGGCCCCCTCTCGTTCGCTACCTCCCTCCCTCCCTCCCTCACTCGCTCGCTCGTTCGCTTAGCGTTTACAAATTTGCTGCAGCCTTTAAATTTGCAACCCCTTTGCCTGGACACAGCCGACGTCCGGCCCTTGGCACTACCCCGGGCCCTAGCTGCAGCCCTATATCTAATCAGCTTTGCGGCAGTTATTAAATCATCAGGTTGCACGATCGGGCGCCCATCCGCTGTCACATGTCTGTCAACAGTCAGCAAAGGACACTACAACAACAACAACAACAATAACAACCCGAAAAAAAAATTGGTGTAAATTTATAGGCGAGGGTAGGCTGAAGGGTTTGCAATTTAGAGACTATGTATTTATATATGGAATAAGTCTTAGATATTTATATATAGTTTTTCTTTTAGATTTTATGTTGAACTTAAATTTAAGAATATTTTGTAGGAAATTCTGCGAGGGGTGTCTGAAAAGTCACTGTAATAAAATTCATGCAAATGATCATTTTTATATATTTATTAATAATTTTCTTACTAAGATTTTTGTGGGCAACTGAGAAAAATCATATATCACATAGGCGAAAGCAGATTGATAAGTTTTCAGACTAAGAAATGCTGCAACAAATATAATATTTATATGAATTTTCATTTTAAATTGCCTCTTAAGATATTTCCTTCATATATCTCTGCTTAGACAAGGGTAGTTTGAAAGATAAGCAAATATATTTATACATATATGCTTAAATATTCGACTTATATATACTATAGCACATACATATAATAATATTTTTTTAGCTGGCAATTTGTTAAACACATCTCGCATGTGCTTGCATACGTTTGTATGTATTGTGCGTAACCAAATATGCTTCGCCCTGGCCCTCTGCGTGTGTCAAGGCGGAAAATAAAGATTTAATCGGCATTTACGTATAATATTTTTAGGTTTTTATGATAATGCGCTCTTCTTCTTCTTCTCCCTCTTTTACTTTTTTCTTTTTTTGTGCAGATATGAAACTCAACGAGCGACCCTTCAAACGATTGAGCCTGTCATTTGTGCGTGTGTGTGTGTGTGTGTGTGTGTAGAAACCGTGCTCAAAGCCAAAGAATGGAACATGCGAACTTTTATACATTTCGAGCGGTAGTTGATAAAGAAAAAGTATTTTATGTCCCTCTCTGGACGCAGCCAAAATGAGGAGGTGGGGCACCAGGAGGACTGAGGTAACTGATTAACGTGTCCCAATATGCCCGAACATGAATCACACTTTAACTATTTGATATCGAATGCCAGAAAGCAAAGATACAAAAATATAGAAGGAGAATGGAAACGAAAAAAGAGAGTTGGGCAAAGTGAGGCAGAGAGAGAGAGAGAGAGAGAGAGAGAGAGAGAGAGAGAGAGAGAGAGAGAGAGGGAGAGAGAGAGAGAGAGAGAGAGAGAGAGAGAGAGATAAAGCGAGAAGTAGTAAGATGCTGCTTGAGCAAGACAAAGAGAGCGAGAAAAGGGAAAACGACAGAAATTAGGATCAATGACAAGAAACAGGAAGAGACATAATGAGAAACGGAAAGAATATTAAATAAAGAGAGAGAGATTTATATTTATTTAGTGAAAGAGAGAGACAGAAACAACAGGAACTAATGAGGAGCAGAGAAAGGTAGCCGCTGCAGAGAATGGGGCACAAAGAGTCAATTGGAATCATTATCAAGCCATCCTCGGCTAGTTGCCATGGATCGAAGCATAACAATGGCCAGCCGAAAGGGCAACAAAAGGTGAAATGGGTTTTAATTTCAATTTGTACAACAATCCCGTTATATCAGAAAAGCTTAGGGCTGCCGCTGTTTTTATATAATTTCGTATGCGGATCTAAAAACAAAGTAGAAAACCCGAAATGCCAACGCAACTGGGCAGGCAATCAAATAAAGTCACGCCGCTTTAACATTTGCGGTCGGCAGGACAACGCGAGGGACGAAATGATGGACAGTTTTAGCAGTGGGTAACACGATATGCACACACACACACACACACACACACATACACACGGAGACACGGCCACAGAGGCACTGCAAAAGGCTGCAGGACATGTACACGAAATTAATTTGCAACGAAGGGCACGCTCTCTCTCTCTCTCTCTCACACACACACACTTTTAATCCAACATGATATGATGCTACAGCAAAATGCAAAATGTAGCCGGAGTCCAGCTGCTGAACCTGAACCTGAACCTGAATATGCCGCCACGCCCCCCACGCCACGCCACGCCGCTGACTGCTGACTGCAACAAAAATCAGAAAGCGGATTAAACGTATTCGTGAGAATTCGTCAACGATTTCACACCTGTTCGACAATCGCGCCAGCTAGTGGGTGTGTGTGTGTGTGTACGTGCGGTTGTGGGCTGTAGGCGTGGTCCGGCATAAAATGCCAATTAGAATTTCAAGTTCGCAGTCCGTTGGGCTACGCCACGCCTTTGGGCAACATCCCCGACTTTTTCGCCAACGCAAATTGTTTATCGCCTTCCGGGCGCTTTATTAACTTTACGGCTGGCCGAACTCTGACCCGTAGTCTGAGCAGGGATCTCAACTCTCTCTCTCTCCCTCTCTCTCTCATTCTGTGGTCTCTCCTGGTCAGCGGCATTTTACGGACTTTCGATTTTCATGTGTTTCAATTCGATTTGCTTTGGTTTCGGTTTCGCCACTTCATTCCGCTTTTCCTTGTTGTTGTTTTTCTCTCGCACCTTTCTGGATTCATTTCCTTCCTTTACTTCCATTTCATTCAATTTGTTGTTGCTGTTGTTTGTGAAGCCCTTTCCCTCCGGCCGAGCGGAACGCGGAAATGCACTCAAAATATTAAATGCTTCAGTAGTTTGCAATTATTGTGCGCGTTGGCCTTGTGCTTAATTTATAATACGGCTCCGGCGTGAGATTCTGCTACAGGAGTCCGCCGTAGTCGCCCAGCTGTCCGGCTGCTGACCATTCGCGCCGCTTAAATGATTGAGCATACGCACATTTTTAAAGCATTTACTTAAAGTCAATAAGATTGATGGCTAGTCGGGAGCAATACTTGAATGGAAAAATGGAGAAGGACTAACAAGCTAATATCTAAGAGTTACTAATACGGGTCAGTAGTGGGAGGGGAGATGTGCTGCCAGAGGCAGGGGCAGGGCTAGGCAGAGGTCCATGATTCGGGTAAATCGAAGTCGAAGTCGAACTCAAAGTCGAAGTCGAAGCCAAAGCAGAGGTCAAAGTTGCCCTCAAGTTGTCTGGCGCAAAACTTTCAATTGCTGCTGGGTCTTATCTTTATTATCGTCGCTTTTATTACGCTGACCATACCTAAGGAGGGGGCGTGGCCGATGCAACCGGAGCAGGGGTGTGTATTACTCATAAAGTATGTCATGTGTCATAAATGACAGATTCTTAGGCATGCTTCATTGATCCTTTTTTGGCCGCAACGCTTTTTACGATGCCACCACAGAGGCGAGCAGAGATACGGCACAAGAAGCTCTGTGTGTGTGAGGAAGTGAGAGAGCGAGAGATAGATGCTAGCTAAATTGTTGCAGTATCTGCCACGCACACACACACATACACACACACACACACACATACGAACACACACTCACACGCGCGTGTTTGAAGTTTGCTTTTGATAAATGAATGGATTTTCAAAGGCGACGTTAATGAAATACGCACACAACACGAACCACACACACACACACACACATAGCTCACACACATAGCTCACACAGAGGATGTTGGCTAGCTCAGCATGTGCTCCCTGTGCGTGTGTGTGTGTGTGTGCTTCTATATATCCTTCAATCTATCAAACTCACGTGTCCGTCGTGTCTCAATTTACTCGCTTAGTTTATGTTCAACTCGAGGAAGGCTTCTGCCTGCCTGCCTCTCTGCGTTGCCAAGTATTTTGATAGAGTCCGTTTGGCATATTTATGAAGTCAACGCAGCGGGCATTGAAAGGACACAAACAACAATGAGCAAGAGTGAGCGCCGAGCGTAAGGCGGCCAGAGAAAGATAGATATGGAGAGCTACAGAGAGGGGTGGCCATCGAAGCAATGAACCCGGTTGGCCTCTTAGCTAATGCTCTTGATTTTTGCATAGCAAAAATTCCAACGCTAGAAATTACTCTATTTGCATCGACGTAAGCGAGAAGTGGGATTGAGACATGAACAGAAGCATGTACTGCTCAGATAAACCAGTTCAATTGATTTGAATGCCGAATGAGCTACGTAGAGTATGCATAAATCTCAATTTGTTGGATTCAATTAGCAAACATGTTATCGATAATAACTGTTATCGCTGTCGATTATCGAAAGATTCCAGCCAAGCATGTGAGTGCTATGTGCATATACTAGCCTAGCTACATATGCCCATAACTTTGCTATCAACTATCGATAAATGTCATATAAGTGTTCCTGTTGTGATTATCGGCTCTTATCGATCTAAACTGTCATTTATCTTCGTTCCATTTGCTTAGATGTACTAGTGACTACTGGTATGTTAGCCACATATGAAACTATCTTCATTATCGACTATCGATAAATCTTATGTTGCTTGCAACAGCACTTAAATTAGCTTGCCACAGCTGGAACTCTCCCTCTCACTCTCACTCTGTCTCAATCTCGACCTCTTTCTCACACACTCTCTCGCTCTCTCTCGCTCTCTCTGTGTTTCACTCTCCTTATCTCTGAGGCAATCCAAAAATACTTAGCAGCCACGTCAAATGTCACTAAATAATGCAGAGAACCAATTACCAAGGCGAGGGCGAAATCAAGTGATCCCACTTGCAAATCCGCATCGCTCTTGTTGGTGTTGCAGCACTTCTCTTGGCTGCTGCTATTGTCGCTGAAGCTGAAGCTGAAGCTGTTTGGCGCTTTGTTTTCGCCTGCGGTGCCTGGGCGCTGAAAAGTATGCCACATCGAGAATCGAACCAAAAAGCAGAAGCAAAAGCAAAAGCAAAAGCAAACGCATTAAAAGCAACTTAATAATTCAGATCGAAGTCAGCAATCAGCGCCGCTGACATGTTGACAAACGACGCCGCCAACGACGCGGGCGATGCGGGCATACAGCTTACAGCACACAGCATACAAGCGGAATAAAAGTAAAAGGAGGCGTGGCTGGGCTGCGCTGCGCTGGGCGGTGGCGGGGGCAGGTCACGTGAGGATGAGGACAAGAGATTTACATTTTCAAAATCGAATGGCGACATAAGCCACCGCAAAGCAAAAGACACGCAACCACAGCCATAATGAAATCCATGATAAACAAGATAAACGAACTCAACAAAAAGTACATGGATACACACACACACACACACTGAGAGACACATATTCGCGCACACTCTATCAATATTTATGTGTGTGTCGAGAGAATATCGCACACTTGTGATATACTCTACTCAAATACATTCGTCGTATACTTAACGGAAGTTTTGACTGAATGAATCATTGAGATGAATCATATATGAATCATTGAGATGAATCATATATGAATCATTGGGATGAATCATAATTATTATATGAATCATTTAGATGAATCATATATGAATCATTAAGATGAATCATATATGAATCATTGAGATGAATCATATACGAATCATTGAGATGAATCATATATGAATCATTGAGATGAATCATATATAAATCATTGAGATGAATCATATATGAATCATTGAGATGAATCATATATGAATCATTGAGATGAATCATATATGAATCATTTAAATGAATCATATATGAATCATTGAGATGAATCATTGAGATGAATCATATATGAATCATATATGAATCATTGAGATGAATCATATATGAATCAATGAGATGAATCATATATGAATCATTGAGATGAATCATATATGAATCATTTAAATGAATTATATATGAATCATTGTGATGAATCATATATGAATCATTGAGATGAATAATATATGAATCATTGAGATGAATCATATATGAATCATTGAGATGAATCAATATGAATCGTTGAGATGAATCGTTGAGATGAATCATATATGAATCACTGAGATGAATCATATATGAATCATTGAGATGAATCATATATGAATCACTGAGATGAATCATATATGAATCATTGAAATGAATCATATATGAATCATTTCGATTAAATAAATGAATGAAATGAATAAATAAATGAAGATGAATCGTTTGAATAACTAATTTTCATAAAACCCCATATCCATTTCTATATTCAAATGTATTGAATCAGCTGATGCCCAAAGAAACATTCGAATTACTCAAAGCACTTGCTCGGGCATGAGTATATAAATTAATAGAATTTACGCTATGTAATTTCAACTAGAACCAAAGCCATTCAGCTTGACTAAGTACTTCCCTCAAATGTGAATCACATGACGGAACGTGAGATGACACGCCGTCTCTGCTAGCAAGTATACCCGATAGCAGTGAGGGCATGGGCAATGGAGTCGCGTCTTGCTGCCTTGGTGACAACCGCTGATACATTTGCTTATATCTATTTCAGTCATGCCGCTTTATGCGGAGACTCTGTTTTGGCATATCGGCTTGCAAAGCCACCACAGCGCTGGCAACCACCTTGTGGACCTGCCCCACCCCGACCCGCCCACCAAGCAGCGTCAGCTCTGCAGCACCACCCCCCACCACCCCCCCTCTAGCCATGGAGCCGAAGCCTTTGCTGCATTGGCGGCTCATCTTTGGTCGTTGTCAATGTTGTCTTCGATGTCTTCGTTTGCAATCAATGAAAGATTTATGACAACAAATACATATACACTCAAACACACGCACACACACACACACATTGGCTGCTTCTTCTTCTTCTTCGTCTTCTTCGTTCTTTTTTATGTCACATCATTATTTTTATTATGACGCTGCCGGCGGCGTCGGCCCGTTATTCGAGAGTGATTAGTGACTAAAAATGACAACAATAATAATTGCATTGGCTCTGCGTGTATGTATGTGTGTGTGTGTGAGTGTGTGTGTGTGCGTGTCGGCCACATGAATGATGTCCCATCCATGTTATTCGATATGATTCACAAATAAGTACAAATATTTGCTATCGCCGAGCGCTGTGCAACTGAAAGCAGCTTTCCAGGAAAAACTGATTGGTTTATGCCACATGCCGTCGCTAGATGGCGCCAAATTGTCCGCCAGCAATGGCCACAGCATTTCAAAGCATTTCAAAGCCCAACGCAGCAGACTTTTCAGCCTTAGCTTCCACAAATCAATGTGGAAATTTGAAATGAATACAGAATTAGGGAACAATTAAATACAGGAATCGAATGATTCCTTCTCTGGAATAGAGCAGTTCGATCTGATATGTACGATTGACTGTGGGACTGCGGTGGATAAGGAAGAGTGAGGGCGAGTGAGGGAGAGATGCAAAGGGAGAACATGAGGCCAATGGAACGGGGTTGCTATGCGTATCACTGGATTAAGAAAAGACGGTCAGAAATCAACAGGACTTAAATGAGAGATAACCCTTTATGGCCTCAGCTCTCGATTGTTGACTCTCTGGAATCATGCAGCTGATCGGCTTGGCTCAGGTTTGGTTCAGTTTTCAGGCATTCGGAGTGGTTCGCTTCGCTTCGGCTCGGTTCCTTGGCTTTTGGCAAATTTGTAAGTTAGTTCCGTTCAACTTGGACATGCAACAGCAGTTGTAGTACGCTGTGTGTGTGTGTGTGTGTGTGTGTGTGTGTGTATTGTCTCTATTATCTGATGTCTTCTGTCTGCTGTTTTGCTGCTGCTGCTGCTGCTAGCTCACATTTTGACACTAACTGCATTTAGTAGACTTTTAGCCACGCCCCCAACAAACAGCTCTGCCGCCCAACTGTCCGTCTGTCCGCCCAGCGTCCCATTTGCAAGCTGTAAGTGAAATCTTTCAGTGCGTGTAAAATGCCGTTGCTCGGTTTTTGGGTGCCACGCCCACACACTTGCAACACCAACAACAGCAACAACAAGAAGAGGCAACGAGTTGGACAACAATGAAATGCTTTTAGCATCGAGCTGCGAGCAGCGCCAAGCGAAATTAAGTTAACAACACACAGAGAGTGAGAGAGTGAGAGAGAGCGAGAGAGGGAGAGAGCGGTAGCGATAGAGAAAAAAAGTTTTGTGCACTGTTTTTATTGAAAATTGAGTTAAAAAACAGAAAGTGTCGACGTCGGCGACTCGTTTGCTGCGTGTTGTATTTTATTTTAACATGCTGCTGCTTCTTCCAATTGTTACACACACGCACACACACACACACACACACACAGATGACTGCATGCACTCACATAAATTGTTGTTGCAAAGTTTACTTTTGGCCTAGGCCCAAATCGAACGAAAGGTCTTAAAACAAATATAGTTTTTTTTTTTTCTATCAAGTGTAATTTATAAACGCTTAGCTAGCAATATTTTCTTGAGCTTTTTTTCTCAATATTCTCATATATTTTTTCAAGTGTATTCTTAAAAAAAACAAAAAAATTCTAATAAATTTTGAGCACATGAAACAAAAGAGAAAACGAGTTGACTGTTCAAGCAAGGTTTTTTTTTTATAAAATACTGCAACGACTTGCAACTAGCTAATCAACTTTCTGTTTTCCTTATGTGTACTCAGTGGAAGCCATAAATGCTTTGACAAGTCAGCTTAAATGAGAGACTCAGCTTATCAATTAGTGATTGCAATTTCAATTAAAAAATGCACTTCACTTCAATTGTTTAACTAAATATCGAGTCAGACTAGCGCTAGTTAAATCAAAAAAGTATTTCGTTAATAAAAACAATATTTACTAACAGCTCACTTATAACAAGACTATTCAACACTGCTTTTAACACTGATATAAATATCGATAAAGCAGGCTATTGCAACCATATTGTCATATCTGACATATGCATACATGTATTATAAATTATAGCTCTTGCTTGATAGCAACTCTTTTAATAGATATAGTTAGCAAGAGCAGAGCTTCCTCTTCATTCGCTCAAGGCTTAGGCTAACGCTTCATGTGAATATTGTAAATCCAAATGAATGCGAGTCAAAGGATTCGCTCAATTTGTTGATGGCCGGCTTCAGTTAAGCAGACAAACTTGCGCTTAGGTGCTCCAAGGAGTCTCAATAAAAGCTGTCGACAGGGCAATAACATCAACACAAACAGAGAGAGAGTGAGAAATGGAAACAAAGAGAGCGGGGGTGAGAAAGGGGGGGGGGGGGGGGAGAGGGCGAGAAAGGCAGAACAGACGCTCTTTAGTGTTGCCAAATCAGCGCAGAGATCACACAGAGATAGCTGCGTGTGTGTGAGTGTGTGTGTGTGAGCATAAAATTTATAAATTATTGAATCTATGAAAATATGAACATCACGTACGCGACGCCGCACGCTTTAGCTGCTTGTTTTTTCTTCTGCTTCCTCTCTCTCTCTCTCTCTCTCTCTCCCTCTCTCTCTGGGACGAACTATTCAGCAGCAGATACATCTACAGGCCATAGATACACGGATACAGATGCATAGATACAGATACAAGCAAGACAATCGCACAAAATGAACTTACAGTTATGCACAAAAAGCAAAGTATGTGTATGTGTGTGTGTGTGTGTGTGTGTGCGTACGTCAGAATATGCACAGAATTTCATTACGCTGCCTGCGTTCGTCGTTCGTTTTTATAAATAAATAAGTTGGCATCCCTGCCAACCAGCCAGCCAGTGAGCCAGCTAGCTAGCCTGCCAGCCTGTTTATTTGTTTGTTCGTTTGCTTGTTGTTTGTTAAAGTTTGTTCATCTGTTTCGTCGCGTTCGACGTGCTCAACATTATTGGCGGCTTCGCTGGCTACGCCAAGATACCAATTGAGTATGGTATGGGGGATGTAATAGACCCCCACCGGCAGACCCACCACAGAAACTCCTATCTATCTGCCAACCGGCACGAACCGCCCCAGCACCGCCCCCATCTTAACCATAGTTTGAAAAGGCGTCTGCCAGCAATAACGGTGCCAACTAGAAAACTTTTCTAATAATTCGTTTGATGAATTTCTTTTCCACGACACCAAAAACAAAAAGAATAAAAAAAGGGGCCAACGCAAAAGTCAGCAGCAAGCCAGACACGGGGACAAAATAAGAGGAAGCGGGCGAGAAGCGGATATATTCATTGCCTGGTCGCAGTTGGCGCAGCGTTCCTCGGGCAGACGCAACTGAACTATGCTGGCAATGCATAAGAGCTTTTAGCAAATAAACAATAAACCAGCTGTCAGCCAGCACTCGAAAATGTCGCAGCCCTCGCCTGATATTGAGAGAGGAAGGCAGCGCACTCCGACCAACTAATATGCAGATGAATGCGTGTAAGGTAATGCGTGATCTACTTTGGATTACTTTGAGCGCATTCCTCAGGCATATTGAATAGCGCCTGTTGGATGAGTGATGTACACACATACATACACGATCAGGCTCAGCTATCCTGTGTCCTAGGACATTCACATCCGATGATAAACTATGTATATTTGTATAGCTTTGTTTCTGTGATCTACTAATGAATCCACCATAGACCATAGCCCATAGTCCATAGTCCACAGTCCACAGTCCACAGTCCACAGTCCACAGTCCACAGTCCACAGTCCACAGTCCAGTCCACAGTCCACAGTCCACAGTCCACAGTCCACAGTCCACAGTCCATAGTCCATAGTCCATAGTCCATAGTCCATAGTCCATAGTCCATAGTCCATAGTCCATAGTCCATAGTCCATAGTCCATAATCCACAGTCCATAGTCCACAAATTACACTCCATAGTCCATTGAAATAGCTAAGAGGAATATTTCCTGAACGATTACCGAATAAATGAAAAAAGAATAAAATTTTTGGTGTTCAAATAATCGAAGATATTTATTTGAAACATTTTTGTTGTTTTTTTTTTTTTTAATAACAGTTACTCCATTAAAACAGGGCGCGAGCACACGTCCCCGGCATCAAGTAAAGGGGCGTGGTACCGTCCTGCAAGAGAAAGAACTTCATATAATACAATATAACAAAGAGAGAAATAATTATTTGTTGCTTACCTGAAAACCAACTCGAATTATGTGTTTTTTTTTTTGTTTGAGAAGTTGAATCTTGATAACAGTTTTGACTTTAAGACCGGCTAACGAAACTTCGATAGTTTCGTGTTCATGTGTTTTCCTAGTTTGTCGTTTTTTATCGTTATATTAGTTAGAATCGGTAGTTGTGCGCTCTTTTGTACGGATTGGATCTCATTGAGGTTCCTTACTAGAAGATTTTTCGCGTACGACGCTAACTGCAGCGCTCTGCTCAGAGCGCGGTACCGTCCCGCGTAGTAACTGCACACCGAAACATTTGAATACAATTGTATAATACATATATGGTATACTTACGAATTGAAGATGACATTGAGAGAACCAATCAAGATATTGCTAATTTAGGTATAAAGGTATGTAGTAGGTATGTAGTAGGTATGTTTGAAACCTATTTTTGGATAGTTTGCAATCGATATTCATCCGATTGATGAAACATATCACACACACAGAGGCTGTTGCTTGTGCTAGAAGAATGTAAAGTAGAATCTTTAGATTATGAATTATCTTATCAGATATCTTAGGAAATACTTACATATGTTTTTTTTTTTTTTTTTGTCTTTTAGGTATGTGTAACCTATAAGGAGTGGCAAACGCGTTCTTATATTTATGATATGGTGATGGATGAGACTCGAAGCATATTTTATACATATATACATATATATATATACATATATGTTTGGATGTACATATCTAGGTAACCATAACTGTCTTTGTTCATTCCTTTGAATATACATATATATAGTTATAAAAACATATACTACTATATGTATATATGCGTATATGCATTTGAATTTCTTGATGTATTGATAATTCTTGTTGCAGTGGTTTGTTTTATTCCGTTTAATTCAGTTGCGTTGATGTTCGTAGTTTACGCTGACATCCGCCAGATACCGACAGAGAATAGGCGCTCCCCCAGGCTTAGAAGGCCAATTTACATTGTTTGCATCATTGAATGATAGGTGTTATTTTGGTTCGCATCTAAATCGAAAATCGAAATCTGGATTAGTCAAATGTAATGTCAAGGCTATAAACTGCATATCTCACCTTTGTAAGTTTGACCTTGAAAGCCAACTCCTCTCTCTGGCGATGCATTTGTATATATGTATATATAAGTTGACCGCAGGATCTAAAATAAAAAAACAATATTTAAATTAAAACGAGTAAGAAAGCTCTTCTAGTCGAGACTGCTCGACTACGAAATCCCCTGAGCCCATCGAGCAAGGGATATTTCAATATGGATGAAATAATTCATTTATGTAAAAAAAAAAAAAAAAAAAAAAAAAAAAAAATAAATAAATAAATATACATGTCCAAAAAGTATAAAATAATTGATTTATGAAAAAAAAACATACATATCCAAAATAAATGTATATATAAGAAAAAAAAAAAAAAAAAAAAAAAAAAACATTGTGTAAAATATGTACTTACTTGTATTTGAATATAATTAATATAAATGGAAATAATAAACACAAATTTTGTACTTTTTGCCAAACGTCCGGCGAAGCATTTTGAGAAACTGAATTTACATTTTACTTGATTTTACGAAAAGTGATGAAAAAAAAACCGAGAAAAATAAATGGACCGAAAAAATTGAAACATTTCCAAAATTCGATTTTCACAAAAAAAATTTAGAATTTTAGGCAGTTTTCACCCGCTCCGGTTGAGCTGTGAATACTGACTGTGAATATTGTGTGAGCTCGCCTCACTCCCTAGCTCGGAGCTTGGCACAAGCCTACTTGGATCAAATACCAAATTCGAACATGGGCACTGCCAACTTGGATCAGTGAAATAATCTGAGCATGGGCACAGCCAACTCGATTGAGAACAAAATTTGACTAAAGTCTCGACTGGAAATCAGGCGTTGAGCTGCTTATTTGTCCTTCAGCGGATTAACGAGAAGTATAATAAATATATTTAAATTATGCGCATTACTTGAGATGCACAGAGAGAGAGAGAGAGAGAGAGAGAGAGAGAGAGAGAGAGAGAGAGAGAGAGAGAAAGAGAGAGAAGAGAGCAAGAGAGAGAAATCCAGCTGTAGCCAAGGCAAACATGTTTGCATTTGGTCTTAGCCGCCACCAGCCAGCTCCATCAGGCCAGGGACCACAGCTCGTATACGTAATCTATTTAATGCAACCAAGCAAGCGTGCGAGCTATGTGTGTGCGTGTGTGTGTGTGTGCGTGTGTGTGTGTGCGTGTGTGTGTGTAGCTGCTCACTTTGGCATTATCAACTCATAAATATTTATTGAATTTTAAGAAATTTTCAAAAATTGGTTACAGAAGTAGCCAAAGGTCCGAGGCCAGCCCAGCCCTGCCCAGACCAGACCTGCCCAATCTCTGGCGCTGGCTCTGGCTCTGACTTCAGCTACTGCGCTGCGTGGGCGGGCAGCATCGACGACTTGGCTATCAACAGATATCCGTCATCGATTCTTCTTAGTCGCCACCCCTGCCACGCACATCCCCTTGCCGCGAGCATCCGCTGCGCTGTTCGCCTGTCGTTCCGTTTGCATTCTCTTATTTGGATTATAATTTTTTCCATTTCACATATGAATGCGTTTGCTGTCGCTCTCTCGTTCTCTGTCTCTCTCTCTCACTCTTGTTCTCTATCTGTTTCTTTATTTTATTTTTTTTTTGCTCTTGTCCGTCCAGTTGTCAATTTCCATTTTCATTTTCATTGCGTCGCGCAGCGCAGCAGTCCTCGGGGCAGGCGTAACTCCAAGTAGCTTTCTCTCCGGGCTGCGCAAAAGATTAACAAAAATTGTTGCCAAAAGAAAAACCAGGCCAAAAACTGAGAGAACTAAAGCAATAAAAGATGGCAACAAGAGTTAAGCAGATATTACGAATATGTTTATGTAGCCTTAGCTAAGCTATATTTGGTTATCTTTTACTTTCAATTGTTTGTTGTTGCTCGCAGTTAATATGGGAGGTGAGAGTAGAAAGATATGATAGGTAATTCTATTGCCTTACTATGCGATTCTCATCAGTGCTGGAGTATATGTACTATATGAATGTGTGAGGAGAGAAGCAGAATATAATCATTGGCTAATGCGATTCTCAACTATTAATGAAACACATATGTATGTGTGTATGCAGAAATGTATTTGGAATATCGGCTAATTTGATTGATTACTTTTCGTTTATGGGTGTATAAGTATGGCGGACATAAAATATTCTTTTAAATACTTTGCAAGTTCCAAGTTAGATAGACTTTTACATTAGTAGGCTTTTCATTAGTAATCAAAATTAAAGTCAATTTCTGCAATTACGTTATACAACATTATGGACCGCCCCTGGGCTTCCGCATCACCCATTGGCTCATCCTCTTTGACCATTGGCCTCACAAAGCGACTCCGTACGTAGTGCAGATGTTTATTGATTACAAAAAACACACTAATATGGCGTACTCAACTAATTAATAGACAAACCGACAAAGGAGCAATTGGCTGGGTTAACGGTTCTAGCACACATTGACTTTCAAGCCCCCTGCATACCCCGTTCCCGTCTCGTTTCTTTCGGCCGGGTCGTGCAACAGCTTCTGTGGCAGATGCAATTGAACACACTTTGGTGTTGTGTTTGTAATTATGAAATGAACTTTGACCCGGTGCGCGACCAATCTGTGGCTCTTTGCCACTTTAATCGCATTAAAATGCACGTAGCGCCACTGAACTCCTGTGGGGCCACGCCCCACACACCCCACACGCCCACAATATGCAAAATTAACTTGTTGATGTGACGAAACGAAATGGGCATGCGGCATCGGGGCATCGGGCAATGGGGAGCAACCATTTGATGGCAGTTTGAAAATCGTTACGTGTTCGAATCTTATTAGTGGTTTATAATTACAATTGTATACAGGCCAATTATGTTACGAGACAAAGCGAGGGAGGCACACAGGTATGTGCGAGGTGTGTGTGTGTGTGAATGTGTGGGTTTGGTTAATTAACCAACATCGGAGCCAGCCTTTGAGTGTGTGCCTGTGCGTGTGTGTGTTTGAGTATCTTAATAATGATGTTCATTTCAAAAGCAAATCTCATATTGTATACACACACACACACGCACACATGCAGCTGGAGAATTGTCTTTATGTAAATGGAAACAGCAATTTATGCATATGTATTTGTTGCATAACTTAGCGCATAGATAACACACACACAGGCAGACACGCACACACACTCACACACACTCACACTTGGCGCTTCCTTCACACCGCCAATTTGCGCAATGGGCGCAACGGTTGCGATGGGTGGCTCCAGCCAGCGCACCACTGGACGGTCTACTATTACTATTTCAAAGTGTATTTGGTAATTGAATCCACGTCTGCAATCCGTGGTCTGTGGTCGATAATTTCATTTTAAGCCACATTGCGAATACAAATTAGAGGCGCCCAAACTTGTCAAGCGGCAGCGCTCATGATGCATCCAATGCCAATGTCCAGCCAGAGCCTAAGACAAAAGCACCCCTCCCCCCTCCCTCCACGCAGATGGGGGAGTGTCCGCGCTTACGTATTGACAGCTGGCAGACGTAGTAGCAGCAATTGCAATTATATTCAAACAATTGGATGGATTTGACGAGCTTTACGCATAGCTGAGTGTTTCACTGGCGATCTCTGGGACGAATGGAATTGCCCTTGGCTTTCCACTGCAAAGATGCATGTGGCATAGATGGCAATGGTAAGACGAATCCAAATCCAC
Source organism: Drosophila navojoa (assembly GCF_054131105.1). NCBI lineage: Eukaryota > Metazoa > Arthropoda > Insecta > Diptera > Drosophilidae > Drosophila > Drosophila navojoa. The sequence continues at coordinate 7,783,098 of NC_142895.1, read as the reverse complement.
AATTTATAACGTTTTAGCTTATCTGATAACCAAGTTTACTTTAGTGAATGCCCCTTTAATAAAAATTAATTTATTTTTAATACATATTATTTAAAAAAATATATATTTATTATCTTTTGCATCTATTTTCACTTTAAATATTTATTATTTCTTATATTTATTTTTTTTTTAATTAATTTTTTTATTATCTAAAACAAATATTTTTTCTGGTCTTTTTTACACTACATTATTTACTATTTCTTATATTTATTTATTTTTTTTAAATTTATTTTTTTACTATCCAAAACAAATATTTTTTATGGTCTTATTACACTACATTATTTACAAATAGAGACAAACATAATTTTTTTTTGTATTATATTAAAAAAAAAAAAAAATTTTTTTAAATCATTTTTTTTTTTACATTTTTTTTTGCACATTGCACAAAAAATATGTTTTTATGGTTTAAGTTTACTTTTTTCTCTATTATTAATATAATTTATTATTTTTTTTAAGTATGTTGATTTAATGTATTTCAATCATCATTTTTAATCGAATATAAATCCATATATATTATATATAGTATATTATTTCCACTAAAAGTAAGAATAAGAAAAATTGCCAGGTCTCAACACGATTGCACTTGGACCTTATCAGCCGTATTTCTCGTATTCCCAGAGTTTCCAGCCAACTAGCTATTAATACATAAAACTTGTCTTTTCCGACAGTATTATCTTATCTTATGTTTTATTTAGCCGGAGCTTAACAACTTAACACCTAGGCATCCCCATCTACTTGGATCTGTTTCCTTATCTAATCCCGCTTCATCAGCAACTTTGTGGATCTAGTCTGAATGCGGTCGTATAATTTTGGATCTTTGTTTGCTAATTAACAGACTTGCTGGAGAAGCTCTTATAACTGTTCTATGAGCTGCTATAAAACACCCCGCCAGACGCGCTACTGTTAAGCACTGCGCCGACGTCAACCTCAAAGAGCGAATCGCAGATGTGAAAGAGTCAAAGAGCGCGGCGCTGTTAAGTGGAATGTTAAGGGAATTCCTGTTGAGGCCGCAGGCAGATGAAGCTAATGAAATGCCAAAAAGATGTGATTGATGGCGAAGAGAGTTGCAGGCTCTTATACGCATGGTGTGTGTCCTGGCTAAGTGGGCGGCTGCTATGCGTGGACATACTCTGTCTATAGGGGTTGCTCAACTAGGGGGTGGCAAGCAAGCGGCAGAGCTACTGAAAAATCTGAAATCAACTTGTAATCAGATGTAAGCGGCGCATTTTATAGCAGCCGCCAGTCTGTTATACGTGCAAAGAGCGCGTGGTGCTCTCTTCCTGTTGCGGCTCTCGCGACCACTGTTAACAGTTAACAGAGCGCGCTGTTAGCGAACTATTACATAACTGTTATACCAGCTAACAGGCACCTGCCACCAACATATTTTGCGAGTGCGCCGCACATGCCACACCGCGGCATTCAGCAGTCACACCAAACAAAGAAATGCGGCGAGTTTTGATTGCGACACGAATGAGAATGTTATAAATCGATTAACACAGCCAACGCATGAGCATTGACAATTTACAAGCTGGCTGTAAGCCTCATTGTAAGCCTCAATCATACGCACTGCAATCCATTTGAGGTGCATTCAAAACTTGTTGAACATAAGGCAATCTATATTTATTTTATGTATGGGAGGCATGCTCAAGAGACCACCTGAAGTTCCATTAGGAAATTCAATAGCCATTGACTTGATTAGTTTACGCTGGGATTTTTGCCTGCTCGCCTGCTATCATATGCCACAAGACCTAGAGCTTAGAAATTCTATGAGACATTCGTCATTATATGAGCGCAATTGAAATATCTATGGATCGCCGTTAGTTTCTTTATTGATATTAACTTAAATCTTCATTGCAGCTCTGTTAGTATAGATAGAATATTGGAGGAACAGTTGCTTAGAGATACGGCGCCATTAAATTTGTTACAGCGTTTTATTATATTTGGACTTCCAAACTCATTGTCCTAAGTATATATTAGAGGAGTGATAATATGTCTATGTCTAGAGTATTATATAAAATAAAATCATGGAATACTGAAGCAACTCTGAAGAAGATTATTAATACGTTGTTTTACTTATTTCTTGATATATAAACTTTAATAAGTAAGAAAAAAAAATAATAATAAAATAATAATATAATAATAATAAAAATAAATAATAAAGAATAATAATAAACATACTAATATAATAATCATACTAATCATAATATATAATCACATAATAACTCATCATAATATCTAATAATTATAATAAATCTAATAATCCTACTACCTCATCATATACTAATAATAATAATTATAATAATATAATAATAATCCTAATAATATATATAACATAATAAATATAATTTGTTTTAATTTGTTTTCATTGGTTTTTTTATTTTAATTTAAAAATCCGTTTATTTTTTTTAATCAATAGAGTTTTTTTTTTTTTTTTTAAATATATACGCATATAATTCATTTTAAATATTTTACAAATTATTGAATATGTTTTTGATTTCCTACAGTTTCCCAATTTCTTATTTTTATTTATTTTTTTTTTATTTTTTGAATTTTTCATAAATTATTTTGCAACTCTATTTATTTCTATAGAATTTTATTGCTTTAAAATTGCATAAGCGCAAATGTGTTTGTGTTTGTGTTTCCATTTGAAGGGAAAGTCTTGGACCGTTGTGATGGCACGCCTTTCCCTTGATTGTTCGGGGTATTCATGGAAGATTTATTAGGCTCAATAATTGTAAAGAATGTGCAGGAGTACAACAACTACAACAATAAAGGCTACAGCAGAAATAATAAAAAACTTCTCACATTTGGTTTTTGCTAACAAATTTGATTTATAAATCATTTATTTGCATGCGCCTCTCGCCTCTCACACACTTTTCCCCTCTCTCTCTCTCTCTCTCCCATCCTCCCTCACCCTCTATTGCCGGCTGTCTCCTTATCCGGTTCGTTATTGATGTACATTAAGAAAAGTGCTAAAATATTAAAGCTAATTGTATGCAAGATATGATTTTTATTCGCAACGCGCGCTCCTTTCTATCTGTGTGTGTGTGTGTGTGGAAGTCTGTATGTGTGGGTGGTTGGAAAAATCAAAATTTTACGCTCTGTTACACATTCCTAAAGGCTGCACAAAGTTACGCCAAAAGCGAGCGGTAAATGTAGCCAGGGCTAGGGGCGGGGCTCCAGTAAGAGGCTAGTGGCTTGAGCTTGGGGCTGTTTGTTGCAGGAGGCAGACAAGACGAAGGATGTGTGTGTGTGTGTGTGTGTGGAGGGAGGAATGGGGTACAGTGCTTATATATATGGAGATATGTGTATCTATGTGTGCTTAAGTGCGTGTTTATGGCGCAATAAAACAGACCCTAACAGGCTAACACACACACGCACACACACACACACACACACACACTTGTGAATGCTGCTGCCGCTGTTGCATGCCGCCAGCCAAATGAAGCGACCAAAAAGGCAGCAGCATAAGCCCAAGCCTTAGCCAAAGCCCAAGCTCGAGCTCAGATTCAAAGCCAAAAAAAAAAAGAAAATAGCAGAAGATGAGAAAAGCACAGCCAGCTGCCTGTCTGGCCGGCTGTCTGGCAGAGTCTGTCTGGCTGTCGCCCTGTCTCTCCGTCTGTCCGTCTGTCCGTCTGGCAGCCAGCATCTTTGGCTGTGTCTTTCCGCTTGTCTGCGACGCATTTATGACTTCCACACAGACACAGCTCTGACTGCATAGCCTGCATATAGGCGCATAGACATATGTCTTATCACACACACACACACACACACTCCCTCTCTCACACACACACTCTCGCAGCACTGCTGCCTGCTGTCAAATGCCATACTAAACCGATAATCCAATCATAAGTTATAGTCAAATGAGTTTGCTCTTCAATAAATTTTCGCCAACATCTTATTTTATTTTTTTTTTTTTTTCGATGCCCCCTGCAAAAGGTTCGAACAAAGTGCGCACTCAACTCGTAACACCAAATGATAGATGTTACGACTCTATACAGGCAGTTATATAAATATATTGAACTATATGTACACATATATCTTGTATATAATCGTACTGTTATAGATTGAATTATTATAGAGTTATCTTTTGTCTAACAGAGCCCAGCTAGTTTGTTACTTTGGAATGTGTCAAGGATGTTTAATCTTACTAAGGATAGTATTTCAATTCATTATAATTTTATTTTATTTTTTATTGGAATAATCGTTAAATGAAAGTAAATTTTTAATATTGTATTATAATATATGAAAATAATAATATTCATTTATTATTATTATAGGAAAGTATATGATACTGAATAGGACTTATAAAAGCAGAGAGATATAGAGAAAGAGATAGATAGAGAGGGTGAGGGAGAGAGAGAGAGAGAGAGAGAGAGAGATAGGAGTGGCCTACTCATCTAACACGTTTCATATAGCACGAAACCAATTAGCCAGATACTCGACAAGTTGTCAGCTACTCAAATTTAACGCACTGCACAACTTGCAACTCGCAACTCTCAGCTCGCAACGTGCAACGTGCAACGAGCAACGTGCAACAACTTACAGGCCAGGCAACGCAAATGGCTGCCATTTGGCTGCAATGCCACAAGATGGGCCAAACCACCTGCCCGATAGCCAGAGCCTGGCAACTTCCCGGTGTATGGGCGGCAGTGCACTTAGCCACGCCCCTAGAAAACAAGTCGAGCGTGAAATGAAACGATCTGCTGGCAACTGACGTCACATGAAAACCGAGCTGAAGTCATTAGCACACTGGAAAACCTAAGGAAACTTCTATTAGTTATAAGTGGCATAGGCGTAATGCATAGATAAAAGTCTTGGACCTCCAGCTCTAATATCTCGACAAATCTATTAGTTAACTAAAATATAAAATATTCCAAGGATTTCTATACATTATGTTTATCTTTATTCCAATTTGCATAACTCTACGCCATATAGTACTCGAGATTGACATCGTAAAGTGAAATATGCAAAGGCTACCCTTATACCAAATTTAGTGCCTCTAGCTCTGATAGTTTTCGAGCTACAGCAAGTGACAGCTGTGGACTTGGCTTTGGTTAGACGCGTAAATCGAATTATTCAAAGCATTTGCAGTGCTTTGGGAATACTACAGAGAGCTAGAGAGTGAGAGAGAGAGATAGAGCAGTAGACAAAAAGTACAATTCACTTATAATTATGAGCACTTGTTATTGTAATATATGAAATATCTATAGATTGACTGCATAACTAATTAGCTAAGGGAGCTCGCAGCCGACGCAGCCGAAGGAGGAGGCCGAGGAGGAGGAGGAGGGGTGGTGGCGTTGCCCATTTTGTGGCTGTGGCTGCTCCAGAGGACAATTTAACCAACTGGCCAACATTTTGCGCAGCAAATTTCATAAACGTGGCAAATGCCCGGGAGCGTGTTTGTGCGAGTGTGTGTGTGTGTGTGCGATAATATATATACGTACGAGGGTGCGTATGCGTGTGAGTGTGGGTGTGGGTGTGTGGATGGCTTTTATTGAAAAACGTAATAAGCCCATGCCGCAGTCAGCGTACATATGTCGCGGGTTTCCTTTTGTATTGTCATTGGCGTCGATGTCCTTGTTGTAGACCATGTTGTTGTTCTTGCTGTTGTTGTTGTTAAGCTCGGTGCCGTTTTATGTGTGTGTGTGTGTGTTGCCCTTATGCGTGTGTGTAACAACTATTAGAAAAGAGCAGCAGCAGCAGGAGCAGGAGCAGGAGCAGCAGCAGCCGCAACAGGAGCAACAGGATTGCTACTTCGTCGCCTTCCGCCGCATTGTCCTTTGGCTGACTTTTGAAGTTTTGCACGAGCAGCGACTGCCTTGTTACATGTATTTTTGTCAGTGTGTGTGTGTGTGTGTGTTTTTTTTTTTCTTGTATTTTTTTGTGTATTTTTGTTTTTGCTAGACTCCCGGCCTGGCCTGCAAACGTTTATGATGTCCTGCAAATGTCCCTTTTAACAACGCACCCACTGTGCCTGCGTGAGTGTGTGTTTGCGTGTGTGTGTGTGTTTGCGTGTGTGTGTGTGTGTGTGCACTCTTCTTTTGTTACAACGATTTTTGCGCAATTTCTTTTGTGCTTTGTGCTTTGTGCGGTGCTGCGGCTGTGCTGTCATAACTGTCGCTCTTCTGCTGTTGTCCAGAACGACAACGACGACAACGAGGCACCACCACCACGGCCAACGATGTGGATGACGACGTGAACGTGGCTGTTGCTGTTGCCGTTGCTGCTGCTGCTGCTGCTCTTGTTGCTGCTGAGCACATGCAATTAGTGCCAAATGTTTCCATATTTTTGCACACACACACACACAACACACACACACTCGCACACAGGCAGAGAGCAAGTGAACGGTGTCCAGTCCACAGTTGACCACACCATCCCGAGCAGCGTGCAGCATTCACTGACAAAACATCGCACCCTTGCACCCTTGCACCCGGATGCCCCTGCCCCTGCCCAGGTCCCTGCTCCTGCTCCTGCTGCTGCTGCTCCTTTGCACCCTCTGCGTGGCCCCTTGCCCTTTGCACCCCTACGCTCCGGCACCCGCAACCGCAGCAATCGTCCAATGTGGCAGCAGGACAAAGAACAAAAAAAAAAAAAGAAAAAAGAGCAACATTTTTCGTTTCATTGTTGCCAGGCTCTGCAGCATTGGCATCGCAGTGTTGCATATCCTCACAGGATACTGCCAGTCGTAGTCCACAGTGCTGGCATAGCATTTGGCATAGTTTCATTCCAATATTTACCTAATATGATTGATTCTATTTGTAGTCCAATGCATATTTCAGATACAGAAATTCAGAGGATACAAAGATTTTGCCCATTATATATGCCATATGTCACAGATTCTGACTGGGATATGGATCCGAATTGCTTATGAGACATATCTTTTACATTTTATATTCCAAGCTCCAACTTTCACATTCCATGTATAATAATATATTTACCATATTCTTTAATCCACATGACATTTTCCATTATTCATATTCCTTATTATATGTTGCATATTTCATATTCCATACAATAAATTCAATGTGACTTATTATATTTATATCATATCAATATATCATAGTCATATTTAGATCTTTCAACTGCCAGGAAAACTCTTATATCGAGGGATCACTGTGTTACAGTTTCTAGACCTAATGGATCAGGCGAGCATTTGATAGATATTTCCAGGTACTTGACTCAAACACCTTGCCATGCTGCATATACCCCGCTTGCAGTGCTGCTGCCGTATACAGGGTATACGGACGGAGAGTGGCCGCAGTGCCGGGCGGCTGGCTGTGTAAACGGCCGTAACATTCTGCACATATCCTTTCAGTGTGTGCGTGTTTGGTTAATTATACATTTTGCATGCATACAACCATGTGTCTGTATCTGTGTTTATGCGTGTGTGTGTGTGTGTGTATAGGAATTTGCGTATGTGTGTGCACATATCCGATTTCGTATGACCGAATGTCGATAACAATATGCGATTCAATATATATACAATCTATGTATATATGTATATGTATGCATATATATATGTATACATCTATAGATATATGCATATAACATGTATATATGTATCTACATATACGTCTTTCACATTTTTTTTTTTTTGCTGTTGTTGTTGTTGTTGTTGTCGTTGCTGAAGTGGGTGCTGGCTTTTGTTACATGCACCGTTCACTTCATAATTTCGTAGCTATTTTTAGGCTTTTCGGCGCAGGAAGTGAGCGTGACGCACGTCCTTACAAAATGACCCCAGGACCTGTTCACTGGCCCAGTTATCTATTGTTCAGCACACACACACACATCTCTCTCTCTCTCTCTCTCTCTCTCTTTCTCTGTGTGTGTGTAAGCAGCATTTCACTTTGGCTAAATTTGTAGCTCTAACAAGCACCGTCTCTTTTGCTATTATGCTCCATGGTCACTTTATTTGACAAATCAAATACGCCTTGGCCCTGTGTGGTTCGCCTCTGCCTTGCCTGTTGCTTGCTCTGGGTAACGTATGTAGTATTTCCTTGCTGTCCATGTCCACATCTTGCTCTGACCTGCATATCTATACGGGTCAGGTTGGCTATAATTGAATTGTTTTGTAATTGAATCATATCTTGAATGACTACTATCATTGTCATCCTTGGCATCCCGTCTGCATGCCCCTCACAACCTGCTGCTGCGTGTTTCTTGCAGATACAAACTTATCATTTAAATACATCCATATGTGTAGTACATTTTCTAGATGACATATGCTTTGCCCTACTTTCTATACTGCTGCTCCTTGCTATAGATATATATCTAGTTCTTAATGCATATCTATATTATATTTATATCACTTGTAATCCTTAATACTTTATCCACTTCCTCTCCTACTTCTTCTGCTTCTTTCCTATAGACACTTTACTCATTTTTTTCTAATATTTATATTTTAGTCACAATAATACAAAAATCTTCATCCTTTCGCCAATTTCTTCTACTCATCATTCTAGGGTATTCTAATACGTAAAAACTGTTTTATCTCCTCAATTATTTTTTATGCTATATTCTTTTCTTTTAGTTCCTAAGACAATCTTAATTCTTTCTTTCAGCTTTCCCCTTCTCTTACTTTTGCTGTTTCACTCTTATCTTATTCCATATGCGATTTCTATTATTCTATCCTATAATCCTATATCCTATCCCTCCTCTTCTTTCACCTTCCATTTAAATTACTTCGACTTTTTTCATTCAAATGACATTATTTAAAATCTCCTCCATTCCTCTAGTTCATATAGTAAGTAATACTATTTAGTTTTATCCTTTTCTTCCTTTCTCCTCATACTCCTATGTTTCTTGCATCTACCTAGCTCAGCGTATAATCTCAGTTCTTGTATCTTTTACATTCATCTTATTCATACGTTATTCATATAGATATATTCGTTGCGCTCCTCCATTCGCCGTCCTCGTCTGGGCTACATCTTAGCATCTCGTTGGCTTTGTTCACACTGCTTATTTATGGATGCTGTAGCAATTCTTCAATTTGTTTGTTTTCTGTGACGCCTTGGCCTAGGCATATTAGGCTTTGGATTGTAGCCCCAAGTTTTGCGATGCAGCCGGGCCCGGGCCCGTGCCCAGTGCAGATTTTTGCCTCGCCCTCTGCCCACAGAGTGCCCGTGCCTCGGCGCTGCCCGGCTCCCCCTTTGAGCGTTTAGTCTGCTGCATCATTTATCATGTGAAATGCGCCAGACACAACAGCCAATCAGACCAGCCCCGGGACTGGCAGCAGCGCCCGTACGTAGCTGGACTCGATATGGTTTTGGCACTGGGTCGGGGTCGGGGTCGGGGTCGAGGTCTGCCCATGGACTAACTATGCAGACCGACAGCTGCACTGGCTGTTGCCCTGGCCGTGGCAATGGGCCTCGTTCAGTGCCCGGCTGGGTTACGGCTGCCGCTACGGCTACGGCTACGGTTACGGCGTTTGGCTTTGGCTTTGGCTTCGGCTTCGGCCTCATAAAAACAAGTGCAAATGCAATTTGAAAACAACATTGTGCCAGCAGCTCGGCGGGCGACTTGTTAGCCGGGCCATGGGCTTAACGGTATTTGGTAATTAATAGGCCATATAATGTACGATATGACTGCAAGTGCGAGTGGGAGTGGATGTGTATGTGAGTGTGTGTGCGAGTGTCTATGTCTGTATGTGTGCGTGTGTGCTCTGTCAGGGGTTTTTATGATTTAAATTGTGCGCCTGAAATACAATAATAACTCCGGGCACTTGGCAAACAAATAAATTAATTGAGCTGCGTGAATGGAGCTTGCAACCCTCTCTATCTCTCTCTCCCACATTCGCTCTCCCTCTCTCTCTCTCTCTCTCTCTTTGGCTCACATGCTATCTCTTTCTGTTTATAGAAAAGTATTGTGAAAGAAATATGAAGTGATAGAAATTCAAACTACTAACTCGAACTCCAGTACTAGAGCTATGTATTTAGGGTATACACGACTACGCAATACCCTATACCGAAATCAAAATGCTATAGGGATAGCAGAGAGCTTCGCTCAATGGGCGTGACCCTAAGGAGCATATGGTATACTATTTTATAGAGTATATTAAGGGAATACTAAAAATATATGTGCTATAACCGACTGTGCAATACCCTATACTGAAAAGAAAAATTCATTGCTTTAGCTTAAAGCTTACTTCAATTGATTTCAGAATATAATAACGTAGAATAACGTAGATCTATAAAATTCTTCTCTTTCCATTCAGACAAGTCTGCAATTCGCCAATATACCCGCTTCATTGCAAAAAAGAAGGACTATAGCAGAACAACGTTCAGTCATCCAAGCGACCCGCATGCATTGAGTAAATTTAATTGAACGGCCACAGCAGGAAGGAAACAGACCGACGGACCAACTGGCAGGAGGCGCGGCCAAAGGATCAGACAACTATTAGCTCTATGTGGGTGTGCGACGATAGGGTAACTAGCCGCACATCAGGCCGACGGTGTGGGTAAGTGTATGTGTGCCATAAAAGGCAGCTTTTTATTGCAGAAGTCTATATGTCTCTCTCTCTCTATGTATGTATGTATGTGTATGTGCACATGTCTGTGGTATATGTATATGCATTATCAAATGCAGCTGTTGCAAATTTATTTGTTGTATTAGTTGTTGTTTTAGTGCTTACGACGTCCATAAGTCAGTTAAATAAATCATTGAAACATCTATAAATAGTTCCATATATATATGAAAGAGAGTGAGAGAGAGAGTGGGTAAGAGTGAGACGGGTAGATAGCGTCATGTTTATGCATTGCATAGGTCAAGAGAGCAGGTTTTATTCTTCAATTGCTGGCTGGAATTCCATAGGATAATTGTTGTTTTCCTGTTAATAAAACTGAGCTGGGCTAAGTACCATTCAACTGTTACACAATACAGAAAGTAAATACTGGAAAAATAATTTAATAGTTCAGCTCTAGGGCTCAAATGTGGGAATTATTAACAGAAAAGTTGAAGGGTAAAATGTTCAATTCAAAGCGTTGGAATTTGATGCAAGACTGAACTGAATTTTGTAACTAGAGATGGATGAAAATATATGATAAAGCAGTATAAAAGAGAATATGAAGAATCGGAGGATGGAATTAAAGGAAAAAGAAATCCAAAAGTGAGAAATCCAAGTGTGAGGTGCAGACAAGAATTCAAGTAACAAAAGAGATAGAAAAGGAGTAGATCTAAAAAAGAATCCCTATGAACAAGAAAGGAGTCAAGAATATGCAAAGAAAAATAGATGAAAGATATGAGAGAAGTATATATAGTATAATAGTACAATAAATGAAGAACAGAGGAAATGAGGAAAAGGGAAGAATTGAAAATAGAAGTGAAAAACAAAAATATGATACAGGAATCAAATTTCTCTTTTATTTATTCTCTCCAAAGTTATACGTCTATAGGACTTATTCACATCTCAGGCAGGCCTAATTCATAAATAACTTCAGTTATATTGAGTGCCCCTCAATTGCCTCACTTCCAATGCCAGCCACATCAGTTTCGTTCCACATACTTTAGTTGAGCATTCGCCTTAAGTATCCAATAAAATCAAAGTTATGATCAGGCAGGTGTGGCTGACAGTCAGAAGAGACCGCAGCAAAAATGTCTGCCATATTGGGAGCACTTTATGGAAGCTGAAATTTCGTGATATGCTTTATGCTAATTGCAGGAATCGGGCATTCTAGCTTTGCAATGTAGTTTGCAGCCAGGCTGCAACTTTAGCACTTTGTTTTATTGATTGGTGAGCAGAATTTCATTTCATTTAATTATGATATTTATGTACTCATATTCATTAGTTTTAATGTGCGAGCCATAAATTTGCCTACGCACGCATGCAGAGTCCATGGTAAATTTATGATTTTGCAACGGATAAAGACCTCATGTTAAATTTATTATGCGCCCAGTGTGAGTATTTTAATGGTTAACTATGCAGTTAAATTTGACTCGATTCCAAATTTGATGAGCATTCAATATACACACATACATACACATACACATACATTTTAATGCCTATCAAAGTGGGCGTGGCTATATGAAAGCACCCGCCTAGAGCGAAGCAAAGCGCAGCTAAAAGGCTCAAGAGATTTACGCATTTGCGTTTTAATACTATGAATTATAATTAAGTAGAAGAGCAAAATAATGCCAACTTTCAAGTTGTTTTAATAGTTTTTGGGCACATATAAAACGGCAACAGGCTTAAGTAATCAGACACATGTGCACAGCCATAGAGTGGAAGAGGGAGAGGGAGAGGAGGGGAGTGAGAGTGAGAGTGAGGCAAAGTTTGATGAGCCAGCGACTTGGTTGGGCTTAACAAGCCTAAGCGAAACGTTTTGCCTGTTTGGGTTTTCAAGGATTTCATGCGCTTAATGGATATACATATATACACACATATACACACACACACATATATATATGTATATGTATATGTGCTTTGTGGTCTGGCATAAAATGCTATTGAAATTCGGGCGCGCTGCTCTTAATTAATAAGTGTGTTGCATTTGACACCCTTAGCGCGCCAGCCCTGAAACCCTGACCCCTGACACCGCCCCCTAATTCTGTGGCATTTTTAGCGATTTTCATTTATTGGGCAAACATTTGCAGCCATGTGCTATGCATGTGTGTGTGTGCTATGTGTGTGTGTGTTTGCCAATAAACCCATCAAATGTTTGTAAATTAATTTTCTTGCTCATCACGGCTGTTGTTATTGGCTTTTAATGCGCATTTGGCTTTGCCCTTGCCTCAGCCTTTGCCATTCAGCATCCAGCTCTCGATTCGCCTCGAGTTTGAGTTTGAGTTCGAGTTCGAGCTCGATGACTTTGATGACTTTAATCATTTGCGCCATATGCGCCGCAATAATGACGTCATAATGCCATTTCCCAAATTGAGGCAATCCAATTCGATTCTCTGTACTTGTGAAGTGGTTCGACAATTCTTTTCACCTTCTCGATTTCAACTGAGAAAAGCGGTTGGGAAATTATGTAATGAAAGAGTTACGAAGGAAGTGCTTTAATTTTATCTCCTTTCTCTCTCTTTCTCTACCTTCTTCGAGCTCGCTTCCCAACTATTTTCAACCGACTTTTCCCTCTCTCAATCGGAATCTCCATTGTCTTTTCTCTTTCGTTTTTTCACTTTTTCTCTCTCTCTCTCTCTCTCTCTCTCTCTTTGTTTCTCCTTCTCTCTGTCTATTTTCTTTTCAACCCTTTTCTCTCTTTATTTTTGTCTTTCCTTATGTATATCGTTTTCTCTTCATCTCGTTTGTCTTTTTCACTCTTTTTCTTACTCCATCTCTCTCTTCTCTTCTCTCCAATCTTCAATCGCCGCCTTCAGCTTCGTTTCCCTTCTCCTTGTTGGGATAGCAGAAGGTATTCTCTGTTTTTCTTACTCCTCTCTGTTTCACTTCCATTTTCTGCTTTTCTTCACTAACCTTCTTCCTCTCTTATTATCCCGACTCAGTCTCTATTCTTTGCTCTTCTCTTGTTTCTCTCAGTCTCTGCAATCTCTCTAGCTTTCTGCTTCTCAATCTTTCCACTCTCTGGTTAACTTTGCTCTCTCTATCTTGCTCTATTTCCCTTCTCGCTGTCTTTATCTCTCTTCCTTCCTCTCTCATATTCTGTATCCTTCACTCTCTATCTGTCTCTCTTTCACTCTTTCTCCCCTTCTCTATATTCTGCTGTTGATAGCGATGATGATGCATCATTACATTGGCTAATTTTAATTACGCCAGCGCCTAAATTGCTGCTATCATTTTTAATAATATGCCGTGTTGCCCACTCTCTCCTTCTCTCCCTTTCTTTCTTTCTCTATTGGGGCTTAACTTTTGCTCTGGCAGCAACGGCAGCTGTTGCAATGTCTGTCTGTTGCTACTGAAGCTCTATGCCAGCCCGGCACGGCCCAGCACAAAGCCAACAAATTATGCACTTACACTCACTCACACACACATACGTGTCCCTGTTTGAGTTATGTATACATGTGTGTGTGTGTGTGTGTGTGTGCAGCACTTGACTTTTTTCGCTCCTTTGAGGCAACAGAGCTGACTGCCTGGTTGGCTGCCATGGAGTGTCTGCCTGGCTGACATCTTCTTACTCCATTTGGGCGCGCTGTCGTGTTAATTTAGCGCGAAATATTTGACAAGATGACGCGCTGCCTGTTTGGTCCTTCGGCACAGGCTCTCCCCACACACACACACAGGCACGCATAGAGAGACTTCTACATCCGCTTGCCCCCAAATCGGCGAGACATGCAACGTCTGCTGTGTAATGATCGAACATTGTTGCCGAGGCGCCTGTCTGTGCAGCCATATATAAACTATATATACATATACATATATATATATGCATGTATCTGTGTGTGTGTGTGTGCATGTGATATAGGAGTGTGTGCAACAGACACTCATATCGATTTATATGACACTCACACACTCAGCGAGACACACTGTGACATTCGATAGCGCATCGCCGCTTCTCCATTTGGCCTGTGATTGAACTGTGCGCCCTCTAAGTGATTCGATCTCCAGCTAATTCACAAACAATCCACAGCAAAGGCCACAAGCGCCTTATGACAATCAATTGCCATAGGCAGGATTGCATTTTGCATTTGCCGCAACTCCATTGAGCTGCTGCCTAACGAGACCCTGCATATCATCTATTGCGCTGAGAGGTGAACAAAAATGTGACTCGCTTTAAAATTGGCAAACTTATTTTCAAAACAGCTTAGAAGTGAGAATGTGGTTACAAAGTCCAGTTGAAATGGTGTGAGTGCACTTGAAATGTATCCAAATCTACTAACTGGCTCTTAGTAGAGCCCTGTGAACCACTTTGAATCCAATTGGGAACCAGTTCATAGGCAAAAATAGTCGTAATCCTACATATTTGCTGCAATTTGAATCACTTCTGAGCTAGCTCAAAGGCAAAAGCGACTTTAACCAATGTGGAACTAGTTCAACATCAAAGCTTATCTCTTTGGTTCCATTTACAACAATTTGAAGAGTTCAGATTAAACAAAAGCAAGCTTAATTAATTCAATTAAGAGATCCGAGTCACTTTTGAGCCAGTTCAAAGAGCGCAGTTGCATTAGTTCCAGGAACCTCCTGAGTAAGTAATATGATTTGGAATGCATTCATAATGCATTCAATTATTCAGTAGTTCTTCGCAATGCGCCAACCACGAAATCAGCGTCAATGCCAACAGCGAATGGGCTTCAGTGGAGACGCACACACACACACACGCACACGCACACGAAAAGATATACAGTGAGAGAAACGGCAGACAGAGTCATTTATAAAATTTCAAACAGAACGTGTTAAATGGCGTCAATATTAAAAGTTCAAATATGACGCTGACGAGCTGAAGTAAAACGTTCGACATGGATGGGTTGTGGGAGGCGTGGGCGGGGGCGGTGTTGGATTGTGGACCTACAGATTGCTGATGACGATGTCGATGATGATGATGATGATGATAATGATAATGATGATGATGATGGGCACGATGAGAGCGTAGACATAGGACAGAGAGCGAGAGCGAGAATCAACAAACGTGAAAGCTATTATCGTAGTCGCAACATGACACACACACACACACACACACACAGGCACACATACATGTATATATGTATGTATGTATATGGCATATGCTGCTGCTCATCATCTTTTGGCGTTAGCAAGTGCTTCCACGACGGCTTCCAACTTCCAACTTCTAATGGCGGCATTATGCAGCCACCCGTGCCACCGTGTCTGTCTACTTGGCCCGCGTTGCCATACACACACACACACACACACACACACACACACACATGCACACACACGCAAGGCGGGCAGAGCCAAAATGAAAATGAAACTGTTGCAAAATCCCATAAAACGGCCAAAAAGCTTTTGTAAATGACGCCAACAGCTGTCGATGGCGAAAGGCAGACAACACAAGAGCAGCCACCCACACACACACACACACACATGAACACCTATTAGACATGTGTGTGTGTGTGTGTCCTGCGTTTTGGCGCGTTTTAATAAAGCGACAATGACATTTTATGAATTTTCCACTTTGTTCTTGTGCTTAGCATTCGCACAGCCACGCCCCCAGTCAGCAGCCAGGCCCCCATTCACACAACCTGCGCTCTGCTGGGCAGGACAACAAGCGTCGTCCATTGTTTGTCTGTTTGCTTAGAGCCGCAGCGTCGCTCACTTTGCCTCCAGCCAGGAATTCAGTTTCGCCCGTGGCTTCAAATGAATTGTCATTATCTCTTTTCCCCTCTCTCTCTCTCTGTCTCTCTCTCTCTCTCTCTCTCTCACTCTCTGGCTTTCTGTGCGCGCTGTACAAAGGCGTGTTTCAGTCGTCTTTGATATCCGATTTCATTTATAATTAGCTGCAAAGTTTACGGTTGCCATACCTTTGCTTGCGGTTGCCTCGGCTGGGTCAAATAATTTAGTGTCATCCAGGGGGATGTTAAAGCTCGCGCCCCACCTCTCAGCTTCCCCGTCCTCGCGCCCACTTGCTGGCACTTCACAGAGCCCAAACACAACAGCAGTCGTAGCAAATAAGCAAATAAAGCAATTGCCTTGCATCCAAATATAAAAATATGCAAGCCAACCAATCTCATATACCAATATTATATTAACTCCAGTTGAGGAGAGCTCAAGCGTATAGCGAGAGCCTTTTCAATTGAATTTATATAATAATGTATGCTTTAATTGCAAGAGATCTAATAATGATATATGATTTATGAAATGAGTTTTTGACGTGCTTAAACTGGCCAACACAGGCAGTAATATAACTGCCTTTCCAGATGCTTCTATATATATGTAGTTTTATTAATAAGCTCAGCTAGCTCCACGTCTCTTCTAATATTTTTTTAAGATAATTAAATCTTAAGATATGTAAAAGATTTCTTTAAATATTTGAAATCGTAAATCTTAAGATACATAATAAAATATTACATTTTTGTTTATTCAAAAAATAATTCAGAAGAGGAAACACCTCAAGTTGAGTGATAGAGTTAGATTAAATTAGGGCTCAACGAAACCAGGACTTTATATATGTGTTACAATTATTTTGTATATAATTGTGTATATATTAATTTCATTGGGTATTTGTAATTGAGATTAATAGAGTATTGAGAACTTAAAAAACTTTAGAGCACTGTGACTACTTGACTTCTAATCAGCAGCGATTACGTCTTTCTTCTTTTAATGTCTTCTCATACGTCTTGTGCCATCATGAGGTTGCCATCCTGTTGCTATTGAGTAACTGGGATGCCACACCTAACACTCTATTTTATTAACCATCGAGCAATCGATAGTGTCATCGATAATTGCAATTGGCAAATGACTTATTAGGTAAATATTTTGCGATGATTTTGAAGGTTACTGAATTCATGTCCCTAACATTATATAAGTTTTCTATATATTGCATATTATTTTCAAATTTCTTCTCTAGGTCTGGCAATGTTTTTCCAGCTCTGTTACCTTTCGACTCTACAAGAGTTAATACTACGACTACTTTCCTCTGTTCTGCTCGAGTCTTGACTTAAAGTAAAGCTCACTTTTCGCTGTTAATTTGTTAAGTTTGTGCAGTTGTTGGCTCTCAGCTTCAATTTACTTCAGTCTTAGGTATTCCTATCTGGATTCGTTCCATCGAATTGCGTCAAGTGGAAAGTAAAATGCGCGTTTCGCTTGCCCAAATTAACAGCTAATTACGTGCGAGTGCCAAATGCCAAACAATTTGAAAAAAAAAATCATGCACATACATATATATACATATGTATGTATTTGTATATGTATTTGTTTATGTATGTGTATAAAGTCTGGTCCAACACGTAGCTGCTGATTCGAAGGGACGCAAAAAACGTCAAACATTATTTGAATACAAAATGTCCTTGAAAAGGGTAAATCCAGTTGCGCCCAAGTGACAAAAGTGAGAAATTAGTCGATGTGGCCGACACTAAAAGCGTTCGAGGCTGAGTGAGTAGGGCGACCGCAACCCTTGTCCCGGCCCTGGACTGGGGCTCGCAGCCCTAGGTGCTGCTGCTGCTGCTGCTGCTGCTATCGCAATAATTTTGTTGTTTAGCTAGAGAAAAAAAAAAACGAACTGTAGAAGCTGAGAAGAAACTGGCAGAGCAATGGGGATTTAAGGCTGTCAAGTGCTGAGCACGAGGCTGGGGTCAACGCAATTAAAATTCAAAGAGCAGAATGCATTTGCCACGCTCACGCACAGACAGGCTCATGCCCGCCTGCCGAGTGAGTGTTGATGGCCACGATTCAGATTTTCTAACTGGGTTTTGTAATTCAAATTGTATAAGAAGACAGCAGCTATACAAATATACAAATACATATATACATATATATTTATATATATATATATAAATGTATATGTATGTGTGTGTGTGAGTGGGAGTTTTTATGCCCTGTGCATAATTACTTGCTAAATTGTGCGACACAAATAACGAGGCATTAGAGTTGGCTTGGCAAAAACCTGCAGCTAACAGTTGCAAGGACCAGAGTTTTCCATAAGCACACACACACACACACACACACATGCACACATGCATACATGCATTTCTTGTGGCTTTCGTTTCACATTTCTTCTTGCTCATTTGCTGCTGCACTGCATCTTATCGGCTAGCAAATTAACGCCCTAAACACACGCCACCTCTCACTCTCTCTCACTCTCTCTCCCTCTCTTTCTATCTCTTTCTCCATCTCTTGGAATTTGCATTCGGCACATGTTAGCTGGCAGCAGAGGCAGCTTCTGCTTTGATTTGTCCATTGTTTTTATCCCTTGGCTTTAGCTTCAGATATGCAGCCTTAATTGCTGCTGCAGCAATATCAAACACATTCCCCATCAATTATTTTCTGAGCAGTTTAAAGCCAACATTTTTGCACAGTAACGGTATCTAGGTATGCACAACTTAGTTGTTATCGTTCAGGTGAATTCCTCTAGCTGGCTAAGGGGCCTTCGGTGTGTATTACGATGGCTTCACAATTATTGGAATCATAAGATCATGAGATCGTGCTTCTGACTTCACTGGAGTTGTTATCAAACTGTAATCGTATAACGACTGCCCAATGCCTTGAAGATCTCTATGTAAATCAAATTGTATCTATCAAGTAAAATAGTACTGCTGCAGTACGTAAAGCTACAGAATCATCGCCGAATATGTGAAGGTTAACAGCGTTAATGATTTGGCGTCTCACTTGAAGTAAACACTCAGAGTCAAAAGGTTGACGGCTATCTTAACTTTTATTATATCCGCGAAACTTTTGTGGGCTACGAAAGCAAAGATCTCTCCCAGGTATAGCTATTCAATAGAGCTACAATAACGTCTGGCTGCCATTTCCTGCCTGTATTCAGTATGCTAACATGCGGAGAGGATGCGTAGGAAGAGTATGTAGATAGAACCCGGTTATAATAACACTTAAGGAATCGTCGGTATACCCGGAAGCCGCTATAACTGTATAAGGTTGCTTATATAAGTTACTCTAGGGATTAGAATTATCGTCGCAATATCCGTACGGACGTTATAAGCGGAGTCATTATAGACAGTTTCTACTGCAGGGAGCGATACTCCTGCTCCTGTAACTCCAACTTCAAATAATGCTCTCACAAACATGAGCACTTACTACCCATATGCTAATCATGTAATACAGTTCAATCGACGGAGTCATTATAACCAGATTCTACTGTATTTAACACTCTAAATACATGAAAGTGAATATTAAAAGACTTATTTATGGAGACACAAGACTCTGCCTGATATGCGGTAAGTCGATGTAGCCAACAATCTCGCTAAGAAATCACCTTTATAGGCAAACTACTCCTGCTAGCTGTCATAGCGATTGCTATGCTAATTTGTGAATGTGCTCCAAGCAGCATTGGAATATTAAAAGCCAATTCAATTGTCATTCGCTGCGATTGCTGCGCAGTTAATAGATCTTGAGCAAAGTTTATCGATAGCCGCCCCGGGGGCTGGGCAATATATTTTCAAATGTAAATACAACAGTTATTAATATGCCACTTTAGGTGCGTCTCTCTGGCTCCGTGGCCCCCTCGGCCAGACAAAAATCGAGTTAGAAGATGAAATTCCAGTTGGGCAGCAGCACCGAAAATAATGAACTCCCAAATGAAGTGAAACAAAAAGAAGCACACAATATTAATTATTCATATTTCATTAGTGAATGCCGGCGCCCCCGAGTGGAGCGACTGTAGCTCTCTCGTCAAGGGTTTGCCAGGCGGAGTCAAGGAAAGGCGTGTGCCATATAAAATTTATAAAAATCAAAGTAATGTAGCGCTTGCCAGCGAGCAGGACTTTTGCAGGAGACAGAGACAGAGCGAGAGAGAGAGAGAGCGAGAGAGAGAGAGAACACGTGGGTGTAGTCTACCTGGCTGCTGCTTTGGCAGGCATCATCATTTGTCTTGGCGTTTTGGGAGTCGCGGCAGTCGCATTGATGAATGAAGTGCGTACACATTGCCTCTGAAAAGGCCAAAAGGCCAGGCGACATTAAAAATGCACACGCAATCAGAAAATGCTTCCCTGCCCCAGACGCCAGTTAGAGGTGGCAGCAACACCAACACCAACACCAACAGCAGCAGCAGCAGCAGCAGCAGCAATCCCGTTGATGGATCAACACCGAAGAGATAAGACAGCCTTTGGTTGGGGTAATGAGCCAGTTGAAGTGGGCCAAAGCATGGCCCATCAACTTTTCACCTCTTTCACACACACACACACATACACACAGAGAGAATTTTTCTTGTTCCCCTTCTTGTTCTTCTGCTTTAACGTCTTCTTCTTTTTGTAAGCCTTTGAGCTGGGCCTTTGCCTTGCTGCTCTGTCGCCCTGTCGTCGTTTATAATTTGTTTGGGCTTTCAGCGGCCGTCCAAAGCAATTACCGTGCTCAAGGTGCACTTGCTCACACTCACTGGCTGTCCATCTCTCTCTCTCTATCTCTCTCTCTCTCTCCCTCTCTCTCTCTCGCTCTCGCTCTCTCTGTCTGTGCAAAACTACGCAGTGAACAATTCGGCTTGACTTCAGGCGAACATTTGACCGTGCTGCGTCCCATCATCTTATCGGGTTCACTTACTGGGTCAACTTTCTGCCGACATCCCTGCTGGCCTCGCCTCCTCCACCTCCCTATCTGTCCCTTGCCCTTCTGCTCAATCCTCACTGCCCACTCACTGTGATTTATTATGCCTGTGCGCTTGCTTTTGCTGCTGTTGAGGCTATTTTCTTTGGCACGTTCACACTGAGAAAACAGTCGCCTCCACGCATGGCAGCCTCCTGTCATACATACATATACATATGTAAGTGCGTGTGCGTATGTGTGTGGCTGTGTGTGTGTGTGGTGTTGCGTGTTGACCCGTTCGACACCCATTAATATGCAGTGATTCGCTTTGCTGATGTACTCATCAGCCGAAGCTTTTCATGCCACGATAAATTTTATTAAGGAATTTCCTTTCCCCACGTAAACGTCTCCGTTGGTTTGTGTTACTTGATTTCAGGTGCAGGTGCATTTGATGATTTATACAATATAATGCAGTGTAAAGCACATTTGAAAATGCTAGTCTTATGTAGCGTTGCACAGCTACCGTTGCTCTACATGAAAGACATACTGGTGAATACGATCCAAAACCATACAACCTGATACAGAAGTATTTATTCTCTAATGATGGAAGTACTATTACAAAAATTTATTTATTTTCAACTATTTTGGTGGTTCCGGTAGTTTTACCATATCAACAATTGTTACCGATAGCTATTAATTATTCGCAATTATTGATATGGTAAAACTCATATTGCTCAACCATTTCTAATGCTAGTACTTAAGAAACATGAAAACGCTATGCAATCTTCTGATTGAACCACTCTCACTTCAACAAGAGCTCTACGCTCAGATGTTCAAGTATCGAGTACTTTATTTTTATTGCTTGCTATCGATATAGCCCTTGATAATACATTTTCATTTAATTCACAAGGAAATTCTTTTTCAATTGATATTATTTTCAGTATTGAGATTATTATTTTTCTTCTTCTGACGAGTCGGTTATATTTAGCTCCGGCAAATCTGGCACATTTGAGGCGGCTTCAGTATTCATCTTGGGCGACTCTTGCACATTTGAGTCTTCACAAATCAGTTCGGATGAATCTGGCACGTCTGAGTCATCAGAGACCAGCTCGTACTCCACACGCTCTGCTTCCAAATCCTTGTACAAAATTAATTTGAGTGCACGCTCCTCCTCTGGATCCGGCAGATCAACCGGCTTTCCGACCGGAGTCGGCTTTCCAACCGGAGTCGGCATTCCAAGCGGAGTTGGCTTTCCAGCCGGAGTCGGCTTTCCAGCCGGAGTCGGCTTTCCAGCCGGAGTCGGCTTTCCAGCCGGAGTCGGCATTCCAAGCGGAGTTGGCTTTCCGGCTTTCCCATCCAAATCCAATTCCTTGTTGACTGCATGTAGCTGCTGCTGTTTTTCCTCATTCTTTCGTACATCCTCATCCCAATGCTCTGGGCGCTGTTCAGAGCAAACAAGCATTTGACGGACATCTGCCGTCTTGTATAAGTTTACTTTGTCAGTTGTTTTATAGCTCTCCACCAGGTTGGGCAAATCAACCAGCCTGCCGTACAACTGCTTTCCTTTCACCCATACCTCAGCGGTTCGCATATTATCATGCATCTTAATGGATAATATCCCATCGAGATTACCCTTTTCTATGGCATCGTTTACAATTTTTGCCTGTTCCTGAAAATCAGATATAGAAGATGTAGCATGTAGGGAGTAAGGCTGACGTCGGAGTGGCCGCGAGAAGCGATGCGATAATGTTGAGCATTTCTGAAATGCTTTCTCGCTTTATCGCGTAATAAAGCTTTTCCTATACGTGTGTGTACGTGAGGTAAGAACAAATTGACCACTAATAATACGAGCGCTGCCTAAGCTTACCTTTATCTCAAAAGAAAATGTAACAGATATTGGATGTGTCTAGATCGTCTCTGCATGGGGTGATACAAATTTTAACAAAAAATGGCAATATTGAAAATAACATTCAAATAGAAGCCGAACATCAGCAATAACACCCCGCGACAAAAGGCAACTGGCCAAAATTGTCAAGGCTGATCGTCGCAAATCTTTGAGAACTTTGGCTGCTGAGTGGTCGCAGACAATTGCCACTTTTCAGCCATCATCAATAAAAGGCAAGTTTCAAAATAAGCCACAAAGAACAATTTCCCACTTGAAAATCCAGTTGCAAGAATTGATGGGCTCAATTTATCAAGAAAACTGCAAATATTTGTTTCACTCGATGCCACAAAAGGCCACGTCACAGGTTTATAATTTTAATTAAATTATTGTTTTTAGTATGATAGTAAATCACAATAGGCAGCGTTCGAATCAATGGTGGAATTACACATATCTTTTTTCTTTTTTTTTTTTTTTCTTTTTTGAAAATGAGCAAAACTTTTTTCATCGTGAAGAGAATAAAATTATCTTCAAGACGAAATGCATTGGTATGCGTTATTTTTAGTAGTATTGCTAATATGGCGTGCTAAAAATTGCGCACTGCAAAAAAAATATGGCGTTCGAATTATTAGTGGTCAGGGTTCTTATGGCTTATTGCACCATATCGCTTATTGCGGCCATTGTGACATCAGCGTAATTCTAATTATACTTGAGACTCACCTCGGGAAAGCGCATTATAAATTGACCTTCCAACTCCACGTTTCTATCCCCATTATTGGAGGGCGGCCCATTTCCCGACATTTTAGTTTTTATATTTTTATAAATTTTTTTCGTTGAGCTAATTTTTTCAGAAGCACATCAGAAAATGGCTTCTCACTTTGAAAAGTGTTGACAAACTACAGCTGTATATCGATTAGAGTCGTTGAATATGTGATGGAAAATTATTCGATTTGCTCCGACAACTTTAGTGCTTTCAACAACTCTAAAGCAGGGTTACCACAGTCGAAAAGAAATATTCAGCATATATACTGAACCGTTCGACACCCATTAATATCGCTTTGCTGATGTACTCAGCCGAAGCTTATCATGCCATTTTATTAAGGAATTGCCTTTCCTTACGTAAACGTCTCCGTTGGTTTCAGGATGGATTTCAGGTGCAGGTGCACTTATTTTCCCCAAAATGTATTCGCAGCCATTTCAAACAGTTTTAATAGCTGTGCAATTGATTTTTTATTTAATATAATGCATTGTAAAATTCAAAGCACATTTGAAAATGCTAGTCTTAAGTAGCGTTGCACAGCTACCGTTGCTCTACATGAAAGACATACTGGTGAATACGATCCAAAACCATACAACCTGATACAGAAGTATTTATTCTCTAATGATGGAAGTACTATTACAAAAATTCGCAGCCGATTTTCACCGGAATGGCTTGACATAATTTATTTTCAGCTATTTTGGTGGTTCCGGTAGTTTTACCATATCAACAATTGTTACCGATAGCTATTAATTATTCGCAATTATTGATATGGTAAAACTCATATTGCTCAACCATTTCTAATGCTAGTACTTAAGAAACATGAAAACGCTATGCAATCTTCTGATTGAACCACTCTCACTTCAACAAGAGCTCTACGCTCAGATGTTCAAGTATCGAGTACTTTATTTTTATTGCTTGCTATCGAAATAGCCCTTGATAATACATTTTCATTTAATTCACAAGGAAATTCTTTTTCAATTGATATTATTTTCAGTATTGAGATTATTATTTTTCTTCTTCTGACGAGTCGGTTATATTTAGCTCCGGCAAATCTGGCACATTTGAGGCGGCTTCAGTATTCATTTTGGGCGACTCTTGCACATTTGAGTCTTCACAGTTCTTCAGTTCGGATGAATCTGGCACGTTTGAGTCATCAGAGACCAGCTCGTACTCCACACGCTCTGCTTCCAAATCTTTGTACAAAATTAATTTTAGTGCACGCACGTCCTCTGGATCCGGCGGATCAACGGCCTTACCTTTCAAAGCGTTCTTCATGCGGCGCCTACGCACATTACGAAGGGGCGGAGTCAGGCCATGGGGCCATAGGAATCTATCCTCCACTTTCTCGATATCATTACTATTTTCTACTTCTGGTGTTACTTCCCTTTCTGTTTCCATGCCGGGTTCCACGCAGCTTGCTTCAAGCGGCGTCAAGTTACTGCTTGGCGTCATCATATCACCCGGCGGAAACGTTTCGCTTGGAATCTCCATTCTGACCGGAGCCAATATTGCGTTCATTTTAATCAGTTCTTCCTGAGAAATTCTTTCGGTCATCCACTCTAACATCCCTTCCGAATCGAACGAAGCATTTACTCCTCTACGCGGAGGCTCATTAGCATTCTGCATTCCAACCGCAGTTGGCACTGTGATCGGCATCTGCTCTCCGTTCGGCATCTGCTCTCCGTCAGGCGTGTTCTGATTTCCACCCAACATCTGCTGCTCCTCAGACTTGTCCTTTTTATCCGACTTCGACTGTTTCTCAGGCTTCAGTGGCAGCGTTTCAATTGACATCTTCTCTCCGTCCGGCGGTGTTGGCATTCCAACCGGAGTCGATATTCCAAGCGAAGTTGGCATTCCAACAGGAGTCGGCTTTCCAACTGAAGTCGGCTTTCCGATCGACATTTGCTCCCCACCCGCCCCCTGCTGTAAGCCCGGCATCTGCACCTCGGTCATCGGATTTTTGGGCGGTCTTCCGCGTTTCTTGGGTCCTACCGGAGTTGGCATTCCAACCGGAGTCGGCATTCCGATCGACATCTGCTCGCCGCCCGCCCCCTGCTGTAAAAACGGCATCTGCATCTCGGTCGTCGGAGTTTTACACGGTCTTCCGCGTTTCTTGGGTCCTACCGGAGTTGACATTCCAACAAGAGTCTGCATTCGAACAGGAGTCGGCATTTCAATAGGAGTCGGCTTTCCAACCTGAGTCGGCATTCCGATCGACATCTGCTGTAAAACCGGCATCTGCACCTCGGTCGTCGGATTTTTGCGCGGTCTTCCGCGTTTCTTGGGTCCTACCGGAGTTGGCATTCCAAGCGGAGTTGGCATTCCAACCGGAGTCGGCTTTCCGACCAGAGTCGGCTTTTTCACCGGAGTCGGCATCTGCTCTCCGCCTGCCCCCTGCTGTAAGCCCGGCATCTGCCCTTCGATCGTTGCATCTTTGAGTGGTCGTCCGCGATGCTTCGGCACTGAATTCACAATTTTTGCCTGTTCCTGAAAATCAGATATAGAAGATGTAGCATGTAAGGAGTAAGGCTGACGTCGGAAGGGCGCCAGAAGCGATGCGATAATATTGAGCAATATATATTTTTTCTTTTTTGGAAATGAGCAAAACTTTTTTCATCGTGAAGAGAATAAAATTATCTTCAAGACGAAATGCATTGGTATGCGTTATTTTTAGTAGTATTGCTAATATGGCGTACTAAAAATTGCGCACTGCAAAAAAAACATGGCGTTCGAATTATTAGTGGTCAGGGTTCTTATGGCTTATTGCACCATATCGCTTATTGCGGCCATTGTGACATCAGCGTAATTCTAATTATACTTGAGACTCACCTCGGGAAAGCGCATTATAAATTGACCTTCCAACTCCACGTTTCTATCCCCATTATTGGAGGGCTGCCCATTTCCCGACATTTTAGTTTTTATATTTTTCTAAATAAATATATTTCGTTGAGCTAATTTTTTCAGAAGCACATCAGAAAATGACTTCTCACTTTGAAAAGTGTTGACAAACTACAGCTGTATATCGATTAGAGTCGTTGAATATGTGATGGAAAATTATTCGATTTGCTCCGACAACTTTAGTGCTTTCACCACGTCTCCGTTGGTTTGTGTTACTTGATTTCAGGTGCAGGTGCACTTATTTTCCCCAAAATGTATTCGCAGTCATTTCAAACACTTTTAATAGCTGTGCAATTGATTTTTTATTTAATATAATGCATTGTAAAGTTCTTATAATATATGCATTGTAAAATTCAAAGCACATTTGAAAATGCTAGTCTTAAGTAGCGTTGCACAGCTACCGTTGCTCTACATGAAAGACATACTGGTGAATACGATCCAAAACCATACAACCTGATACAGAAGTATTTATTCTCTAATGATGGAAGTACTATTACAAAAATTCGCAGCCGATTTTCACCGGAATGGCTTGATATAATTTATTTTCAACTATTTTGGTGGTTCCGGTAGTTTTACCATATCAACAATTGTTACCGATAGCTATTAATTATTCGCAATTATTGATATGGTAAAACTCATATTGCTCAACCATTTCTAATGCTAGTACTTAAGAAACATGAAAACGCTATGCAATCTTCTGATTGAACCACTCTCACTTCAACAAGAGCTCTACGCTCAGATGTTCAAGTATCGAGTACTTTATTTTTATTGCTTGCTATCGAAATAGCCCTTGATAATACATTTTCATTTAATTCACAAGGAAATTCTTCTTCAATTGATATTATTTTCAGTATTGAGATTATTATTTTTCTTCTTCTGACGAGTCGGTTATATTTAGCTCCGGCAAATCTGGCACATTTGAGGCGGCTTCAGTATTCATCTTGGGCGACTCTTGCACATTTGAGTCTTCACAAATCAGTTCGGATGAATCTGGCACGTCTGAGTCATCAGAGACCAGCTCGTACTCCACACGCTCTGCTTCCAAATCCTTGTACAAAATTAATTTGAGTGCACGCTCCTCCTCTGGATCCGGCAGATCAACTGGCTTTCCAAACGGAGTCGGCTTTCCGACCGGAGTCGGCTTTCCGACCGGAGTCGGCTTTCCAGCCGGAGTCGGCATTCCAAGCGGAGTTGGCTTTCCAAACGGAGTCGGCTTTCCAGCCGGAGTCGGCTTTCCAGCCGGAGTCGGCATTCCAAGCGGAGTTGGCTTTCCGGCTTTCCCATCCAAATCCAACTCCTTGTTGACTGCATGTAGCTGCTGCTGTTTTTCCTCATTCTTTCGTACATCCTCATCCCAATGCTCTGGGCGCTGTTCAGAGCAAACAAGCATTTGACGGACATCTGCCGTCTTGTATAAGTTTACTTTGTCAGTTGTTTTATAGCTCTCCACCAGGTTGGGCAAATCAACCAGCCTGCCGTACAACTGCTTTCCTTTCACCCATACCTCAGCGGTTCGCATATTATCATGCATCTTAATGGATAATATCCCATCGAGATTACCCTTTTCTATGGCATCGTTTACAATTTTTGCCTGTTCCTGAAAATCAGATATAGAAGATGTAGCATGTAGGGAGTAAGGCTGACGTCGGAGTGGCCGCGAGAAGCGATGCGATAATGTTGAGCATTTCTGAAATGCTTTCTCGCTTTATCGCGTAATAAAGCTTTTCCTATACGTGTGTGTACGTGAGGTAAGAACAAATTGACCACTAATAATACGAGCGCTGCCTAAGCTTACCTTTATCTCAAAAGAAAATGTAACAGATATTGGATGTGTCTAGATCGTCTCTGCATGGGGTGATACAAATTTTAACAAAAAATGGCAATATTGAAAATAACATTCAAATAGAGGCCGAACATCAGCAATAACACCCCGCGACAAAAGGCAACTGGCCAAAATTGTCAAGGCTGATCGTCGCAAATCTTTGAGAACTTTGGCTGCTGAGTGGTCGCAGACAATTGCCACTTTTCAGCCATCATCAATAAAAGGCAAGTTTCAAAATAAGCCACAAAGAACAATTTCCCACTTGAAAATCCAGTTGCAAGAATTGATGGGCTCAATTTATCAAGAAAACTGCAAATATTTGTTTCACTCGATGCCACAAAAGGCCACGTCACAGGTTTATAATTTTAATTAAATTATTGTTTTTAGTATGATAGTAAATCACAATAGGCAGCGTTCGAATTAATGGTGGTCAATTTTTTCGTATATATATTTTTTCTTTTTTGGAAATGAGCAAAACTTTTTCATCGTGAAGAGAATAAAATTATCTTCAAGACGAAATGCATTGGTATGCGTTATTTTTAGTAGTATTGCTAATATAGCGTGCTAAAAATTGCACACTGCAAAAAAAACATGGCGTTCGAATTATTAGTGGTCAGGGCTCTTATGGCTTATTGCACCACATCGCTTATTGCGGCCATTTTGACATCAGCGTAATTCTAATTATATTTGAGACTCACCTCGGGAAAGCGCATTATAAATTGACCTTCCAACTCCACGTTTCTATCCCCATTATTGGAGGGCGGCCCATTTCCCGACATTTTAGTTTTTAAATTTTTATAAATTTTTTTCGTTGAGCTAATTTTTTCAGAAGCACATCAGAAAATGACTTCTCACTTTGAAAAGTGTTGACAAACTACAGCTGTATATCGATTAGAGTCGTTGAATATGTGATGGAAAATTATTCGATTTGCTCCGACAACTTTAGTGCTTTCAACAACTCTAAAGCAGGGTTACCACAGTCGAAAAGAAATATTCAGCATATATACTGAACCGTTCGACACCCATTAATATCGCTTTGCTGATGTACTCAGCCGAAGCTTATCATGCCATTTTATTAAGGAATTGCCTTTCCTTACGTAAACGTCTCCGTTGGTTTCAGGATGGATTTCAGGTGCAGGTGCACTTATTTTCCCCAAAATGTATTCGCAGCCATTTCAAACACTTTTAATAGCTGTGCAATTGATTTTTATACCCTGAACCCATTGAAAATGGGAAATCAGGGTATAATGTTTTTGTGTAAAAGTATGTAACAGGCAGAAGGAATCATCGCAGACCCCACAAAGTATATATATTCTTGATCAGCACGATGAGCTGAGTCGATATAGCCCTGTCCGTCTGTCCGTCCGTCCGTCCGTCCGTCCGTCCGTCCGTCCGTCCGTCCGTCCGTCCGTCCGTCCGTATGAACGCCGAGATCTCAGAAGATATAAGAGCTAGAGAGCTGAAATTTTTTGTGCATACTCGTGTATACCATACGCAGTACGAGTTTGCTTTATTTTTTCGATAACTCATCCGATAACTTTTTTATCGAGAATAATTGAAAAATTGATTTTGTTTTTTGAGCCTCATTGGAATACTATTAGACATAGAGACTTCAGATTTACTGTGTATATATATATGATGAATACAAACATTTTGTAATCAACAGATTTTGGATACCACGCCCCCTTCGCCCCCAATTTGCAAAAAACGTATTTCAAGTACTAGAGACTTGTGCTTTAGAATGTACACACATTTTGACCATATGATTACGGTCTGAAAATTTCATTAGGATTGCATGTCTACAAAAAAAGTTATTCATCAAATAAATTCTCATACTATTGCCCACACTGCAGCGCAGCCCAAGCGCAGTCGCTGCTTACTGCGCAGTTAGCAGAGCGCGGGCGCGTGAGGGTGGATGCATGTGTATGTATGTGTGCGTGCATAAAAGAAGTGCAGAATGATAAGAATATCAGCTTGGAGGGTTCAGGGTATCTCCTAGTCGAGCAGTCTCGACTAGAGTCTTCTTACTTGTTTTTTTATTTAATATAATGCATTGTAAAATTCAAAGCATATTTGAAAATGCTAGTCTTATGTAGCGTTGCACAGCTACCGTTGCTCTACATGAAAGACATACTGGTGAATACGATCCAAACCCATACAACCTGATACAGAAGTATTTATTCTCTAATGATGGAAGTACTATTACAAAAATTCACAGCCGATTTTCACCGGAATGGCTTGACATAATTTATTTTCAGCTATTTTGGTGGTTCCGGTAGTTTTACCATATCAACAATTGTTACCGATAGCTATTAATTATTCGCAATTATTGATATGGTAAAACTCATATTGCTCAACCATTTCTAATGCTAGTACTTAAGAAACATGAAAACGCTATGCAATCTTCTGATTGAACCACTCTCACTTCAACAAGAGCTCTACGCTCAGATGTTCAAGTATCGAGTACTTTATTTTTATTGCTTGCTATCGATATAGCCCTTGATAATACATTTTCATTTAATTCACAAGGAAATTCTTTTTCAATTGATATTATTTTCAGTATTGAGATTATTATTTTTCTTCTTCTGACGAGTCGGTTATATTTAGCTCCGGCAAATCTGGCACATTTGAGTCTTCACAAATCAGTTCGGATGAATCTGGCACGTTTGAGTCATCAGGGAGCAGCTCGTACTCCACACGCTCTGCTTCCAAATCCTTGTACAAAATTAATTTGAGTGCACGCTCCTCCTCTGGATCCGGCAGATCAACCGGCTTTCCAAGCGGAGTTGGCTTTCCAACCGGAGTCGGCTTTCCGACCGGAGTCGGCTTTCCGACCGGAGTCGGCTTTCCAGCCGGAGTCGGCTTTCCAGCCGGAGTCGGCATTCCAAGCGGAGTTGGCTTTCCGGCTTTCCCATCCAAATCCAACTCCTTGTTGACTGCATGTAGCTGCTGCTGTTTTTCCTCATTCTTTCGTACATCCTCATCCCAATGCTCTGGGCGCTGTTCAGAGCAAACAAGCATTTGACGGACATCTGCCGTCTTGTATAAGTTTACTTTGTCAGTTGTTTTATAGCTCTCCACCAGGTTGGGCAAATCAACCAGCCTGCCGTACAACTGCTTTCCTTTCACCCATACCTCAGCGGTTCGCATATTATCATGCATCTTAATGGATAATATCCCATCGAGATTACCCTTTTCTATGGCATCGTTTACAATTTTTGCCTGTTCCTGAAAATCAGATATAGAAGATGTAGCATGTAGGGAGTAAGGCTGACGTCGGAGTGGCCGCGAGAAGCGATGCGATAATGTTGAGCATTTCTGAAATGCTTTCTCGCTTTATCGCGTAATAAAGCTTTTCCTATACGTGTGTGTACGTGAGGTAAGAACAAATTGACCACTAATAATACGAGCGCTGCCTAAGCTTACCTTTATCTCAAAAGAAAGTGTAACAGAATCACTATCTAAAATTGCTGCAGATCAGTGAAAGCTTAGCGACGATGGTACATGGTAGGCCTATTTGCAACGATATTGGATGTGTCTAGATCGTCTCTGCATGGGGTGATACAAATTTTAACAAAAAATGGCAATATTGAAAATAACATTCAAATAGAGGCCGAACATCAGCAATAACACCCCGCGACAAAAGGCAACTGGCCAAAATTGTCAAGGCTGATCGTCGCAAATCTTTGAGAACTTTGGCTGGTGAGTGGTCGCAGACAATTGCCACTTTTCAGCCATCATCAATAACAGGCAAGTTTCAAAATAAGCCACAAAGAACAATTTCCGACTTGAAAATCCAGTTGCAAGAATTGATGGGCTCAATTTATCAAGAAAACTGCAAATATTTGTTTCACTCGATGCCAAAAAAGGCCACGTCACAGGTTTATAATTTTAATTAAATTATTGTTTTTAGTATGATAGTAAATCACAATAGGCAGCGTTCGAATTAATGGTGGTCAATTTTTTCGTATATATATTTTTTCTTTTTTGGAAATGAGCAAAACTTTTTCATCGTGAAGAGAATAAAATTATCTTCAAGACGAAATGCATTGGTATGCGTTATTTTTAGTAGTATTGCTAATATAGCGTGCTAAAAATTGCACACTGCAAAAAAAACATGGCGTTCGAATTATTAGTGGTCAGGGCTCTTATGGCTTATTGCACCACATCGCTTATTGCGGCCATTTTGACATCAGCGTAATTCTAATTATATTTGAGACTCACCTCGGGAAAGCGCATTATAAATTGACCTTCCAACTCCACGTTTCTATCCCCATTATTGGAGGGCTGCCCATTTCCCGACATTTTAGTTTTTATATTTTTATAAATTTTTTTCGTTGAGCTAATTTTTTCAGAAGCACATCAGAAAATGGCTTCTCACTTTGAAAAGTGTTGACAAACTACAGCTGTATATCGATTAGAGTCGTTGAATATGTGATGGAAAATTATTCGATTTGCTCCGACAACTTTAGTGCTTTCAACAACTCTAAAGCAGGGTTACCACAGTCGAAAAGAAATATTCAGCATATATACTGAAAACTTTATAAATACTTAAAATTTGTAAAAATACTTAAAATTCTTTTATAAATCATGTTATGGTCAGCTATTGGACTTTTCTTTGTTTTTGTATTACTTCATGCCTTCCAGTCTGGCTTCATTAGCACTTCTAACAGATTCTCCTTTCGCATTTAGTCGGCAAGCGAGCTCATCACTTCATTGCACAATAAACTGTCGTGTCCTCTTGGCATTATTTATGAGAATTTTATAGGGAACCTATATTAAATAGTCCACTCTCATTTTGTATTTGACTTTTTTCGGCTTTGCATGACCCTCTATAATTAATGTATGAATACTTTCCGTTTATTTACATACAAGTACAAGTTATTTCTATTAATATTCCATTGCGCATTCGCGCGAGTATATATTCCATTTTTAATAATACAAAACTTTATGAAATTTTTATAAATAAAAGGCGAGTAAGGCGCCAACAACAACTAAAAAAAAAAAAAATAAAATAAAAAATCCATTGCCAAAAGGAGAGCTCAAAAGTCAAAGCAAACAAGCCAAAAGGGGCAGCAGCAGCAGCAGCAGCAGGAGGCGCGGACTGAGGCAAACAAATGGGATACACAGCGAGATCTGCAGATGGGGCGGGACTTCGAACTGAATTGGTCTGGCTTGGCTGAGTAGAGCCAAACAAAATAAATAAAATTAAAATAAAAATACAGAAACAAAAAACAATTGAAATGTGAATATTAAATGTACAAGTACAAGATTTTTTCCTCCAGCTGCGGTCTTTGCAGGTGTCGTCCGCCACGCCCATGCTGCGCCCCCTTAGCAGCGGCAACTCCCTGCGGCGTCATTGTGTGCACTGCAAGTGCCAGCAACAACAACAACTACAACAACAGCAAATAATAATACCATTCGAAGGCATCCACGTCGGCTGATTGATGTCGAGATTTGCATGAGTTTAGCAGCGGGTCGCCTACCCTTTAACTGCGCTTCGGATTATTCCATTCGAGATTGGCTATTCGCCTAGCCAGATGCTTTAAGCATATTGTTTCGTGATCTCTACACTGTCAGAGCTGCAGCATAAATCAAAGCAGAAAGTTTTTAGTATTCAGTGTGTTGAACATCTATAAATCTACCTCTATAACTGTATCTAAAATGCAATTTCGAAACACTAAATCTATGTCCACATCATCTCCTATAGCTAAATGGACACTGCGCTGTATCTAAGAACCAACTGCAAAGTTTGGCTTGGATAAGTGGCCGGAATCTGCTGGATTACATGAGCCCCCTGCAGTCAGCCAGAGCGTAGAGCCTAGAGCCCGGAAATCAAATTGTTAACGTTAACTGAAAGCATTTCTGCATAGAACCAGACGCCACAATGGAAACTAATTGCAGGCCAAGCAAATTGTTTACAACATCCTCAGCTCTCGTTCACAATATAGAAATATATGTATATACATACATATGTGGTTATATGGTATAAAAGCCCGGAATATTTTTCAGCTGAATATATAGTTCTTGCTCTCTATATGCGTGTGTGTGTGTGCCATGCAACGAGGCACATTAATTAAATAAAAATTGATTTTTCAAGCGCCTGAAATCCAATCAACGACCAGCTCCAAGTAGGGACAACAACGAGTGGCTCGCACATAGAGCTATGTCCTGGATCAGCGCATCGTCCTTGTGTAGGAGCAGCGAGCACCACCCACTGCTGCTGGTTGCCAAATGAAGTTAACAAAGTTTACGGTTTATTTTTTATATATATATATAATGTTTTTTTTTTCTTTTTTGCCTTCGAGTTTTAATTTTTTTCTTTTATCGTTTGCATAAGTATATAATATGGAGGACATGGGGCAGCTTTTGTGGCCCTGGATATGCAATGCTTTATCCCCTGGCACATAGTGCCACATGCCACATGCGTTTTGTATCGCCTTTAACCATTGGCCACAGTTTAATGTGCGCTGTCGCCCTTTTTGCGGGGCGGCATTTAAACCACAGCAAGTCATCAGGCAAATTGAATTTTCAACGTATGCCAGCATGTCTGTATGGGTGTGTGTGTGTGTGTGTGTGTGTGTGCGTGTGTGCGTGGCACGCCCACAATTACAATGCCTGACTTAAAGCTCTACTTGTTTTATATAGCACTTATAGCAACTACTACCACTACTAGCACGAGCACTTCCACCAGCCCCGAGAGCCGCCGCTTTGGTTCCTGGTCAACGCCATTTGCCGTTCGCTTCTTTCGTTTCTCGTTACAAAATTACCCACGATAAAAATTGAATTACTTCGTCGTGGAGCTGGCTGACTGGCTGACTGGCTGGCTGGCTGGCATCACATTCTAGTCTGCCTCCTGGTCATGCCGAGATCCGTGACTTGATGGGCTCTGGGTCGGGGCGCGAGTCCCCTCGATAGCAGCGGCAGCGGCAGCGGCAGCAGCATTGTCGCTGCAAAGTGTTATGCTTACTCTTGACTTGCCCATAGCCACGCCCGCGTCTCAGCGAGCACTACTTAGGCAACGTTGAAACTGTCGCCGAGCCTGCTCCCTGTCTGGGTTGGGTCTGGGCCAGGGTGCTAGTCCTGGTGCTGTTCCCGGTCCTGGTCCTGGTCCTGGTCCTGTTTCAGAGGTCTGCACCTAGTACCCTGTTCTTACACTCTTCTCCGTTCCTCTCGTCCTTTCTCTATCTCTGTGTGTGTCTGTGTGTGTGTGTGTATGACTTCATCTAATGATAAATGAGCTGCAATGAATGACAGCGAATCAACTTAAGTGTATTGCTCTGCTTCGGTGACACTCCCAACGCCCACCTAACAGCACAGCCAGCCCACCTACCCCTGTTGACTACATGTCCTGCAGGCAAGTCTGTGCCGTTGCCTTTGCCTTTACCGTTGCCGTTGCCGTTGCGCTGTCATCCAATGCACTTTCCCTTAACGCTCTCTGCTTGTGTTTACGTTTCACTTCAAATTTCTATGCTACACTAAATATTTACATAGGAAAAACTTTGCAAGTGTAAGTGAAACGCTTTAAAGATGTTCGAGCACAAGAAGCAGCAACAAAAAAAAAAAAAAGGAGCTCAAACTAAAACTTGAGCGAATGTTTCGCTACTCATTAACTTATCGGAAACTTCTTTTTTATGGCATGGCTAATTAGAGAGATTGGAATTTAATGATTGCAGCTGGGACCAGCTCGAATGAAAACAGAGATGCAAAGAGATACAAATTGTTGCCGGAAGAAAAGAGTGACAGCAATCGCATGTGCCAGGCCAAGCTCATGTTACTTGCTAATCAATTTAAGTGCATTGTATTTACGTTATTCCCTGCCCGCGACAACTCTGTTGGTATTAAAGTTGGCTGACTGAAATACGGTCATGAACATACTGTCAGAAATAAATATAGTCCACTGATCCCTACAGATTATTGAAAATGGTGTTTTTAAATGAGCTATAGGAGATTTTTTAAATAAAACACACGTAAAATTCAGAAAAATGCATGAAATCTCAAATAAAGATTTTATTCGATAGTACGGTGCATATAATCGAATCGATAATTCATGGTCATTATCAACACTGGCCGATGCGGCTGCCATATTTTCTTCAGTTCGCACTTTACGTACGCGTATTGGTGGCTTAATGTCCAATAAGGGAATAATGGAAGAAGCGTGCGATGAACTTTTTTAACAGAGCACGCATTTTGATGATAAAATTCAATGATTTTCAGACGTTGTCCGTTTGTTAATTATAGACCAAACTGAATGTGTTTGACATTTAAAAAAAAAAAAACACGTCAGCCTTTTAAGCCAGTGCACATTGAGCGCAAATGCCGATTTAGCGGCATAAAGTCCAAAATCATTTGCTTATATTTTCTTCTCTTTATACCCGGAACCCATTGAAAATGGGAAATCAGGGTAGTATGGTTTTGTTGAAATATATCCAACAAGCTAAAGGAGGCGTGGCAGACCTCACAAAGTATATATATTCATGATCAGGGCGACGAGCTGAGTTGATTTAGCCCTTCCGTCTGTACGTCCATCCGTCTATCTATAGCTATTTGTTAATGATTTGGCATTTTTTTTAAATATGTCAAATATTCAATATAATATGTAGATCATATGCTGAAAGTTTCATTAAATTCAGTTAAGTCAATCGATGTTAAACAATAATAATTTGTTTGGCCAATTAAAAATCGCACGTGCAGCAGCTACAACAGTTTTTCTATTGTATATGTGTGCACACATACATTCAAACTTATTCTAGCATATTCTTAGAATCACATTGCTATTGTTGTGCTAGAGTTGTCAACAGTTAGTTTAGCTTAGTTAGTTTAGCTGTGTTCGTCAAATATGCGAATGTGGATAGCAGTGCTCGTTCGAACATTTTGTTCGCCATTTTTGTTCGCACAATGTTTCTATCTTGCGGGTATTTGTGCGAACATGTTCGACAATGGATTCGAGCATCATTTCTAGAAATATTTCGGACTGTCAACACAGGCCAAAATGAACCGAAAATTTCTTGATTGTTTTCTAAATGAGACAAAATAAAAGGGAAAACTACCAAAATAAAAAGTTGCGCAACAAATCTTGGGACAAATTATTATTGAATTATAAAGTTGTCAAAGAAAATGCCACAATTGATATCGTCAAAACGAAAATAAACTGTCTGCACGCGGAAACTGGCAAAAATAAAAGAAGTGCAATGTCAGGTGTTTTTCCTTTTGTTTTAAATAAATATGTATTCCCATTTTTTTCTTCTGCTGCAGCGCGCCGGCATGTTAACAGTCCAAAATTTGTTTTAAAATGATGTTCGCGAACATGTTCGTGAAAATGTTCGCATAGTTGGTAGGCAAACTCGGCGAACATGTTCGTGCAACAAATTCGTCTGTGGTAAAGCGTGATTCAATTCTGAGTCTCTTAGAGAAGTAAATAACAACGACTACAGCTATCGATAAGCTATCGTTAAAACTAAGTATATATTGGAGCTGGAGCTGAGACTGTGGTTTGAACCACCACAAATGTATTTCAGTTTTGCCATCAGAATTTCGAAGAGTGCTGTGGCGCTCGATCGAGTAGTCTCGGGCTCGAATTCAGAGCGCACAATTGATGCTCATTTTCTTAATTGTTTTAAAATATTTACATAGTTGATTAAATGAGTTTTCTGTATCTCTTATTATTTTAAATGCATCGAAATAGAAATTTTTACCATACTAAATGTGCGTTTTTATAAGTTTGCTGTTTGGTTGAGAACTTCTAGATGGCGCTGCAACAGTGAATCTATTTCACTTTTGCCATCCTAAACATTTTTCCCGAGTCTTTATAGGCACGCTGCCCTGCCTCAAACTTTGTATTGTCTACATTATTTTCCCACTGAATTAGGAAAACATTTTTAGGTTGCTGTTCAATACTTTCATATTTCGTAACCTTCTTTTGAACTGGTTTATAAGCTCTATCAAAAGGTACGTTTTGTTTACAGAAAAGCAAACAGTTTGTTAATATTTCTCATAATAAAATAAATAGAATTAAATATATATCACATTCTAGTTTAGTTAATTCCACTCTATTATTGATTGATTTGTTGAAAATTTACCTACTGAACTATTTAGTTTTAATTCAACTAAAATAAACAATACTTCTCATGGTAATAGACAAAATTTGATATGCTCACACATGCTATACAATCTAATTCTGTATCACTTATCCACATTTATCAACCAATCACGACTTTCAAAGAGCAATTTACACCGGACTTTATTTTAATTAATGCATATATAAGTTATATTTTATTTGGAAAGCTAATTTTTACAATAAATAAAAAAAAAAAGTATCTAGTAAGTACATATATGTTGCGTGTATATATATCGTTGCTAATATCATTGAATTTATTGTGAGATTATATATTTTGAATGTTACAGTTTTCGATTCTAGTTTCAGTTTCCGTTCGCTTCGTTTCACAGCGCCCTACTTGTGCAGGCAGACGGCATCATCCTTGGAGACGCACTTGAGGAGGCGGTAGTCGAAACGTTCCTTGTTGTCGCAGCGCAGATGGACAAATCTATGTTTGCCGGACTTCTTAATTTCGCAACGGTAGTATTTACGGCAGTCGCGCACATCTGGATAGGCATCTTCTTCGTCGCATTCGTCTTCATTTTTTAGCTTTTTGATGACTCTCTTTACAAATTCCCTTTTCTCCTTGGAGTTCAGATCGTCGTTGTCCTCATCTTCGTTGGACTTCTTTTGTTCGCTGTCTTTCTCTTCTTTTTCCTCTTTCTCTTCTTTGGAATCCTTTGGTTTTTTATTATCCTTCTTGTCATTCTTATCCTCAGATGAGCTGCTAGATTGCTTCTTATCGCTGTCATTTTCCTCATTTGAGTCTTTTGACTTGTTGTTTTCCTTCTTCTTATCTTCCTTTTCTTCTTTCCGCTTATTTTCCTTTTCTTTTTTCTTCTCATCAGAACTGTTTTCAGTGGATTCCGATTTCTTTTTGTCCTGCTCTTTGGACTGGTCCTTTTCTGACTTTGGCTTCTTATCCTTGGGATTCTTGTTGCTCTCTTCAACCGATGCATTTTCATTGGAGACTGGTCCATCAGACGGTTGCTCTACTGATTCATTTGTCTCTGGTTTTTTGGGGTTTTCGGTTGGCGCTGATGTTGGTGCCACTGTGGGTGCTGTTGTGGGCTTCTTAGTTGGACGCCAACCATTGACCCAATCAAGCCAATTTGGCCAGAATGGATTTCCAGAGGGAGCGTTTCCACTGTTACTGCCATTGCTGTTGCCCGGCTGTGATGGTCGCTGTGGCCAGAATGGGTGTTGCGGAATAGGTCGAAAAGGTGGACGTGGATGAACGGGACGGATGGGATGACTTGGGCGCCATGGATTTGGCCATGATCCCGGCCATGAACCTGGCCATGAAC
This sequence comes from Drosophila navojoa, assembly GCF_054131105.1. Lineage (NCBI taxonomy): Eukaryota > Metazoa > Arthropoda > Insecta > Diptera > Drosophilidae > Drosophila > Drosophila navojoa. The sequence continues at coordinate 7,743,254 of NC_142895.1, read as the reverse complement.
CAGGTCTACCTGGATACACGGGAACTGAAGGAACAGTCGGTACGGAGGGATTAGGAGGAGAAGTAGGATTAGCTGGGGAGTTAGGATCAACAGGAATGTTGGGGTTCACTGGTGAGTTAGGGTCAACTGGTGCATTGGGATCAACTGGCGCATTAGGATCTACTGGTGCATTGGGATCAACTGGCGCATTGGGATCAACTGGCGCATTGGGATCAACTGGTGCATTTGGATCAACTGGTGCGTTGGGATCTACTGGTGCGTTGGGATCAACTGGTGCATTCGGGTCCACGGGAGCATTCGGATCAACTGGTGCGTTTGGATCCACGGGCGCGTTGGGATTCACAGGAGCATTGGGATCTAAAGGTGCATTGGGATCTACTGGTGCATTCGGATCAACTGGTGCATTCGGGTCCACGGGAGCATTCGGATCCACAGGAGCATTGGGGTCAACTGATTCATTGGGATCAACTGGTGCATTTGGATCAACTGGTGCATTGGGATCAACTGGTGCATTTGGATCTACTGGCGCATTAGGATCAACTGGTGCATTCGGGTCCACGGGAGCATTCGGATCAACTGGTGCGTTTGGATCCACGGGCGCGTTGGGATCCACAGGAGCATTGGGATCTACAGGTGCATTGGGATCAACTGGTGCGTTTGGATCTACTGGTGCATTGGGATCAACTGGCGCATTGGGATCAACTGGTGCATTTGGATCAACTGGTGCATTAGGATCTACTGGTGCATTCGGATCTACTGGTGCATTCGGATCTACTGGTGCATTCGGATCTACTGGTGCATTCGGATCTACTGGTGCATTCGGATCTACTGGTGCATTGGGATCAACTGGCGCATTCGGATCTACTGGTGCATTTGGATCAACTGGTGCATTGGGGTCAACTGGTGCATTTGGATCAACTGGTGCATTTGGATCTACTGGCGCATTGGGATCAACTGGTGCATTGGGATCAACTGGTGCGTTTGGATCTACTGGTGCATTGGGATCAACTGGCGCATTGGGATCAACTGGTGCATTTGGATCAACTGGTGCATTAGGATCTACTGGTGCATTCGGATCTACTGGTGCATTCGGATCTACTGGTGCATTCGGATCAACTGGTGCATTTGGATCTACTGGTGCATTGGGGTCAACTGGCGCATTGGGGTCAACTGGTGCATTTGGATCTACTGGCGCATTGGGATCAACTGGTGCATTTGGATCAACTGGTGCATTGGGGTCAACTGGCGCATTGGGATCAACTGGTGCATTTGGATCAACTGGTGCATTGGGGTCAACTGGCGCATTGGGATCAACTGGTGCATTTGGATCAACTGGTGCATTGGGGTCAACTGGTGCATTTGGATCAACTGGCGCATTGGGATCAACTGGCGCATTGGGATCAACTGGTGCATTTGGATCAACTGGTGCATTTGGATCTACTGGCGCATTGGGATCAACTGGTGCGTTTGGATCTACTGGTGCATTTGGATCAACTGGTGCATTGGGGTCAATTGGCGCATTGGGATCAACTGGTGCATTTGGATCAACTGGTGCATTGGGGTCAACTGGCGCATTGGGATCAACTGGCGCATTGGGATCAACTGGTGCATTTGGATCAACTGGTGCATTCGGATCAACTGGTGCATTGGGATCAACTGGTGCATTTGGATCAACTGGTGCATTGGGATCAACTGGTGCATTTGGATCAACTGGTGCATTGGGGTCAACTGGCGCATTGGGATCAACTGGCGCATTGGGATCAACTGGTGCATTGGGGTCAACTGGCGCATTGGGATCAACTGGCGCATTGGGATCAACTGGTGCATTTGGATCAACTGGTGCATTCGGATCAACTGGTGCATTGGGATCAACTGGTGCATTGGGATCAACTGGTGCGTTTGGATCTACTGGTGCATTGGGATCAACTGGTGCATTTGGATCAACTGGTGCATTGGGGTCAACTGGCGCATTGGGATCAACTGGTGCATTGGGATCAACTGGCGCATTGGGATCAACTGGTGCATTTGGATCAACTGGTGCATTGGGGTCAACTGGCGCATTGGGATCAACTGGCGCATTGGGATCAACTGGTGCATTTGGATCAACTGGTGCATTCGGATCAACTGGTGCATTGGGATCAACTGGTGCATTGGGATCAACTGGTGCGTTTGGATCTACTGGTGCATTGGGATCAACTGGTGCATTTGGATCAACTGGTGCATTGGGGTCAACTGGCGCATTGGGATCAACTGGTGCATTGGGATCAACTGGCGCATTGGGATCAACTGGTGCATTTGGATCAACTGGTGCATTGGGGTCAACTGGCGCATTGGGATCAACTGGTGCATTTGGATCAACTGGTGCATTGGGGTCAACTGGCGCATTGGGATCAACTGGTGCATTTGGATCAACTGGTGCATTGGGATCAACTGGTGCATTTGGATCTACTGGCGCATTGGGATCAACTGGTGCATTGGGGTCAACTGGCGCATTGGGATCAACTGGCGCATTGGGATCAACTGGCGCATTGGGATCAACTGGTGCGTTTGGATCTACTGGTGCATTGGGATCAACTGGCGCATTGGGATCAACTGGTGCATTGGGATCAACTGGTGCATTTGGATCAACTGGTGCATTGGGGTCAACTGGCGCATTGGGATCAACTGGTGCATTGGGATCAACTGGTGCGTTTGGATCTACTGGCGCATTGGGATCAACTGGTGCATTGGGGTCAACTGGCGCATTGGGATCAACTGGCGCATTGGGATCTACTGGTGCGTTTGGATCCACGGGTGCGTTGGGATCCACAGGAGCATTGGGATCTACAGGTGCATTGGGATCAACTGGCGCATTAGGATCTACTGGTGCATTGGGATCTACTGGTGCATTGGGATCTACTGGTGCATTTGGGTCGACTGGAGATATGGTAGTGATCTCTGGGCCCACTGGTACATTAGGGTCCAATGGTGCATTAGGGTCGACAGGTGCATTCGGATCAACTGGTGCACTTGGATCAACTGGTGTATTTGGATCTACTGGTGCATTAGGGTCCACAGGTGCATTCGGATTTACAGTCGGGCTGGGATCAACAGGGGCATTGGGGTCAAGTGGAGATATGGTAGTGATCTCTGGGCCCACTGGTGCGTTGGGGTCGACTGGTGAATTCGGATCTACTGGTGCGTTGGGGTCCACAGGAACATTTGGGTCTACTGGTGCATTAGGGTCAACTGGTGAATTGGGGTCAACTGGTGCTATTGGGTCTGTCGGAGATATGGTGGTGCCCTCTGGGCTCACTGGTACATTCGGGTCAATTGGTGCGCTGGGATCCACTGGAGCATTGGGATCAACTGGCACATTCGGATCTACTGGTGCGTTGGGGTCCACAGGAAGATTGGGATCAACTGGAGCATTGGGATCAACTGGAGATATGGTAGTGATTTCCGGGCCCACTGGTGCATTAGGGTCCACTGGGGCATTGGGGTCCACTGGTGAATTGGGGTCAAGTGGTGCGTTTGGGTCCGTCGGAGATATAGTGGTGCCTTCCGGGCTTACTGGTGCGTTCGGATCTGTTGGAACGGGTGGACCAGTGGGTAATAGAGTTGTACCCTCAAGGCTTTCAGTTGTATTTGGCTCAACAGGTGCATTTGGGTCCAAGGGTGCATTTGGGTCGTCCGGTGATATTGTTGTTACCTCTGGATCAACTGGTGTGTTGGGATTAGCTGGTTCACTTGGATTTACTGGCGGTAATGTCGATACCTCCGGGAGAGTTGGCTTAGTTGGAGCATTTGGGATATTTGGACTCACTGTTGTAATGGGCTCAGAAGGTAAAATTGTTGTATCCACTGGTATATTAGAAACAGTTGATTCGGTCTCTCCCTGTGCAAGCGTTGTCTCAACAATTGGCTGAGCAGTTGTTAGCAAAGGTGCACCAGCAGTTGTCTCCACCGGTGCATTTGTCGTCTCCACGATAGTCGATGTTGTCTCAATGGGCAGCTGAGTAGTACTTTGCGGTAAGCCCGCAGTTGTAGTGAGAATCACTAAGCCTTCAGTGCTATTGGCAACCACAATGCCTCCGGAGCTAGTCGTGGACTCTATGATAGCCGCTGATGCTCTGCCACCGGTAATCGGATGATCGGTGACTGTTGTCATCTTGGCAACCGCAGCAGAGGGCGCTTTGGGATCCACTTTAACGGGCACACAAATTTCCACGCCTTCATTAACGCAGCGCGTACTGAGTGGACACTGAAGGACACTGCCAACTGCCACATTCCTTTCACAGAGCTGATAAGATGCCGGTCCAACGCAGATGGCTGCTTGTCCGCCGCAATTGATGCTAATGATCTGCGCACTGGTCTGTACGGCCTGATGCTGGCCATCGAACAGTGCGGCTAACTGTTGGAAATAAGAGTAATAAGCAAAAAAAAAAGAAAAAAAAGAAAGAGAATAAAGAGTTTAGTATGTCTGGGCGATCGGTCGCACTGGTGCACTGTTTGTTACAAGTCGGGATCCCGGGACCGTAACAAATTACACTGGTTTAGTTACACTTGCATAGGATACTTTCGAGTCGCCGCCGAGTGCTATAAACGATATCCAAAGTAGCAAGAATCCCGGCAGCTTTTGTTAGTTTGTTTGGTTTTAGTCACGCGTATCCAAAAGCCCGTAAAGTTGCCACACAAAATGGTTAATAAAATACAACTCATCAGTAACAGAAACAAAAAAGATTTCATTATTTTCAAATTTTGATTTGAGGTTCTGGCATGTGACGATGTGGGGAACGGGAATATCGGGTTTTGGGTTTTCTGGTGGCGCGTTAGTACAATCTAGGCAACAATTACCACAAATAACATCAAAATCTTGAATGTTTTGTTCGTCATCGTCGAGGTGCGTTATGTATTTGGTTCGAATTTAAAATCGTTACTATTCACGGCATGGGCCAGCGAGTCGCTTTTATTCGAAACAAAAATAAACAACTAATGTCATCTGCACTTATCTCTAGCGAATCTGCTTGACGCTATGTAAATAGCCAATGATTATCTTTGTTTGTCCCAGATAAGTTTGCGACCAATTTATGATATTGCAGCTAAAATGTGAAGTGGCCTAAAGCTGTTTGCGGCTGCGAGCTACATATTCTGCTTTCGACGAAGCTTGCTATTTATTTATTTTATTTTATTTTTTCCTAACAACAATTTTGAATTTGTAATTTATTTATTTATTAATAATTATTTTTTCCGCCTCGTTGACGTAATGGAATAAAATGTGAAATTTTTGTTAGACAATAAGATAAAAAAAAAATAAATAAATAATGTAAAACTACGGAAGCTATAAAATGATTAGCCCAAACTTAGTATTTATCGTTAGCAGCTGTTAACTTTATTCGCATCTATGCCAAGTTTGTCTATCAATAGCTGTAGATAAACAACATTTTGGAATTTAGTCTAACCAAAAAGTTAAGCAAATGTTTACAGAGATTACCAACACCAAACAAACCACAAGGTAATGGTAATACAAGTAGCCATAAACTTACTACCCCAGCTTAGTTTAATTGGCTGTGAAGTCGACCTTGGTAGTTTGTTGTAGACAAGAATTTCCGAGTAATTAAAGTAATAGCAATGCTCTAGATTCAAATGCCGAATTCTGGGTAAGTTGGTCGAATCCATGAATCACAGTTCGTGCAAATAATAATAATAAAATAATAAACGTATAACTAACGCTACTATCTGTGCTGGAGCTTCCGATGGTCATTAAGTTAAGCCAATGATGATATTTCACACATTTGTTTAACTGCCGTACGTAATCTAAGTCTAGAGCTTTAATTTCTGCCTTTTTTTGGAATTATTATTATTATTTATTTTTTTTTTTTCTTTGATAAACATAAACTAAACAAGGCTGCGCATTTCCTCTTGACAAATTTGCGCTATTTGCCCAAAAAAAAAAAAAAAAAAAGAGAAATTTGAAGACAAATAACAAACAGGAAAGACAATAATAATGAGGCGCATTGAATGTGAATTACCCTGGAATAAGTTATAGGGGGAATGAGCGTAAATCATATATCTTGCTCAGCTATAACAACTCGAAAAGCAATTAAATTTAATCATAGCTGCTGCAACTCAAATGCCAGCATTGAAGTACCCCACACAAGTGTGTTCACAATGAGCACTTGCTTTGAGCTGGTCCGAGATATGACAGGCCGGAAATGTGGTTCAAAGTGGATTCCTGCATAGATCATGACTAAGCCCAATTGGCTTATCTGGCAAGTACCGATGCTGGTATATCTATGCAGGCTACTGTTTGCCAGCGGGTCTGCAAAACCCCAGGTAATGACGCAAGCAAAGGTGCTTGGCTTCGGTTGATTTTGTTTTCTCTTTTTGTGTAGCTGTTGCGTATGTTTTTGCAAGCATCACGATAACTGCGAGCGTTGTGTATATCAACGGGGTGAAGTGGGAGAGCAGCTGGTAGCCGCCAGATCAGCAATGATCATGATCGTGAATTCGAGTGCGATAAGAGCTAGATTACACATGCGCTGGCTGTCCCCATAATGCTTATCGCACAGCTACACGATCCGTCAAGATAAATCAGTCAGTTAGTTAGTTAACATCCACATACATACGTATATACATATATGCATACATATTTTGAAATCCACGAGCGGTGGGCGTGTAGGTAGGCACATCCCCCTTCCCTCGACTGTCATTTGAGTTGTATAACACACAATTGCTGCGCGGTATTAGGCATTATTTATGGGCAGAGGTCCAAAGACCTTTTCACCTGGACAATTGACTGAACTAATTGTATGCATAAGCTTAACATCTGGCAATTCCCAAAATCCAGCGGCACCCGACACAAATGGCCAACGGGGCTGTGAGCAGGCGTGTCGACGGATAGGGCTGGGGTCGGCTGCTCGCTTACATCAAACAAAAATTGAACGGCAATTTCGTAGGCGCTTTGCCATGTTTCACATTGTGTATGCCCTTTGAAGCTGGCAGTGCCATCAAATTGTTAAATTAAACGTCTTTTTTAATGTCCAATATCCATTAAAGGAAGTTGAAAGTGGTCATGATGCAGACGAGCCAGCAGCCAGGCATGTTCGTAATGCCCTATAGATGTCATACACATACCGCCCACTCGATGGGGTACAAAGTTTGATTGATGAATGATAAATTTGCCTTCGATAACTATCGACAGCTCGTTTACTCTTGATTAGGTAAAGTAGATATCTTAAGAACTCTTAATTTTATATGTAGGCGTATTTTCTGTTCGAAACAATTCCAGGGTATACGCTACGATAAGTACCGTCTTGCGTTCGTCTTCCAGTAAATCTCACACTGCTTGAAGCAATAACGTGTAACTAAATATAATCATATCTGATCTGAGGTCAATTACAGGGTGTACATGTGCTCAGCAACCCTATGGACTCTACTGTTGAAATCAATTCCAGGGTATAGGCTACCTTAGCCCCTCCCAGTCCAACCTCTTCAACTTCGTCTGCTCTAAAGCAGCTACCATAACAGCCTAGAGCATCACTCCACTCAGTCATATATTTACAGGGTATCTGGATTGTGTACCACTGCTACCTGCACTGCATTTGTCCTTTCTTTTTTGCGAGTTGCTTCATTTAATGCGGTTAAGCCATAAAATAAAAACGCAAATGCAATGCAGGCACTGCGGTTTTTCATGTCTAGACAATACAATAAATACAGTTAGCCATATATTTGTATTATCATATGGCCAATATGCGTATGCTGCATGCAACACACACACACACACACGCAGACGATATGCACATACATTAACCGATACATATATTTTATAATTGGCGTCAATTTGCTGGCTTATCGGCTGCCCGCCCGACTGTGGGTGCCACAGAAGTCGCTGGCGCAACATTATGCACAAATGAGACCCCATATTGTGCATTTTATTATTTTTGTTGAGGAATGCAAGCCATTGAGGCAGAATCGGAGCCAAGATGAAAACGATTCTGAGAGGCAATGTAAAATTGTATTTTTATAGCACACAAATGAAGGTGATCATAGAAACGGAATAGTTTTGAATATAATTGGGAATAGTTTTGAATATAAATGAGTCTTTCGATTGGTTACTCATGTAGAAGTGAAAAATAAGCTCTGCATTGTTGCTCTCAGTCAGCACATGCTTATCACTTGTGTATTGCAGTCAAGAGATTAAACTCTTCCCAGCCAAAGTACGATCGAAAAGCTTCATAGAACTGTTTTTGGTTCCTATTGATCTTAAGTAAGTAAAGTAAAAGTCCACATATTATCATTGCTACAGGGTTATAATATAAAGATTATGTATTTCAGATCTCCATCATTCAGAAACTAGAAATTGAATTCTTTCCCAAAAATAATAAACAGCATCTCAGGACTCAGTACTCTGCCTGACGCAGCTTAGAGTAAGTCTAATTGGGTCTAAAGCCCGTTCAATACAGTTTACCAACTATTTGGAGTACTGATCTCTTTCAAGTTCACCCAAAGATGTCTGTTATAGCAAGTCCTATTTAAGTCTCTTGCCAAATGCTTTACTCTTCTTTTCATATTCCAAAGAGACTATTATTCATCGTTATTCCACATTAAACAGAGGATAGATCTTCAGTATCTAGTCCAGTATTCTTTCCAACTCCCAATCAACTTGCTCCAATGAGAAATTACTGGAATGTTTGTCTACCTGTTGTGAATATCAAACCCTTTCGCCTGTATGCATGGCAAGTGCTCCAGCTCTGCTGCAGCCCTTTCTTCTACTTCTTCTTCTTCTTGCATATGCCGTTGAGCTTTTTTGGCGCAGCTCTACGCAGCCAACGGCCTCATTTTGACTGGCAATCAGGCAAACAGTCGACGTGCTAATTCGTTGCGCACCCAGTTGAGCCTCTGGCAGCCGGATCTGTCAGTGTCCCCAGTGTCGACAAAAATGTAACCAGCACACTGGCACACACACACACACACACAGACATACACACACCCATACATACGTGCAGTTGCTTGCAATTGAGGCAAAGGCGCGTTGCCTAGCAAAATGGCAATTCCCTCCCCTTGCGCCCCATCTCTTCCCTTTGGCCCACCCACTATTTGGGCACCAAATTATGCAAGTCGTGTCGGTGGCTCTGTCGCTGGTGCTGCAGCGCGTTAATGTTGTTGGCGTTGCGGCCGCGGCTGCGGCGGCTGCTGCGGCTACCAGTGCAGCGCTCGTGCCTCATTGGCGTTGCACAAAGCGGGCGGCGGTGGCTAAATTTGCATAAATTAACAATGTTTCGCAATTGCAGCCACTGATGCAGCGAATTCTTGTGACCAGCCAACCAACCCTAGCCCCAGCCCATCTACCCGCACATCAAGCATGTGTATACATGTGTGTGTGTGTGTCTGTGTATGTGTGTGCGTTGTCCACCATGTGCAATGTGAGCGTTTTATTGATTTGATGCTCCAATGCACTTATTATCCCTCAAGCAGCCAGCGCCAGTTAATCCCATGACGCTGCGGCGCCATTTTACATACAAACACACACACACACACACACACACACACACACACATACGCATGCACATGAATACGCTTAAATGTATGTATATTAGGGTGTGCCCAAAAAGTTGGTCAAGTGTGTGCAGTAGAAGGCTCATTAGTCAAGCCAAGTGGAATTGGTAATGCGTACATTTTGAATTAGCGTAAATTGGGTGGTGTATGGGGCGGGAGGGGAGGTTACGGTGTGGACTCAATGGGTTGTATGAGGCGTAGCACTCACTTTTAATAATAATCCAATAAATACAAATTTACAGGAAAAATGATCAGCAGGAGCGGCTAAAGATATATGTACATATATAATCCTATATAATCTTTGCAATACACTTGTAATATCTTTATAGCTCAGGTACGATAAGTGGAACCTCTTGCTGGATTGGATTTAGTTAAAAAAAGGTAATATAACAATGAAACCTTTTTAAGAACAATATTCTAAAATTGAGAGAACAATTTTGTTGACGAGAGATTTCTTTTGGCTTTAAATAATATAAAATAAAATAAATAAAAATAAAATATATTATGTAGATTCTCTTCTATATTTATGAATAAAATTTATATCAAATTTTTCTTTTTTTTTTCAAGATTTGTATATCATTGGATTTATTTTGTTTACAAAGTCATTGCAATAAGATTTTAATGTAAATTACACTTTTAATATCAAAACATGCATGTAAATGTGCATGTGTGTTTGTGTGTGTCGATTCCGAAGCATAAAAATGGCTGCAGCAGGAACGTTAACTGCTACTGGCGCCAGGTGGCGTTTCGTGCAGATATAACAAACGCCTGTTAGGCTGCAGTAAAAAAAAAGTAATAAGCAAAAACCACCAAATACTTGCACTAATTAACAAACAAGAAAGCTTATGCAAACAACGAAGATCTCTCTCGGGCAAAATAATATTTAAACTTGGCGCACTTTAGCGATCGCCAGTAGCAGCGTACTTGGCTTACTTTCGTCAGTGTGACCAGACCGCGTTAGTCAACTAAAGCTTAGCAATTTGCTTACATTTATTTTCATTACTTTCTGCTTGGATTTCGTGTGTGTGAAAATATGGAAATGACATTCATTTGCAGTGTCAGTGCCTTGCACTGGGTGCATTGGCCTTGGCCTGCCCGCCAGCCAAGTGTCTCACTCAATTCAATTTGCATTCGAGCAACCAAAAACGAATTTTCAGTATAATGCTTCAATAGATACTACAGCAGCGGCTGCAGCTCCCAGCTTGCACTTCAGCTGGACTTTGTCGTCATCATCATCATCAACAACAACAACATCATCATCATCATCATCATCATCATCATCATGGTAGTCCTTATTTGTTTATGTTGCACAAAGTAAACAACTAATTTTAATTTGCCGCAGGAGCCGCAGCCAACGACGACGACGACGACGACGACGACGACGACGACGACGACGATGAACAACAAGGCAAAGCAGCGGCAGCAGCAGAAGAAGAAGAAGATGTCGCCAGTCGCTGGGCAAGGCACTAACAAAGGATTGGATCAGTCGAATTAAATAAAGGGAAAGAATCACACACACACACACACACACACACACACACACACACACACACACATACACACACACAGCAGGCACATTGTAACCGCAAACAAGCAAAGCATATTTCTTTTCCTCTGGCTCGCTCCCTCTCTTTCTCTCTCGCTCAGTCTCTTGTGAACTTTTCGTTTTGTGCATTTTGTTAGTTTGCATTTTGTTTTGACGTTTCATTTATGTAAATACGAGCAACAATAACAAAACGACAACTACAAACGGTCGCCCAGTCAAATTATCTTTAAATAATTTAGATTTGTGTGTTTGAGTGTGAGTGGGCGTGGCCTGCTGGCCATAACATAAATGCAAAGTCAACTCGGCGAAACTTTTGCTGATGATTTCAGGATTCAGTTTTTTATTTTTTATACCTTTTGCTGGCTAAAGGCCACAACTGTATGTGTGTGTGTGTCTGCTGCGTCTGTATCTGTGTCTGTGTGTGCATGCGTGTGCTGAACATCATGAAAGCGGAAACGGAAGTGCTTACCTTCAGCACACACACACATGCACATGCACACAGATACACATGGCCGGCTATCCAGGCATACATTATTATACATGGCATGCAAAAAATTCTGCTGCGCCTTCAAGTGCTCCCAAAACTCGCGACCAGAGGGGCATGGTCGGCCAGCCCTGCTGGTAGACTGCCGCACACACACTATCACACACACAGACAGATACACACACACACACACACAGAGGCATACATATGCAGTCAAGTGAGCTTTAAAATATGTCCACAGGTGCAGAGGCTGAAACTGGGGGCTGGAATTGACTTTCAGCTTTTGACTTGTGTGCAAAGCGAAACATACACAAAATTGCCTTTGCCCGAGGGTAGATCAAGCTGTTTACAATGCTGATAAACTTACTGCTTAAATTATAAATGTAATTATATTATAAAATAAAAATTATAATATTTGTATAATTTATAGCTTAAAATTTATTGTATATAATTTATTGTAAATTCAAAGAATTTGTATTATATCTAGAAAGTGACCAATATTTATGTTTCTTAAACAGATTTTGAATATCTGTAATTAAAATTGCTGAATAAATTTGGGTATTTCTTCTTAGACATAAAGCACATAGGAATAATAATAAATAATAAAAATAATGATAAAATGTAGACAATCCCATCTAATATTTTGAATGTATAGACCGAAAATTTCCACTCTATATAATATTTAAGAGAACTTTACAAATTTCCTTCGTAAAGTTCGCTCTGTTAGATCTCTGTTGTTTTCACAAACACATCAAAGTATCTGTTACGCATCTCACCTTTTCATACGGCTCCACAGTAACTTCATTTCAATTACTCCTCCACATTCACTTTATTATTCAATCCAATCAAGTCCAGCAGGCCGGCTCAGTGAGCGCCCTCAGCACTCGCCCATGCCAGCTTGGTCGCTTTGTGCCTTGCCTGAATTTACCCCACAATTAGCTGGCAGACGCTGGCGCAACTTCTCGCTCGACCCTCGCATTGTAATTTGAATTCTTGGTCTGTTGCGTTTACTGCAAAAGGCTAATTGAAATTTGCCATTAATAATGCAAAAAGGTCTCGGTGAGAAACTTTTAGGTCCACCCACATGGCACACTACATGTGACAGTGTATGTGCGAGCAGCGTGTTTGTGTGTGCATCTGTGTTTGCATATGTGTGCGTGCTATTTTAAATATTTCAAATATTTGTAACATTTGCCGCTGCCGCCACTCAAGTAACCAAAAGTATACTACACACACACACACACACACATGCATGCATACATATGTATATGTATACATATACGGTCGCGCACATACAGTGAGCACGGCTATCCACCCGGCCACCGCCCACAATGTCAGCCTCGCCATTTACCGCACGCCAAAAACATCAACGGCGAGAAGGTGAATGCTTATTTTCTGGTCCGTCAGCCGCCGGCTGATGTCGACGTCACAGTCACCACATGTAAAAATGCTACCCACCTCCGCTAACCCCAGCCCCAGCCACCCAGCCACCCAGCTCAAGCGCCCACCCACTCGGCTCAGATTTACCTGCTGCTCCTGTATGCCTGTGGACTGAGGTCTGCCGGCCCCTGCTGAGCGTGGGGCTGCTGTGCGAGCTGTGCCGTGATTTCGCGATCTAAAAAGTGGAGGCGTGCGGTAGGCGTGGCAACCGTTGGCCAAAGGACGCGCAACAACAACGAACGGCAGAGGGCAAACAAAGCAAAACAATCTGTTGATAAAGATGAAATGGTATAAAATACGAATTGCTGCAGCTGGGGCTGGTGTAAAGATAGCGCCGTGTAAAGGGCGTCGGCCGCTGAAGCAGCCTATAGCGCCGCACCCCAGCACCCACGCACCCACCCCCACACCCCATGCACCCAGCACCAACCCCCAGCACACACATGAGTGACAGGAGATACATATGTCGCGGAGTGTTGAGTGAGTGGCAATGGAAAGATTCGTCTATATTGGGTTTATGCAGAGAGCACCACGGCCTTCAACATGGGGGCTACAACTGTCTTCAAATGTCAGCCGAATGCGCTACAGAGCGGCTCTAACGAATCGATTAGTTAGAGGATACAGGATATAGGATTTAGGATATAGGATATAGGATATAGGATATAGGATATAGGATATAGGATATAGGATATAGGATATAGGATATAGGATATAGGATATAGGATATAGGATATAGGATATAGGATATAGGATATAGGATATAGGATATAGGATATAGGATATAGGATATAGGATATAGGACATAGCATATAGGACATAGGATATAGGATATAGGATATAGGATATAGGATATAGGATATAGGATACAGGATATAGGATATAGGATATAGGATATAGGATATAGGATATAGGATATAGGATATAGGATATAGGATATAGGATATAGGATATAGGATATAGGATATAGGATATAGGATATAGGATATAGGATATAGGATATAGGATATAGGATATAGGATATAGGATATAGGATATAGGATATAGGATACAGGATATAGGATATAGGATATAGGATATAGGATATAGGATATAGGATATAGGACATAGGATATAGGATATAGGATATAGGATATAGGATATAGGATATAGGATATAGGATATAGGATATAGGATATAGGATATAAGATATATGATATAAGATATAGGATATAGGATATAGGATATAGGATATAGGATATAGGATATAGGATATAGGATATAGGATATAGGATATAGGATATAGGATATAGGATACAGGACATAGGATATATGATTCACGGATACACGATATAGGATATATCTAAATAGATACAGATATCGCTATCGATGTAGCCGTTACTTTAAATTGCAGCGCATTCAAATTTCAACCGTGATTTTGTTTCCATTCTTGTAACTGACTGGCATCACTTTTTTTATAATATTTTCTTCTTCTTTTTTTTAGTATTTTTGGCTGATGTCGTTTCGCTTTTTTATTATTTATTTCACTTTTTATTTTGTTGATTGTTTTACAAAACAACAATAACAACAACAATGGCAAACGAATGCCAAGCGCCCTTTTGAGGAAGGTGGCCAGAGCAGCAGGAGTTGGGGTGGAGCTTGGAGCTGGCAGGGGGCGGGAGATGTTCTGGCGAGGCAAATGGAAAAAGAATCTCTCGAGGCTACTAAAAACTCCGGTTCTGCTTGCTTGTGTTTTCTTTTTCTCTTTGTCTCTCTCTCTCTCTCTCTCTCTTTCTCTCTTTCATTTTCTGCGGCATTCATTCAGTTGTGTTTCGGCATGGTTTGGGGTTTCGTATTTTTCTTGGCCAGTTATTTCTTATGCTGCTTGGTTTTTAGCTTTGAGCCTTGGCGGATTCGTTCTGCCCTTTTCCTTCGGCCCGCCGCCCATTTCGAATGATTCACGGCCTTCCACACTCGAGGCAATGTCGTATACGTTACTTCTAGTTGGTGGCTTAAACACATGAAACAATTATAAAGTTACCAAGAAATGTAAACCCAAAGAGAAAACAATTTAATTGAATTTAAGCAGGGGTTGTCATATCCTAATGGATTTAAAGCAACAACAACAACGACTTGCCACAAAAAAAAAGAAAGAAACTACAACAACAAAATACAAATAAAGCATAATACATAAAAAATGAACAGAGCCCAGTTCCAAATGGGGGAAGTACACAGAATTGAGCTTTTGAGTGGGTAGTAAAGATACATATAAATGCACATACATGTATGTACATATACGTATATGTGTGCATGTTTACATGTATGTATATTTTTTGGGGTGGTGTGTGTGTGTGAGTGTAGAAACTTGTATGTGCACCACTAAATGGATGTTCGACCTTTTGTTCGTGTCGGCCTGAAGGAGTATAATTTGGATGCTTGTCTGTTGAATATTTGAAATATCGGCGGGTTTTTAGAGCTAATTGCCAGTACAAATATGTATGTACTTTTAGTTAGCTAAGCATACATAGATGTTTTCTGGGTAGCCCAACAAGACTGATACAATTCATAAACAACTGCATTTCAACAACTGGTTGAGCTATGGATGAAAATGTTTAATAAGATTTGCCATTTAATATAAAAAGGTGAAAATGGTCTCCTAAAAGTGCGTACATATATTGCCATTGGTATGGCTACACCAATCGATATATTTGAGCAGCAACTGCTCGATATGCATATCGATACGCGCGCAATTGATCGTTACATTTCCAAAAATAACTAACAGCCTACAAAAATACACAATTGCTGGCATTTCGCAGTGGTTTCATGTACCGTACACTGAATAACGCCTAACGGCTTCACTTTGATTCAACATTGAAATTGAAATCCGCTTATTCTGAAGCGCAACAACAACACAAATAAATAAATATCAATGCGCGCAGCAAACTATGCAATGGTGTGAGAGAGGTAGAGAGAGAGAGAGAGAGACGGACAGACGCAGGCAGAGGCAGAACAATATTTTCCTAATTTTCGCGCGTGCACGCGACCAAAGAATCCAAAAAGAAAAAAAAAGAAATATAAACCAAAAAGCAAAGAAAAGAAAACTGTCAGCAACAGGCGGACGCTGGCAGGAGATTGCAATATGGTTGAGCAGGGGCTGGGGAGCTGGGAGTGAGGCAAACGGTAGACAGCACAAATGGTGGTAGGTGGGCGGCGGACGGTGGGCAGCGGGCGAGAGGCGGTGGGGTATACCATGGTCTATGGAATAAAGATGTAGATAAATGCAGCGAAGCGGCTATTGCGCTGCGTTGCGATGGTTCTGCTTTTGCCTCTGCTGCTTTTGCTCAGTGTTTGGCTTTTGTTTGCTGTTGATTTCCGATGCTTCCGATTGCTTTGTTATTATTGCTGCAAAACGTATAGCTCCAGGTGACTGCTGCCAGATAGACGTACTTCTAGTGATTTAACCTTAATGGAAATACTACAAGAGACAAATAAAAAGCATAAGAAAGCAGACAATTGAGCCAAATTTGCATTTCAATTACATTTCGGCTTCATTTCAATTAATTCGTTTAAGCCACTGCTGCGGAACAGCTCCCGCCCACTGAACGCAACTTCACGCTGAGCGCCAATAACTAGTTCACTGGTTCTTCAAGTCGCTCTTCTGTGTGAGCGTGCCAAATGAACCGACTTTCGCCGACTTCCTTTATTGTGCGTTTTTCTTCTTCATTGTTTGCGCTGCAAAATAGAGTTTGAATTAGTTGTTATATAATTAATATTAATAGC
Organism: Drosophila navojoa; assembly: GCF_054131105.1. NCBI lineage: Eukaryota > Metazoa > Arthropoda > Insecta > Diptera > Drosophilidae > Drosophila > Drosophila navojoa. The sequence continues at coordinate 7,726,494 of NC_142895.1, read as the reverse complement.
AGCTTTAGATGTGGCCTAATCGTCATATTTCGTCGAGTTTCTCATGCTAGCGCACGTCAAGGCGCTGCCAGCTGTTGCGTGCACACAAAATTAACTTCCTAGCTTTATGTTTGCTTTGTGTCAAAAGAAAATAAAATTGAAAAGAAATGTAGATACATACATACATACACATACATATACATATATTGGTGTGAGTGCAACTATGACTATAAATCACTCAAATTAATGCAATTTGCATTGTATTTTGCTTGATCTCGATTGCTTTGATTGGAGTAACAGTTGCACAACTGTTCACTGCTAATGAACGCACCTCAAATGTACAAAGGCATTTGATATTCAATCATTTTTCACTGTTTTACTTTCTCGTCTTGCTTGCTGCACATACTCTTGAATTTCTTTGCTGTGATAAATACACACATATGTACATACATGTACATATGTTTAGCTGTGGCTGCTTCAAGTGTAATTTTTCGGCAAGTAATATTTAATTAAAGCATGCAATTGTTGCGGCTCTCTGTCAGTTTGCCTATTAATCACAGCTGAGCATATACACACATACTTACATATATTAACATTTGTATGTATGTATGTACATACATATCTCATTGTTGTTTTAGGTAAGTCTGTTGGAATGTACATAGGTAATTTATAACTGATAAACTATCAAATACCGCAAATCCAATATATGGCCAAAAACTTTCTATTTACACAGGAATTGTTTGCTTGCGAAATATGAAAATGTTTTGCATATTTGAATTTGTTTCTCTTCTCCTATTGTTGTAAAAGTGTTGTTATTGTCATTGTTGTTGTTGTTGTTGTTGTTGTTGCTGGTCGCACAACATATTCTAAAATTGATTTATTTATTCATGTTCATTTCCATTGATTTGTTTGCATTTATATAATTTAATAAATTATTTCAACTAAATTAATGCCCGGTACACCAAAGCCAATCCAATCCATCTGCAATTGATGCACACTGTCTGAGGATTTTCCCCTCTCTCCTCGCACCCAGCCTCGCACCGCCGCCATCATCCACCGACATTCCTCCATTCTGCCATCCAAGCACTGATGGCTGCTGCCTGGATACATTTTAATTGTAACCAATGCATCTGCCAAAAGCACACACAGAGCAACTCGAACAAACTGACGAATGCGAATAGATCAACATCATTATTTCAACATTTAATATGGGCTCTGCATAAAGGATGAAGCGGTTTACGACAAAGCCACATCCACCCGTTCCATGCTGCCAGCAAAATATTTAACAGCCAATCAGTGTGTAAATTTTTAAATCGTTATCTAATTATTCTATATTCTACATGGAATATATTGTATATATCCCGTTTGATGCTATTTAATCGATGTTTATGTATTCAATCTAAACGTGTACTAAAAGTAAATATGTATGCCCTTTAAAGTATCTACAGAATAACGTCCCAGCATACCCATATAAATAGGGCTTTAGTATTATTATTATTATTTTTTATATATCAATTATTTGTATAATGTCGAAGAATTTACATATCCTGTTAATATGTAATAGGTTCAAGTATTCCATATTTATATATACATATTTGCATATACACATTTATCCAGAAATTCAAGATAGAAATTGATACTGATTCAATACATTCATACATTTCCAACTTTGCTACATTTCAACTATTTTCACGTTATCGATAACTTTAAACTCTTTAATCTTTCTGTCTCTCTTCCTCTCTCTTTACATGCTCTCTCTCTCTTTCTCACTCCGTCTTTCTGTTCTCTCCCTCTCTCTTTTTCTATATAAATTTATATTCCTCTCTCTTCCTCCCTTCCTCATTCTCTCTCTCCTTCTCTCCATCCCTGATTCTCTCTAACTATATCTATCTCCCTTTGCACCTATCTATCTTCCTATCTCTTTCTTCAGATACTGCTTGCATCGCAGTTGCTCTATTTTGAATTTGATATTCTATTGAGCAGAAAAACATTATCATTTTCATATATTTTATTTTGACGCGCTTTGACGAATAGATAGATATATACATATGTGTGTATAATCCGATCTGTTGCGGTCAGCTCACCGGTCATAATCTGTCAAAAATATCCAGAAAAAATGTTTCAGTTTTTCACAATTTCCAGAGTCACTAACCGACATAATGTATCCAAAGATTTGCGTTTAATCTCCTGACATGACCGGGACTTCAGACTGCCAACACATTGGCAGATATACATATATGTATGTATAAGTGTATTAGGCTTGGGCACAGGTATCTTTGTGTGTGTGTGTGTGTGTGTGTGTGTATGTGTGCTTAAACAATTTGCATGTTTTTGGCTTTTTGCAGCTTGGCGGCATTCATGTTGTTAATTTGTTGCAGCTGTGCATTGTTGTTGCCTTTTTTTGTTGCTATTTGAATGCAGTGCTTTAGGGATTAAAAACACGCAAGCACACGCACACACACAAACAGTGAGAGTGAGAGAGAGAGAGAGAGAGAGAGAAAGAGTCGTACACATAAAAAGCATTCATGTATTTATGCAAATTTAATTTTATTTGTTTTCAATATTTTGGTAGCTTTGTCGCTGATATTTCCGCCACACAAATAAACAAAAATGTCAGCCGACAGCCAGACGCAAATGTGTTTGTTAAATTTCACACACACACACACATACATGCACATACATACACATCACGTCACTTGGCTGTACATGACGGCGCATTATTTTCCATTTTAATAATTCAAATATCAATTTGTTGTTACATTAAATATTTAATTTGTACTAGAATGTGTTAAATTCTTTGGGGCATTATAGACATACACACACACACACACACACACACACACACACACACACACACACACACACATACACACACACACATGTGTCATGCAGTTTTTGCTTTGTTTAATTACAGCTTAAAATCTAAGATTAAAAAAAAAGATAGAATTAGTAAACAAATGCAGAATTATGCGCTTTTTAGCTCTAGTCTCATTTTCAGCTAAACTATGCAAATCCCAAGGTATTACCAAGCATAATTATTTCACAATTTCTCGGTTTACAATTTAACCACAACTTAAATCTAACCTCAATCTCGAAGTACGCTCTAACCTCAATTTAATGTTCGATGAATTAAACTTAATTTCTAAATTTTAACTATTTTAGATTAGGTGCTACTCTCAAGAGATTTGGCGCCTATTTCCCTTGATATAACTAACTTTAAAGGTTGTTAAAATAGAGCAAACTGATAAAATAGCCCTATGGTAATTATATTTCTAATTTTTTAGATCTCTCAGATTAATTCATTCATAGCCAAAAGGGAAATTTGTATATGCACACAGCTTTAACTTCATATTGAGATATATGTTTACATATGCAAATATGTGTATGTATATGTACATCACTTCTCCCTAACTGTCCACGTTTTGCAGTGCATTACGCCACTTGGCTACCCACTTTGTCATGGGGCATATAATTAACACATTGTCGGACACATTTATTGGGATTAAAGCGAATGAGCCACAGCCATCGGCCAATGCACCGTAAGAGCCAGCAAACAGTTTAAAGCCCATAATGCCTTTGATCCGATACTTTTGTATATAAGTACATACGTACAACAATTGCATCCGAGTGCAGCTATGGATCGGCACACACAACTGTACTTGCCTTTCAGCAGTGTTGGCTAAAATCAGATTATGATTAATAAGTCAACGTGACGGACTAATCAATCAATTGCTTGAGGAGAGATGAAAAGATGAAGAGGGAGTGGGAGAGAGAGAGAGAGAGAGAGAGAGAGAGAGAGAGATAGGGTGAGACCGAGATAGGGTGAGACATATAATATAGATATAGATATAGAAAGAGAGCTATAGAGAGAAATAATGACAGGGGAGATAGGTAAAGGACCATAGAAAAATACAGAGGGCGAAAGAGTAAGTGAGTGAATGGGCAAAAAGAGACTGAGAGAGAGAGAGGAAGAATGAGAGTGAGAATGACATAAATAGAACGAAAAGGAGAATCACAAGAGAGAGCAGGAAAGAGAAAGACGGCTAAGAGAGAAAGAGAGAGAGAGATATATAGAAAAGACCGACGGAAATATACATAGAAACAGTAATAAGACATAGAGAGAGATGAAAATCAGCAAATCATGTCTAAAACATTTCGAAACTATTTCAAAATAAAACGAGAGAACGTAAACATTCCACTCTGAGCCGCTTGCCACTTGACTCCATGGCCTAGGCAAATTGCCTGCTTGCCAATCAGGAACAGACACAAGGATCTTTCATTAGTCATGCACGACCTTTCTCTGTGTTTTGGGTAACAAGTGGAACAGAAATGACAACTAATAGGCTTATATTTGCAGTTAATCAAGTGATAATTAATACACATTCAGCTACTTGAATTCAGCTTGAGCAGCTCTCTGCAGCAGTGCGAGTGCAGAGATGTGCGTGTGTGAGCGTGCAGCAGTGGGCAGGGCAACGCAAGGCGTGGCAGAATGTTATGCAGCCATTGAGCTCCATGCGAATGCGAACGATGGGACTCTTCAGTGCTGCTCGGCTCTGGCTGAGATTGCTTTCAAGGCGGCTCAATAGCTAATTGGTAACTGAATGATTCTTTGACATGTTTTGCATCTGGCTGGCTCACTGGCTCACTGGCGCTGGGCTCATGCTTCTGCATATGATGCGCTTGTTTTGTCATGTTTTCAACCAAAGCTGAGCCGCTTTTAAATGCTTAACTGAGCACACCGACCAGCAAGGGGAAGCAGGCGGAGCAGCATGCGGATGAGGAGCAGAGCGCACAGATGGAGAAATCTAGCAGCTGCAAATCCCCAGCGCTGGCATCGCAATCATTGTCGTAGACGTTACCTTGGCGATCTAAAACGCAGGCAATCAAGTGTAAAATCATAGAATTTTTAATTGATTCCGTCGATGCAGCGCTGCAAAAGTTTACATTAGTTTTTTCCTTTACAGATACCCTAGAATTATGCATACTCAGTTGGATTTTAGACTGAAAGACTTCTGAGATAAAAACATATATAAATGTATTTGTATGCCTACGCTATTCTACATCTTTGAAAACAGTTATCTGGGAGAAAGTCTGTGGAGCAATCCTAACTTTTCAGCTCCCTATGTAACTTCCTATGTCGGCCCATAGAGGGCGCTTAAAGGGCGCTATGCTAAACAAATTTTATTTGGGAATATATATCAATATATCAATATCCAATAATCGTATAAACCATATGAAATAGAATCCTAACTATAAACAAAATAATAATATTTACTATAATTTATATTCTATATTTATCTAAATTTCAACCCCAAGTTAAATTTGTATATCGCCATACAGGGTATTTCTAAGTAAGCCTTATCACATCAAGTATTCTTCATTTTTTTTTCCCCATTGCTTGCGAAACCATTTTCTCCCCCTTTTATTCTATTTTCTGTTTTTCTACGTCGCTGTTCGATGGGTCTGGGCACTTCTAATGCCTCGGTTAGCGTAGCCATCGCAGCGGCTTTTTTCACTTAATTGGCAGTTTTTGTTGTTCGATTGTTGTTGTTGTTGTTGCTGTTGTTGTTGTCGCCTGGTCCAGTGCGTCATGATGCAGTGTCATCTGTTGGCTGGCGCTGGATGATTGGACAGCCACGACTGCTTGACGTGTCGTATGTGAATTTCTCTAGCAGAGGTTGAGCCACTGTGTGAGAGGGAATGCGATAAAAGGAGAGACAAGGACAGAGAGCGAGAGAGGAGAGAGGAGCGACTGAGAGCGAGCGAGAGGTCCCTCAATTGGCAACTGCAGGTGCGTATGCAGCACTCGGCCAATTGAATTGTTCTGGCTGACGCACAGCGTTTCGTTCTGTTGTTCGATTTCCAGTTTCATTTGATGCGCCCACGCTGCTGCTTCCACTCGAAGCATCGGCCCAATCTTTCGAGACCAGCCAGAACGGGTGCGTTGATGTTGAACAAATGCCACTGAGCTGTGCCTGAGCTCTGCGAGAGCTGTGGGCCAGAGGGCTTGACCAGGCTGAGGCTGCAGCCAAGCTTAGACAACTCTAATCAATTCAGTGCATATGCTGGCTGACTAACGTCGATGATTTTATGGCCGAGCCGGCAGTTGGCCAAGTAAGCATGGGAATTTCCAAAAATGCTTGCATAAAAATTGGAAGCCAATGCCCAACTCTTGGGCTCTAACTACATTTTAATTGTCCAACAAATGAGCCAAAGTTCTTCAAAATATCTGCCCAACAGATCAGGCTGATAGAACTGTTTGCATATTTCCGCCTAGTCGCATTTACTTTTCCGACTTTGATTGCACCTTTTGCTCCACACAACATCTCTAACTGTAAATGAGTGCAGGGATTCACCAAGGAAGGCTCGAAAAGAGCTCGGAAATTTGGTTTTGTAGGAGAATTGTTCAGCTTTAGCTATAGCTGTGCGAGCATGTCTTATGGAAAGCTATAGGAAAATAAATTAACTGGATCCATTTCATAATTGTTCTTAATATGTGTTACATATATTGCACATAAAAACATGATTATTTAAAGCTTTTATTGAAAACTACATCAATATAGAACCTTATATAAACGACTCTATCAATGTCTAAGCTCCTGCTTAACTAAAAACTTTTTACATTTATCGTACACTTAAAAATAAATTACTTTAATTTTTTTTTTTTAATTTTCATTCCCTAGAGGCACTCCAAATTAAAAGGAAAGCTATATTTAAGAATTAAAACTAATTTAATCAGCTTTTGCAAAAGCTTTCCAAAGCTTTAATACGAATCGCAATATGAGCCTCTCTCGCTGTAGATAACTGTAAGGAACTGTATAGCTTTGGTAGCTTTTGACACGCATTGGAAATACTTTCACTTCCGCTTTTAATGTCCCTGAAAATCTGTTGAAATGTCGGCTGGACCGGCAAAAGCGAAAACCTTCAACTCTCTGGCCATTGTTCTAATGCATGTCGCCAATTTGTGCGCTGTCGTTGCGAAATCCACTCAAAGGCCATAAAAAACCAGCGTGCCAAATTCGTGTTGAGCTCGACGAGCTTTGACGTCGGCTAGAGATGGAAACGGGAGGGAGGGGGGCGCCAGGCGCAGGCGAAGGCGAAGGAATGCGCTGCGGAAGCGGGGCGGTGCGGCAGAGGGGCAGCCGCCCATTAAAAAGATGCCAACAAGGCAATTGTCAAATGTAAATGGGCCAGCGTAATAGATGTCCACGAAAGGACTCTCGCACTCGGCACGAAACGCAATAATTTGCAAATTTGCTCAAATAAATTCCCATGCAGAGCGCCCAAGTGCGAGAGCCTAAAATATTTGCCGCCGAGCCGTAGCCGTAGCCGAAGCCGAAGCCAGTGGGCAAAATGTATGCAAAGTCCCCAATGGGGCTGGGTACAAACATACATACATAGAGCGCAACGTCCAACGATTTTTCTAAGGCACTGTCGCCAGTCGCCAGTCGGCGTGCTCTGGGCCCCGGCTTTGGTGTCAGTGATATGCAAAACATTTGTAAGGCTCGGTCCAGGCGCAACGCCCACTAAGCCCGTCAGAGATAAGCGCCAATTGTAGCCAATTGAAGGCGGCACAGCGTGGCATAAATAAATAAATAATCGATTGCAGTGGCAGTCAGCAGACAGCCGAGCACAGACAGCAGCAGCCAGCAGCAGGCAGAGCAGCGAGTGGCATTCCGGGGCCTGTCTAGCACTGTTTGCTGCTGGCTCTGGCAATTAATTGGCCATTTGTTTGGGGCGTCGATATTCGCAGCCCAGCTTCAGGTTCAGCTCCTGCGGCGCACCCCCGCTCCCCCTCACTCTCTCATTCCCATGCTTATTCTCACTCTCTCTCCCTCCCTCTCTCGCTCTGTTGCAGTCACGCACGTCGCTCGGTTCACGCACGCGACACTTGACAGGCGCTACAAAGGCGCCAAATCCCCAATACGCTGATGAGAATGAATGAGCTGTGCTCGCATTCTCTCTCCTCTCTCCTCCCTCCCCTTATGCCCCACCCTGCCCAACCCCGCCTGCAGTTACATATGTACTATCGCCGCATATCTATCTGGCTCTGACTGTTGCCATTTGTTGGCCCCAAGCATTGACCAACCTTAAAGCCAGCCAACCTGTCCACTGCAGCCAGCTAGCTCTAGCCATTGACTTGGACGCTCTCCCTGTCTGTGTATGGGTGAGCTTTCACACGCGCTCCAACACGCGCGTGTGTGTGTGTGTGTGTGTGTGTGCGTTTGCTCAGCAATGTTTTACCTGTAATTGTAATTGTGCAACTATTTGTGACGTCAGCTCTGGGGAGATATTTGAGCGATTTACTTGAATAACATTTCAAGCGATCTGAAATCATTGATAAAGAGGAGTTTACTTAAAGTAATTCAGTTATTGAGGCTAGTGAGTCATGGACTTCTAGATTGAAATTGCAATAGTAATGTTGATAGTAATGCGAGATTGATTCTCTATCTACTTATCAGAGGTGCGAGCCTATGCAGCAAATGTGAAATCTCTAGCTATTCAGGTAGGCTTCAAGAACTAAATCAAAATATTATTGGAAAAGGAGAGAAGCTAAGCGATAAGTAAAGTTTTATACATATCCAATTACAATCTTCGACTTTTCTGGTTTTACATCCTCTTTGCGTTCATAGGGATAGACGAGTGAATGAACGTACGTACGGAAAAACACAGGCAGATAGAAATGAATACATCGTATAATTATAAAGAAAGGAATTGATAAACATAATTATAGCCATATATATATCAGTACACATATCATTCTAGTGTTCCCAACAAAGTTCTTTTGCCTTCTTCAATCAGGTAGCATACGCTTGTACAATGCTAATGTACCCTCTTCAATCCATTTATAATTGGTTCAGAGTATACTACTTAGAGTTGTACAAGATTGTCAAATGTATATAAAGTTGTATATATGTATGTATATCTATATATGTATATAAATAGTTCTCCGTGAGCACTTGAAAGAGATTTCCGTGGTTTCTCGTTGGTCTGTTCGACAATTTGATTCGTTGTTGAGGTTAAGAACTTTGGCAACTTTTGGGCTTGTGGCCAGAAATTGTGGAACTGTCTTAAGTTTTCGCAGCGATGCGATGCGATGCGATGCTGTCGCCGGCTGTGACGGCAGCTGTGTGGGCGAGATTGTGGGCGTGCCGGCTGTGACTTGAGGAGTTTGGCACAGACAACGTTTTCATTGCCACAGAGCTAGAGCGAGCGAGCGAGCGAGAGAGAGCGAGAGAGAGAAAGGAAGTAATTAAAACACAACTCAAAGGACATTTTAATTTAATCCCTTTGAGCTTGTCTCGCTGCTGTCTCGTCGCCATCAGAAACATGCGCCGACCGCCAATGCCCGAAATTTTATTTGCACGCCGGAAGACGGCGTCGATGTGGAGCAGCCAGTGCCAGCCAGCCAGCCAGCCAGCCAGCCAGCCAGCCAAGCGGCCAGCCAGCCACACAGTCACAGTCACATCCTGCCGCCTGCTTGGCTGCTGGAGCGAGTCCTCTAGCTTTGGCTGCAGCGGCGCATAAATCATAACGCGCCTTCTATTTTTATTTTGCTTGGCTTTGAAAGCCAGTGTCCTGCTGTTGCGGCTGCTGCTGCTGCTGCTTCTTACATTTTATTTATGCCGACAGTTTATTAACGCTGCAAGGACGACCAGCTTCAGTCTCCAGTTGCAAACTCTAAAGCTTTGCTTGACTTGTAATTGTATTTGTTTATGGTTATGTGGATGTGCGTGCATGTGTGTGTGTCTCTCTATCTCTCTCTCTCTCTCACACTAGTTGTGCTGCTCATTTTAATGGCGCAACTTTTGATTTGCGCCCACAAGCCAAGCTGGAAGCTGTTGCTGTGCCCAGACTCCGGAAGCCTCAAATAGTCTCACAGACGCACAGACACACACATGCGGCAAGTAACTAGGTTGCCAGCACCACTTGGCTTCGTTCCACACACCCCCACTCACACACACACACACACACACAAACACATGCCCCTCACTATTACAAGCAACCCCTTTGCCCAGCATTCGGTACGCTTTGTTGCTTGTTATGCTAATTAGTTTTCGACGTTGACGTTTGCCAGCAACGCCGGACGACAGCGCCGCTGCCAACGATGTCTTTAATTGGTTCTCATGTTGCCCATCGCCCAGGCTCCACTAGGCCACCCACCCACCGCAACCGCCCACCTACCGCTGGGCAACCCCAAACTCTCTGGCATCTAGCAGCTAGCATCTTTCGGCTCTGTGCTGCAGCTGCCACATGCCACTTGGCACTTGCAACTGCAGTTGCCGTCGCCAACACCAACGCCGACGCCGACGCCGCTGCTCCATCTTTTTTTTCTTGCCACTTTGGCACTGGCAATTAAGTGCAAACTGCATGCAACTTATTTGATTTGCCATTGTTAGCAAAGCAGCCGCAATTTGAGACCGGCTACGCCCTCCGACAGCCCCGCGCTACGGGCAGGCCAGCCGCCCGAAAAAGTGTTGCAACTGTTTCCGCCAACCTAATGCAAATTGTGTGAGCCATAAGGTCGGGCAGCCAACTATATTAACTGCTCTTTAAGTAGCCTGACAGCGGTAAGAGGAGATTAGCGAAGATAGATAGATTAGAGATGAAAGATAAAAGATAAGAGAGACAAGATACCAGATACAAGATATAAGATACAAGATACAAGATACAAGATACAAGATACAAGATACAAGATACAAGATACAAGATACAAGATACAAGATACAAGATACAAGATACAAGATACAAGATACAAGATACAAGATACAAGATACAAGATACAAGATACAAGATACAAGATACAAGATACAAGATACAAGATACAAGATACAAGATACAAGATACAAGATACAAGATACAAGATACAAGATACAAGATACAAGATACAAGATACAAGATACAAGATACAAGATACAAGATACAAGATACAAGATACAAGATACAAGATACAAGATACAAGATACAAGATACAAGATACAAGATACAAGATACAAGATACAAGATACAAGATACAAGATACAAGATACAAGATACAAGATACAAGATACAAGATACAAGATACAAGATACAAGATACAAGATACAAGATACAAGATACAAGATACAAGATACAAGATACAAGATACAAGATACAGATACAAGATACAAGATACAAGATACAAGATACAAGATACAAGATACAAGATACAAGATACAAGATACAAGATACAAGATACAAGATACAAGATACAAGATACAAGATACAAGATACAAGATACAAGATACAAGATACAAGATACAAGATACAAGATACAAGATACAAGATACAAGATACAAGATACAAGATACAAGATACAAGATACAAGATACAAGATACAAGATACAAGATACAAGATACAAGATACAAGATACAAGATACAAGATACAAGATACAAGATATACAAGATACAAGATACAAGATACAAGATACAAGATACAAGATACAAGATACAAGATACAAGATACAAGATACAAGATACAAGATACAAGATACAAGATACAAGATACAAGATACAAGATACAAGATACAAGATACAAGATACAAGATACAAGATACAAGATACAAGATACAAGATACAAGATACAAGGTACAAGATACAAATACATATACAAGATACAATAACAAGATACAAGATACAGCTACAAGATAACAAGATACAAAGATACAATATACAATAATACAAAATACAATTACGATAGCAGATACAAGATACAAGATACAAGATACATGATACAGGATACAAGATACAAGAGAAGCTAGAAGAAAAGACAAAACAGTTCAATTTTCTATTAAAATTTTCTATTCTATTTTCTATTTATATAATCACAGTTTTGTGGGACACACACACACACATACACAGGGAATGGAAAAGAGAGACATAGAGAGAGAGAGAGAGAGCGATAGAGAGAGACAGACATAGAAATAGTGAGAGAACATCTGTTACTCATTCTGTTTTGTGGTTTGTGGGTTCGAATGCATTTCTAAAATGCATTTCGATTCTCAAATTCAAGCTCAGCTCTCGATTCGCTCAATGTGTTCGTGAATAACGAGGCCCCCGGTAGCCTCGGCGCCCCCCTTTGGAGCTGCTGGTGCCAGCCCGCAATTGTGTTTTGTTGTGCTGCCCAAAACTGTCAACATTTGCAGCCGGTCAGGCTGGCAGGCCTGGCAGGCCTGGCTGTCCAGTGCAAACGTTATGATAATCACCGACAACGATGCGGCGTCAGCAGCAGCAGCAGCAGCAGCAGCATCATCAGCCGAAGGACCAATAGGATAACGGCACAGCGAACTTCATCTGGTGCGGGTTCAGGTAATAAACAATTCCATTTACCGACAGCTGTCAGCAAATAATGAAAAATTTAATAAAAAGATACGCACACATGAACGCACGAGCGCAAGGACGAGCGCTGGACGCCGGACATCAGTCCGATGCTGATGGCCACAGTAAAACCATCCGGCCTGTCCACAAACTGTCCAAATATGTTTTGGTTTTGTTGCCGTTCGCCCAGTGCCAAGTGAAATGTCCGCATCGAAACGAGGCGAAACAGAATGGAATGGAATGGAATCGGAACGGCATTGCCATCGCCGGGCGCAATGATGAGCGAAAAATTGACATGCATGTAATTAGTGACATAAGGACATCTGCATCTGGATCGCTATATGCCAACGACTGCTGTTTGCCTGATGACCTCCACACACACACACACACATACACGTACGTATACATACATGCATGCGCATACGTATATCAATTATGCCGTTTACGTCCTCGCTAACAGTCAGCTCTGACTTTTCGTTTGGATAAAAATTAATTTTCGGTTATGCAATCTGAAATCTATAACGAACTCCCAAGCACCTACAATCGATTGCACCGGGAACGGAAATAAAACTGTTTCATTCAAGCATTCCAAAGTAATAAAGGAGTTACTATTGAATGCATTTAAGCTCACATCTAATCAGATCTTTACATAGGCTCATTAATCGTTTCATTTCAGCGTTCCACTGCAATGTTTCATTTCTTTATGCTACTATTTTCATTAGTTTTTATGTTTGGCAGTAGGGAAATTCATAACCTAAAATGCTGTTCCATTCCAGTCTTCCAGCGTTCCATTTCCATACAGTTCAAGATCAATTTTTGGCCAAATTTCGAGATATTTTTTTCATCAATTATCTTTCATCTTATATTTTGCGGTATACTTGAATCTCATGAAACATTATGTCTCTCTCTCTCTCTCTCTTTTTCTTTCAGACTCACTAAATGGAATGGAATGTACGAATGGACATTATGCCAAGGCTTATGGCCAAAGAGCTGCAACCGCACTGTGGCGTAGAGCATATCAATATTTAAGCGAAAATGATGACAGTTACAACAACAACAACAGCAACAACAACAACAACAACAGGCGAGACAAAAACCAGCCGCCGCCATGTCCAACTGTCCAATGGACCACGAAACCAACAACTCAGCCCAGTTCGCCTGTCTCGTCAGCATCCGCGCTCGACGTGGACGTCCACGTCTCCGTCTCCATGTCCGTCTACGTCTACGTGTCCGTCGCCGTCACTTGTCACATTCACGTTGACTCTTCTGACACGTCGACAAATTGTCAACAAGGCTGCCGCAGCGTTTACCCCATGAAAGAAAACCAAAGCACAAAAAACCAACAACAACAACTACAAAATGAAAATGAAAGAAAATAGTGGGAAAAAATTCAGTTTCGGTCAATGGTGCGGGGGGGAGGGGAGGGCGCTACGACCAAAAATGGTCATTCACCAGAGGTCGTCCTCTATTAGCTGCAGCTCCAACCAGCATTTGCACGCCGGATGACGCAACATTTTATGCCGCTCAGTGGATTTGCAACACTTAACAGCAGGAGTAGCAGCAGGAGCAGCAGCAGCAGCAGAAATGACACTGGTCTAGTCCTGGCTGCAACTGGCGTTGGCGTCTGCCACATTTATCAACGCCTCGTTCAGCAGCAGCAGCAGCTGTAGTTGGAGCCGGGGTTAGCCGTCCAGCCGCAGCGACTGGCGCCAGTGCAGCTATTCAAGCAGCCTGCCTATAAAAATGTGCAGTTTGAATTTTGCTCGCTGTTTGCTGCTGCTGCTGCTGCTGCGAAAAATGCAATTCAGCACGATTTGCATTTTCCGGCAGGCAGGCAGCAGGGCTCGGTGCTGCACTACAATGCTGTTGGCCATGAACCGCTGCCGCTACTTGGACCACACTTCAGCAACAACTGAATGGCGCGTGCCGAGTGGAGAGCGGCGGTCCCAACTAACATTGTCCTCTAACGACGATCAATGTGCATCATCGGGTAAAAAAAAAAACAATCAAAAATTGTTGATTAAGTCGACTTTTAATGCAAATTGATGCGAGCAATTATCCTCCATTTAAAAAGCAAGGATTTTTGATGTGCATCTTTGACATGAATGTTTAGTTTTTAACATGAACTTTCCAGTCAAAAGTTGTTGTTAACTAAAAAAAAGATCGGAATTAATTAATAAACCACAGTTTGAAATTGATTGGATTGTGCGATTCTTGATTTTAGATTTTTTTTTTCATGGTCCTAAAAAATTTACAGCTCGTTTTTCTTGCGTTCTCGTTTATAGTTCCTGTTCCTAAATTTCTTTTGCTTTGTATTTTTTTCTCTCTCCCTTTGCTTATAAGCTTCTACATGGTTTGCATATTTTTGTATCATTTTTTGAAGTTTCTAGTTTTACGCATCTAGATTTGGGCATCTAGTTGACAGTTTTTAGTATTCGGATTTAATTTCTAGTATCTGCTTGCCAGTTTCTAGTATTTATTTTCTACTTTCCCGTCTCAAATGTTTAGTTTTTAGATTCCAGTTTCGAGTTGCCTCTCTCTAGTTTCAAGTACTTCAAACTTTCCTTTCCAGTTTTCAGCTTCCAGTTGATTATTTGCAATTTCCGTTTCCAGTTTTTTTTTAACTTCTAGAATTCAGCTTTACTTTCTAATCTCTAGTGCTTCAAGTGCCCCTCTTGTCTCAACTGTTTTTCAGGGGATTCATTGAGGACAGTTCAAGTGACCTGATCCTGGAAAAGCAAAATTTGCAATTGTTTTCCTGTGTCTCGCACTTTTCCGTTCATGGATAAATAATTAAGTGGGCACCTTAACGGCGAGTCCTTGCGCGTCCTTTCAAGCTGGGGCCGACAGGAGGCGTCACAATATTTTATCGCGCTGTGATTCTTCGCTCGTCACATTAATAAAAGCACAAAATGCAGGCAAATTTCCAGGCGAATGTGCTTCAAGTGCCCTTTACAGTTATACATTTTCCCCACACACACGCACACACACACACGCACACACATACACACTGACACGCAGCCTGTGTCGCTCACTCGCTGTATGCATGTGTGTGCATGCGACTCCAGGCATGCCACACGGCAATGGGGAAAGTGTCAAGTTAATGCCAACAACAACAGCAGCAGAGGCAGCAGCAGAGGCTGCAACAGCAACAGCAATGGCAAAGGCAACACCATGGCAGACATGCCGCCTATGCCTGCCAGTGAGGGCGTGGCAGTGAAGAGCAGCTACCCAACCATCTAATGACTGCGTTGACGTCGCATTTGCTTCACAAAAAACAACACAACACAAAGTGAAATAGGTGGATAGAGAGAGAGAGAGAGACAGAGAGAGGGCGAGAGCGGAGTAAGTGAGAGAACAGTTAGTCACTTGCATAGATACAGTTAGAACTTTTTTGCACTTTGCTAAAGTTTTGGCTAGAATTCGGCAAATAGACTTAGTTGAAGAGTCGTTAAAGATTTGCTAGTTACACTAGTTAACTAAAATGAGAGAAATATTCGTTAAGGCTCCATAGATTAAAGAGTAACTATTGATGTAGTCTTGCCTTGACATTACAAGACTTTTGATGACAAAACTCGAACAAAGGCATTAACAGGATCCATTAAATCAACTTTAAAAAATCATATATGAGTCAGCATCTATGACGATCTATTCAGACTATACCAGAATATCTAATATGCGGAGCATCTAAGTTGATCTATTCTGACTATACAATAATATTTAATATACCTGAGTATCTATGTTGATCTATTATGACTATACTAGAATTTCTTTGGTCAACGATTTGAGATATATAATGTATAGAAGCTCAACTACTTAGTTTAGTTAGAGGTTGGTTTCTTACAAGATTCTTTGAGGGGGATACGAAAGCAAAAGTTCATTCAATACATTTATATTTATATATTCTAACCTTCGGTATAGTTATAGTATATCTATGAATCCATGGGATACACTGTTAGAAATTAATAGATTTTGAGATATTTTTTACTCAGATATTACTTCTACCCCATGACATTTCTGTGCCTTAATCCATAATATTTAAGAACTCTACATGCTATAGTTGAGCATATCACACGCAAATTTCGCTCAGTGCATGCTTAGTTTATAATGATGCTGCTGTTGCTGTTGCTGCTGTTGCTGTTGCTGCTGTTGCTGTTGCTGCTGCTGTAACTGTCGTTTAGTTGCTAAGACGATGCCGACAGTTGGACCCAAGTCTTTAGACAACTCAGGCGAACTGAAGTTGAGTCACGGCCCTGCACTGACAATGATATGTGCCCGAGCTGAGAGTACTAAACACATACCTACACACACACGCACACACACACACACACAAACATATAAACAATTGCTGTCAAGGCCACACACACACACACACACTCACTCAGACGCATACAGGTTGCATGCAAACAGCAACAGACGTCGCTGAAGCGAGACGGAGCGAGAAGAGAGCAACGTGTGCGCGAGAGAGTGAGAGGGAGAGATGAATATGCTGGGTAGGATGATCACATTGGAGACACTTTGCACCGGAAATATTGTTGACAGTTGTGGCATATTATCATACGGCGGTGTCCCAGGCACGCGTCACGTAATTGCTCAACATTTGTAGCCGCCACACACCACACTCTCTCTCTCTCTCTCTCTCTCTCGCTCTCTCTCTCACACACACACACACACACATACACAGACATACGAGAGCAACTCGAGAAGAAAGTGGAGCGTACTTCCACGTCGTTATGAATGCTCCACTCATTTTGCCAATTATTGTTAGCAAAATTTCAATGGCTGAGCGTGAGTCTGGTATTTATTTAAAAGTGCTCAAGTCACAGAGACACGGCGTTCCAAGCTTCCCAGTCTACATCAAAAATCATCACCAAGTGCTTTAAGAATTCCCAGATTTTTGTTTTAAATAGGTTTCGATACATTGCTTATCGAATGGGGATATACAGACTGTTCCTAAATTTAATCAGAAAAATTTATATATTGTCTTTATTATTTATTTTACTTTTTTGTTGCAAAAGAATCGCCAAAATCAAAGAAAATAGTTTGGGAGGTACAGCCATATACATATGTAAATCGAGAGTACGTATACCCGGTTCTATTCAAATTGCTAAATGTATCCAAATTGGGTCTATAAACAGAAATGAAAGGCATTAGCCTAAGCGGATCTGGCTGCAAGTCTTTTCAATTACAGAATTCCAAATATTATAGTAGGCTTGGACTCCAATTGACCACAAGGCTCGAATATAAACGAAATATACTTCATTTCATATCTTATAGAGCTCAAGGCAACAACAAAAATCATATTTTGTAAAAAGAAATATTTATTATCGTGAACGGACGAGCGCAAATTGACCGCAAGATGGCGCTCGAAAATATTTGCGGCTTTAATAAACTGAAATCTCTTGAGGATCCCAACGTGGATAATACCCACAAGGAGTCCGCTCGCCTCCTAACCATGTTCAACAATCCCTACTCGCTGCCCGTGCCGCCCTTTGACAATGCAAGGAAACGCCTGGCGAAGCTGGACAAGAAGGACGAGGAGAAGGTGGAGATGACGCATGGCACTACCACGGTGGGCTTCAAGTTCCAGGGCGGCATTATTCTGGCCGCCGACTCGCGCGGCACCAGTGGCGACTTCGTCTCCTCGCAGACCATGCGCAAAGTGGTCAAGATACACACGAAAATCCTGGGCACAGTTGCGGGCGGTGCCGCCGACTGCTTCTACTGGCATCGCGTGCTCACCATGGAGTGTCGCCTTCACGAGCTGACCTACAACCGTCCGTTGTCTGTTAAATCGGTGGCGCGCATCCTGACGAACATTGCCTACAACCACAAGGGGATGGGCCTGAGCATGGGCATGATGCTGGCCGGCTACGATTTCGATGGGCCGCGACTCTGCTACGTGGACGGGGACGGCACCAGCGCCGAGGGCCACCTCTTCTCGGTGGGCAGTGGCAGCTGCTATGCCTTGGGCATCCTAGACACGTTCTACAAGTATGATATGGACCAAGAGGAGGCCTACTGTATGGCAATGCGCAGCGTCTACAATGCCACGTATTTGGATAATTACTCGGGCGGACTTGTGCGTCTCTATCACATAAGGAAAGACGACTGGGAGGTCGTCACCGTCAAAGACTGCGCCGAATTGAGGAAAATCTTCTATCCGGTCAACAAGAATGAATCATTGGCGGAGTTTTCGAAATTCATCAGGGATGGATTCGTGCCGGACCCCGACGAAGACCCCGCTGTACGAAATCCTCCCCCTCCAAAACCGATAGTGCCACCGAAGGAAGAATAGATTTATAATTTCGTATTTTTGTATTAGATGATCAAAATTGTTAAATAGGTAAAAGTGTGCGGAAAATGACAAAATGAGTGCAATAAAAATGTCATAGGCATACGTAAACCTCGCATATGGTTTGTGAATTCCCATTGATATTTTGTCTTACTAAATAAATTGTATAAAATTGATTGCATAGTCAATATTAAACTTTACTTAATACGTGCAAGGTAAAGACCTTCGAAGTCTCTTATAGAATTTAATATATATGTACATAACCTCTAAATTAACTTTCCTCAAGTATTTTTAAAAATTAATAAATATGTGTATATTGTTAACTACATTTCTGCCAACTTTTAAAGCCCAATCGTATAAAAGCTTCCGAGCTAATCTTTTGCATTCATATGTTGGCGCTTGCTTAGCTTAGACAAAGCTCAGCAGCAGCAGCTTGCAGAGCCAGCGATTGCGCTTCTGCGCCATCTGGCGGCGAGCGTGGGTGTGGTTGAAGTCTGCGCTAAACTCCAGCGCAAAGCACACAAATTCAAATAGCAGGGAATTTTATGAAAAGGATTTTCTCGTCAAAGTACCCCTGGTGCTGTCAAATCGAGTTATTTAGTCTAGCAAGCCAGACCTTGACACTTGACGAGTCATTTACAACAATTATACAAAAAGTTATATATTTATATAAAAAAATAAATATATTTAAAACAACCGGGATTTACCAAGCCAACAGCAGGAAGAAGCAGCAAGTTCGGGCCAGCAACAAACGTCGAACATACTTGCACGAATCATCATACATAAATACACATAGTAAACATATCGTGAGAAAGATGTCGATACCGAGCCGACAGAGTCTGATATTGGATGCGCTTAGGCAGAAGATCCAGGTGGCCAAGAACGATCTGGACCGCTATAAGGAGGACTACAGCCGCTGCCAGGCGATGCTGCAGCGCGAGTTCAATCGTCGCAGCCAATTGGAGGAGAACTTCGAGGAGCTGCAGAAACGCAGTGCGCAGATGGAGGATGAGCTGAAGCTGGCCGTGAATCATGCCGCCAGCCATCAGATGATGGCAGAGGAGGCGCGCGACGCCCTCAACGAGAGCGATCGACTGCGCAAGGCGCTGGAGCAGCGCGACCAGCTGCAGTCGGAGAAGATCGAGCTGCTCGTCTGGGAGCTGTCCAAGGTGGAGCGCCAGGCCAAGGAGGCCGACCGCATGGCCCACCAAAACGGGCAGCGCGCCGAGCAGCTCAGCCAGCGTCTGACGCGCACCGAACAGCAGCTGGAGGCGAGTCGGGCCAGCCAGGCGCTGCTGCAGTCCGAGCTGGATGCGGCCGCCCAGAACTTGCACTGCGTGGAGCGGGCATTCGAGCAGTCGTCGCAGCAGGTGCAGAGCTACGATCGCCAGTTGGCCAGGCTGAAGCAGCAGCTGCAGGAGAGCGAACGTCGCGCCGAACTGGCCGAGCTGAATGCCGAGCAACTGCAGCTCGCCTCCGTCAAGCTGGAGCGCCGTCTCGAGGAGCGCTTCGATCATCGCTTGCGCCAGAAGCTCAACAATTTGGACCTGCATCTCGTTGCCAAAGAACATGCATAAATATTCCAGCTAACCGCACACACACACACACACACACACGCACACACACACATTCACACGCACATGTCTCGTCCCCAAATTCTACAAGTTTAGTTTAGCACTCTACTATCGCTTTGATAATATGTTTTACGATATATTTTAGGTTTTACAACAAGAAAACATTTTTCAAAAAAGAAAAAAAAAAAAGAAAATATAAAAATTCAAAAAGTAAACCAGAGACTTTTTTTTCGTACTCTAGATAATCTCAATCTCAGATATCAACTACTTTTACTAAGCTAAAAAGCCAATTTGAACTATCCATATGATGTATCGATGATGTAGAAAATTGTACTTTAGATTTGTGCCTCATAAAAAAGCCTAAAGACTATTTGATAGCTTCTCTCACTTTTATCAAAATGAAGCGGCTTGAACTAAAACTAAAATTTTTTGAATAGTTTTAATATATTCCTAAAATTTCAGCTCTGTTTAAAGCAGTTAAGCTGATGATAAGATAGATTATAAATTCATAGAGAACCCAATTTGTTTTTGTTACATATTAAAAACAGTTCAATATCTTCTTATATTTTCTAAAAAAAAAAAAAAAAAAAATATTATATAAAAGCAAATAGAAAAGGTTTTTCTCAACAATTTTCGCCATGCAACATTTGTTTGTTAAGAAACTACATCTAAGCTTATATAAGAAGCGAATTTTAATATATATAAAACAAAAAAAAAAAATATTATAAGAAACATATGTATAAAGGTAAAAAGTAAAGCAAATTGGAGTCAGCTTCCCGCTCGCTGCCCCACAATTGATAAAACTTCCTCTTGAAGATTGCAGAAATATGCGCTGGAATATGCTGAACTTATTGCACTATGAACTATGAACTCTTTCGGGGCTGTATTTGGAAGAGTATCTGGTCGGCGTTGCGAAACTTCAGGGAAATGCCCTCGACGAACTGCAGCTGGTCCAGTTGCTGATCGCTGCTGAAGTCGAAGTTGGCTATCAGCTTGACCAGGAAGACCTTCATGATGAAGAAGCTATAGCGACGGCCTTGCATAATAATGATAATGAATATGATAATAAATAAGTAAAACTTATGAATATCCTATTGCTAAGATCTAGATCTAATCAGGTTTACCTATGCAGGTGCGCAGACCCTTGGAGAAGGGCAGAAAGCTATAGGAATGCCGGCGTGTCGGCGTGTACTTGGATTGGCCGTGCAGCACCTGCTCCTGCTCCAGTTCCGCCTCCTTCTGCTGCAGCTCCTGCTGCTGTTGCAGAAAGCGCTGTGGCTCGAACTGGGTGGCCTTCTCGCCCCACCAGGCGGTGTCGCGCTGCATGCTGAACGTGTCCAGCGCAATGATCGTGTTCTGCGGCACGATGGCATCGCGGCCCGCCAGCTGAAAGTCACGACTCACGTGCCGCAGATTCATCGGCACCGTCGCCAGCAGACGCAGCGCCTCGTTCACAAACGCATCCAGGTAGCGCAGCTGCTGCAGATGTTCCACGCTCACGTAGCTGACGTCGTTGCCATGCGGCATCACGCTCTCGATCTCCGCGCGCAGGCGCTCCAGGCAGTCGCCCTTGTGCGTGGCCAGGCAGAGCAGCGCGATCATAATGCTATTCGAGACGGTCTCAAAGGACTGCAAGGAGAAGGAAAAGAGCAGAGCGAGCATAAGAGAAAGGGATAAAACTCTAAATAAATGAAATTTAAGATAAATCTTAGTAAACTGAAGAAAACTTTCGATTTCGTATACCCTATAATGATGTATAATAATAATATATGTATAGAATAGGAAATAGTTCACAGATGAGATGAGGGAGATGGAGAAAGAGAGGAAGGATAGAAGAACGCATGAAGATGGAAAGAAATCGATAGAGAGAGAGAGAGAGAGAGAGAGAGAGAGAGAGAGAGAGAGAGAGAGAGAGAGAGAAAGAGTGTGTAAACGAGAGGCATCAAAAAAGAGAGCGAGAGAGAAAGAAGGTGCAACTGAGAGAGAGAAAGAGAGCTCTATATGCATACATGAATATTTAGATAGAGAGAAAGAAAGAGAGAAGAAAGTTGTATAAGTATGGAAAAGTCATAAAAGTAAGAGAGAGATAGATAGATGGATATTGGTGAGGAATCAGCATGAGAACGAAACTTTAAGCCATAAGCTGAGAGCCCAAATTTCTTCTATACGGAGTATTCTATAGTATATACAAAGTATAATAATCCATTTGATATACCCAGCTTGCATATTTACGGGGTATTCCATATATAGCAGCTCTCATTAAGACATATCGCTGATTAATCATCACAACTAACATAAATCGCAAAACCAACTCTAATGCTGATCGAAACTACAGATAGCATTGGAAGATGATCTAGCTCGAGTTCAGTTCTGCTTGGATCTCTGAATGCTTAAGTATGAAATTTGTTTCTAATTGAAAACTCGATTTTGGAATTGCCAATTAGTGGTAGGCCAACATGATCGCATAGCAAATGAATAGATAAGCTCCAGTTCGCTGAAATCTCAATACATAATTCTTCGTTAGCAGGAAAAGGAATTGGGGGGGGTCAGGTGTTACGGGTTTCATGTTGCGGTTCCATCAATTCATAAGCCTCATGAACTCGTTAACGTCGTCCACTTACCACCAGGACCATGGACTGGGCCTCGTCCTCGATGTCCTGCAGGGTGAGCTCGCCGTTGGCGGCCAGCTGAAACATTTGCTCGATGAAGATGCGACGCTGCCAGGGCGCATCCTCCGCGCTCTCGAGGGCGTTGCGTAGCTGCCAATTGCGATGCTTGCGCTGCACGATTTCAGCCACAAAATCGACGAGCAGCTGGTTGCAGGCCGCGGCCTCCGCATACAGCTGCGGCTCCAAGAGCCGATGCAGTAAATCGATTTGCAGCCAGGGCTTCACAATTTTAATAGCCGAGATTTCAAGTAGCCTATTCAAAGGTGAGCGACAGAGAGAGAGAGAGAGAGAGAGTGAGTGAAATTAGTGTGAGTTGATTGAGCTGCTGGCACTGGCGGCCTCACTCACCTCTTGTAGGTGGTGGCGATGTGTGCGTCATCCGCCTGCGTGAAATTCGTCGGCGTTCCCATAATGGTGACTGCAATAAAAGTTAACGAGGTGTTAAGCCGCAGACAGGGACAGCGATAGCAAGAGTAAGAGAGGGAGTGGGAGCGAGAGGGAGACGGCGACAGCATGTGTGACATTCAAATATTTCCAGGTGAGAGCAGCCGCGGCATAAGGCATAATTCGTGCTCAGCCTTTGAGCTCCTTGGCTCAGCTCAGCTGGCAATCTGGCTGCCTGTTTGCTCCTAGCCAGCTGCTAATGGGCAGCGCTAACTGTTTTAGCCCAGCAAATTCTCAATTCACATTTAATTGCATTTGGCCTTCAAATTGCTGCCGAGGCAGCCGAAGCAGCAGAGCCTCGCGGCTAGAGGTGTCCTAGCTAACGGTACTCGCTAATGGAATATGTCACTTCAAATAGCTGGCAAAGGATCAAAGCGAATTATTCTGGCTCCTGCCATCATGATTTATCGTTGCCAAGCCACCAAAATTTTGAATTTTCGCCCATAATTGCCATAGAACTGAACTAAATGAATTTCTTATCACAGCTGCTTAGACCCAAACTCATGAAATGCGAATTAACTGGGCTTAGTTGACAGTTAGTTGACTACAAATTGAGCTACAGTAGGCTAGGTCTCTCTAGAGATCTATAGAAACAAAATACTAGATAACTCTTAGAGATACAGCGGAATTTTATAGTCCGACTAGAGCACTCTTACTTACATTAGAGGGTGTCTTTAAAACGGGCTAAACGACCTTCACTTTTTACAGGACATTCTCAAGTCAATCTATGTCACTCTAACTAGTTGTAGGATATCTTTCAGTTGGTTCTACTCACGTTCATGTGATGTTATAGACTATAATTTGTTATTATGGACTATCTCATATTCGAGCTAAAACTCTCTTATTTATGTAGTGTAACTTCTAGTTGTTCTGGACTATCTCATTTTCGAGTTAAAACACTCTACAGGGTATTTGCTAATCCATCCAGAATCTCATATCATTTATCATTTATCGAGCTAAAACACTCTACAGGGTATTTTAGAGTCCATTCAGAATACTATTACTTCTTATAGGTTATTTGTTATCCAAACTCAGCGCAATGTAAATATTATGTCGGATCTATTGTTTATTTTAGGGTATATTGGATACATAGACCACTTCTACTTTTCTCCTAGAACTGAGGCTATCTTTCTTTTTATAGGCGCGTCAGACATGCGCACTCTTACTTAATAGAGTCTTTCTCTCTACTCTCACTCCTTTAATTTGATATGGTTTATGTTTCTTCCCTTTTCTAGGGTATTTTGTAGTCAAACTGCAGTACTCTTATATGAGACATGGTATAGACCAAGTAGAATAAACTAACAAATCGTAGGGTACCTCTATAACGGACTAGAGTATACTTGGTATAGAGCATCTCCAGTTCCTTAACTTGACATAGAGTATCTACATCACACACGACTGTAGGGTATCTTTAATTATAGTCCGCAGTCCTTATAAACTAACTATAATATATTTATAAAAGTGATAGAGCTTCAATCGAGTAAAATAACTCGTTAGGGTATCTCCTGACAAGCTTGAACACCTTAACCAATCATCAGATATCCCCCCCATAATAGACCTCTCCACTGATATGCAAACACCCCATTGAAGTGAGCATTTGGAAATCCCTTATGCCGAATGCATACCGAATCATAGCAGATTTTCGTGCTAATGCAGACGCATTCAATGGCCAATCGACTGGCTTCTGCATAAGGCCAATCATAATTTATCGGCATATCGATGCCCCGCTAGCGCTTCTGGCGTGCAGCTAAGACTCACTGCTGACCCTCGAGTCTATGTGGCTCTGTCTCAATGGGTTCCGCGTACGTGCGTTGCATGGAAACTGGACAAACGTGTCGCAGTCGCCGTCGTCGCCGTCGTCGTCGTCGTCAACACTCGGAATGTTTTTACTTTAGCTAACTGAGCTTGGGATTGGGCTAAGCGATTCGTGTTCATGCGTGTGCGTGTGCGTGTGCTACTCACGGCAGGATACCTCCAAAACGGCGCGACTGAGCATGTCCTCGGCGTCCTTGAACCGCACCGCCGTGCCGTGCAGATGCGGCTGTGTGGCAAACTGTTCCAGCAGCTGATTGCCCACCGAGTTGAACACGTCGAAGAAGCTGATGACAATGTTGTGATTGAAGGCGGGATTCAGCTGCTTGCGGCGCAGCTTCCACTTCTGACCTGCAGCGAAAGGAAAAGCAGATGAAAAGGGAAAGTGACAAATGGCTCCGGCTCCGGCTCCAGCTCCGGCTCCGTCTCCGGCTGTTGCTTACCTCGCGCATGCAGCAGGCCACGCCGCGCAAAGAAACCCTCCTGCATGAAGGTCTTGTCCAGGCACTCGGGCGCATTCAGTACGCACTCCATGCCCGCCGGATCGTCAATGTAGAGCAGCGCGCGTGTGCCAATCAGGATGGCCAGCGGACGCTGGAAGAGCACACGCAGACGCGTCACCTTGTCCAGAATGCCTGAGAGAGGGGGAGCGAGAGAAAGGGAGCTGGGTCGATTAGTCCGCCTTGGATCTTTAGTCAAGCTACTCAACTGTTTGGATGCAAGTTGATGCAGAGCAGAAACCAGAGCACCGGCTGCTGTGCCACGCCCCGCCAGCCGTTCAGCTGCCAAATGAGGCGCCAGCATTTGCGTTGCTGCCAGCCCAAAAGCAGCGCCAGAAGCGTGCCACAGACCCATAGAGCGACATGTAAATGCATTGTTGTTGTTGTTGTTGTTGCTGTTCTTTAATGCGGTGCTTTATAGGCAGCGCACAGTGTTTGGCTTTGGTTCGGAACCCAACTCCCGACTCCGATTCCGGTTTTGATTTGTATAATTTTTTTTGATTGTTTTGATATTTGCTTCTTGTTCGATCCGTTCGCTTGGCCAGCGCAAACGCAACTAAACAAAAATTCGCTTGATCGAGCATTGCCCAATAGACAATAAAGAAATTCATTTTTGTTTTTCTAGCTTATTAATAATTTTGATTTTTTTTAATTACCTTTCAATGCACATTTGGCTACCGCTTAGCTGGCGCACTCTCACTCTGGCTATGAGAGGCGGGTATGCTCGACTAGTGGGGATGTTGGGAAAAAGTGCTGAACTTGTAGAAAGTATTAATAGTCTGGTAATTAAGATTATATGATAACCTAGGGAAGAGGAGTATAAATAATAAAGCAAAGATATTTAGTTGAAAATAATTATCAATATTGAAAGAGACTGAAATATGCCTAAAAATGCTTATAAAGTCTATATATTGCACTTGATCTGTCTATGCTTAATCTATTAGTTCTCTGATTCCAATGCTCATCATTATCATCAGCAGAAGATGACCCAATGAACTCAGTTGCCCTTTGGTATATAAGAGTAATCTTTGGTATATAAGCTTATCTATAAAATATCTCTAGATTCTGAAAGTTTCATAAGAATTGCAAAGCAAACACAAAAGTTATAGATAACACTATATTGAAATAATAAAATTGAATATACAATAGGTACTCAAAAATATTTCTAACGATAACAAAAGGATTAAAAGACTTTCCCCAATCATCCAATCTAGCTACAGGGTATCTCCATGTTCACCTATCCATTCCAAAATATGTTAAGCGTTAATAAAAGTATCAAAAGACTTTCCCCAGTCATCATCCAATCCAGCTACAGGGTATCTCCATTATCACCCAACCCTTATGATTTGTTGTCATTAGATTTCGCCCATTTTTTTATACGTAAATATCGATATTATTTGGGCAACGCTACGTGGACTTTGTGTTGTCGACTTGAGGCGTAGTAAATACATATTTTCAGCTGTAATTGGTTCGGTTCGTTAGCCAGAGTTGCCAATGGATATAGTTATATATATAGGTGTAGATGTGTGCACACAGCCAGCAAAATGGCTTGGCAACATTGCCAACAGTTGACAGAGACGTCATATATGTATGTATACAAATTCATAAATTTACATATATAAAGAAATTACATTCCAGATCGACCTGTAAATAATTTGAGCTTGTCTGTCATTTTTGTTAGGCACGTAGCGTGACGTAGCTGTTCCCAATCATTTAGCCGAATATTAACAGATTCTCAAGTGGCTTTGTAATAGTTAAAGTGTGCTATATGAGATCATATTCCATTACAGTTAGACGCAAGTCAATGAGACTTGAACTATTTTGTAAAATTTATCAGCATGACCTTTCAATACCTTAGCCTAACCCTTGCTCTATTAACCTTCATCCAAGTCCAACAGAATTTCAAGCACTCTCAACACTCTCTTTCTCCTTCTCTTCTCATTTATCCCTTTCGTGGAGCTCCAGCAATCCATAGACAAGCTCAAGAGCTTTATTAAACAGCGTGTCAAAGTCAATGTCAACTGCAAGGTGATGCCCACCTGGCGATAGAAATAGCTGCAGGTATTCATTATAGCATTAATAAAGAAATAGCTGTCGAGCTATTTTTTCTCTTCTAGGGAATTTTATTAAAATTCCTGCGACAAAAGGAAACAGGAAAAAATTATGGACCGCAAAGAGGCAACGGAATGTCAAAGTCGCATTCATTGTCGAAAACAAAAGGCACGAAGCCACAATAGAAACGAGGGACATTAACGCCATTGATGAGATGACGAGAGACCGCACATAGCGAAAGGGGGCGTCGATTGGCCCATTGCTCGACTGTCGAATACCTTGTAATAACGTAAGATGATATTTATTTTCTTTTGCATGGATATGGCATATGTGCACTAAAATATTTAAGGCAAAAACTTGTAGTCGCAATTATCGATATTTATCGATATAATGTATATTTAAATAGCCATCTAAAAAGCGGAGAGCTAATAGGCATATCAAATTGTAAGTCTTCTGTTGTGCTGATATATGAGCTAAGCAAGCCCAGTTGTCGATGATAGTCGATATGGAAAACTAATACAGCTTAACGCAGGTTGTTTTTTTTTTTTTTTTTCGAGGGTATGGCGACAAAAAAAAATGTATATGGGGAGCTGGATGCATAAAGAATTTCTTGATTAAGTTATGGGGAATGTCAAGCACGACGGCTATACAGACGTCATGAATGACGCTCGCGCCTCGCTTCAGCTGCCTCAGCCACAGCCTCACTCACTCTCCCTCTCACTCACATTGATCTATCTCTCTTTCGCGCCTTTATTGTGCGTGTGTGCGCGTGTGTGTGTGTGTGTGTGTGTGTGTGTGTGGGCGTGGGTCAAGTCAATAAAGCATACTGATTAATGTCAAATTGTTGTTGTGCCTCTTTTTGCATAAATTATGCATAAATCGCAAACATTTGCCAGCCGTTGTCCTTTAGAGCACAAATGCCAATGACAATGACAATGGCAATGACAATGACGGCAACGATGTTATGTCCTTGTGTATATACCATCGTATATGTACCGCATTCCCTCCCCGCCTGTCTTCCACTTCCACTTCCCCTTCCCCTTCGTCTTCATCTTCGGGTTGCCCAAACCCACGCCCACGCCCACGCCCAGGCCCAAGCCCAGACCCAGTTCCGGTTCACAGTCACCGCCTCTACCTCAGTTGACGGCACCAGCAACAGCATTTAAGCTGTTTTAAGTCGCTTAACACACACTGCAAATAAAGAAATCAATTGCGAGCCACGCATCGGCTCACAAATACCCTGTAAAGCGCTGCAAAATAATTCAACAAAAATTTGCTTTTGCTAATTTTAAGGTTTTCTTAAGACTTTCTGTGTTGATTTTGATTTGCTTAACAAATAGATTTATAAAATAAATAATTATTGATAAATAAAAATGAGTAATATATATAAATAAATTATAAAACATGTGCCATAACATACGTATGTCAGAAGTTCCCCGATTAAATAAACTTCCATTCTCATTTTTGCCTCGTGTCTTAAAGCTGTTTAAATAAAAATTATAAAAAATATGGAACAGTAGGTTTCTTCAAGTACTTCACACACATATGAATAATTATTGTATTCATTTCTCGTTCTTTTCTATTGTCTTTCATGGAACGTTCATCCAACCGTCTGCACTAAACTTTAGCTTCTATATTTTCACGTAGTACTTTGATAGCTCTATTAACATTCTTATTGGGTATATAAGAGCCGTAACGATTGTGTTGAAACTGAAGCTGCTGTAGCTTAATTTTGTTGCCTGACTGAATGTGTCAGTCGCATGTTCTTGATTTCTTGCATGTTTTCTTTATCAAATACCCTGTAAACTTGATATGCACGCTTAAAGGTATGCCCAGAACTGGATATATATACATATTTAGGCGAAGAAAAAATCTAAAAATTATAATAAAAAATACAAAATAATAAAAATATATATTTTTGTTTTTAATATTTACAAAAAACACTATAAAATATATTTATTTATGCGGAGTAAAAATCTAAAAATTAAAAAAAAAATATACATAAAAATATATATATTTTTTTAATATTTACATATAACATTTTTATATATACATTTAAAAAAAAAAACGAAATTTACAACCTTAAAAAAATTATAAAATACAAATAATATTCAAAAATATTTTTTTTAAATCTTTAAAAAAAATATTTGAAAAAAAAATTCGACAATAAAATTTTTTTTTTAGTATTACTCATATAATTGAAACACAAAAATTTAATAATTATAAAATATATATCTAGGCATAGCCAAAGTACGGGGTATCTGGCAGTCGCTGCCTATTTAAGACTTCAGCTGATTTTTATAATGTTTTTGTTATTTTTGTTGTTTTTTCCGCCGCTTTTCTGCTTGATGCTTGAAAATGCGGAAAAGCCGTCATAAAAAATGAAAATGCGAGAGCGCAGCAACAACAAGAGCAACAGTGGCAACAGCAGCAGCAACAGCAGCAGCGACAACAACAATCAGGCACCAAAAATTGTGAATCTGTGTATAAATTTAATTTCCCCGCATGAGAATTTCACATAATCAAATTTTTTAAACGCGAGCGATTTAAGGCCACGCTTAAGAACAAAAAAAAAAAAAAAAAAAAAAAAAGACGAAAGAGAATATATATGAGTATATAAAATGGTGGGCTGCCCCACATTAAAAATCAAGCGAGGGGATGTCAAGAGCCAGAGATGGGTTGAGGAATGGCCTGAAGTTGGGGCTGAGCATGGATCAGGGGGGGGGGGGGGGGGGGTACAGGGAGTGAGGGGGTTTGTTGCTTGCGTTGACATATGAAATATTAACGGGTCCAATGCACAGCATACCAAAGTCAAGTGCAGGGCGCATGTCGCAGGAGGCGGGCAGGTTTACGCAGGGGGATGCCCGAGTGTAGGGGCATGTGGTAATATATGGGCGTGGATCGCGCCCAATTTGCCATCAAGCGTGAAAACAAATTTTCTTTAACGAGCCAACAACGCGTCAACAGACAGACGTACATCTATGTATGTATGTATGTATGAACGAGCTGACAGCGTTGCCAGACAGACGAGAGCATCAGCCGTGCCGTGCTGCCAGACTGTCACACGGACGCAAAGTCTCAACTCGTTGGTTCTCCGCCTGTCTGGTTTGGTCTGGTTTGGTTTTTGTATATAAATTAGAGCACATCAAAAAGTTTGTGACATTAAATGCTGTTATTAAGCAGGATGTGTATGTGTGTGCGGGTGTGTGTGTGTATGATTGGTGTGCAGATAAATGTTTTAGCCAAATGCTGATGAAAATGAAAATGATGGCAGACTTGTAATGATGACACCCCCAACCTTCAGACTTGAACCTCCAAACTCCTAACACCCACACATACACATCCACACACACACACACTCGCAGTGCCAACACGTTTCTCACGCATCGCATAGTTCCACGTTCCACGCTTCCACGCGTACTCAAATCCTGAATACGGCAACCAAAAAGGCGAAGGTGGAGACGGAGGCGGAGGCGTGGCTCTAGCAGAAGGGGCAAGGGCAGCGTAGAGGGCGCCACGAGTCGCTTGATTAAATGTGCTTTGCATGCGTGTGCGCAAATGCAATGGCAGGCAGCCAAAAAGGCGATTACATGCACACACACACATACACACACACACACATACACACATGTATATAGTATATGTATGTATGTGACTGACTGCCTTGCAACGCCTTCTCACGTATTCATTTGAACGTTTCGCTGCGTTACGCGTGTTGCCACTTGACTTTTTGCCGCACCACAAATTTTGATTCACTCACACACACACACACTCGCACACACTCACACACTCACTCCCTCACACACGCATCGCAATCTTTGTCCTGGTCACGCTCTGCTTGACTGCTGTCTGCCCTGGCATCCAGCGCGCTCGAAGCTTCCTTCCTTCCTTCATGTGGTTAATCAAATAACGCTAATGGAATCTCTCGCATTGCGCACTGACTCAAATATTCAGCGGTCCATCAGCCAATCGAATGGAAAATCGCCTTACTATAAGCCGACTATATGCCAAAAGTTTGATCATTGTCAAAATAAAAATATAAATAAATAAATGAAAGCAAAGAAAGACGGAAATTCTATTGAATGTCAGCAACAGGCCGGAAAAGTTCTCGAGCGCGAAGAGAACGTAGCCGTCATGTCTCTCTCTCTCTCCCCCCCTCTCTCTCTCTCTCTCGGAGTGTGTCCTTTGGGACTTCATTTCGGACATCCTCTCAATTAAGAAAGTTATTATTTATATATGAGTAAAATTATGCTTTATATGGCGCTGAGGCAGTCATGTATTTATATGTATATACATATATGTATGTATGTATTATTAGAGCAAACATTCTCTATGGAATCTAAGATGTTAACTTTCAGTTAAGTTAAATAAATACATACATACATTTAAGAACTCATCATCGATAGTATTTATAGTAAATTATTAAAAGCTTTTCCAGCAAAACGCGTTCAGCAGCCAATCAATCAAGCTGGGATTCCCCCTATTATTATGACAGCAATTGATTCGTGTATTTATTCATTTCTTTATTCCACTTTTTGTTTGCGGCAATTTAGCATCTGTTTTATATACTCGTTCAGCGCTGTGAGAAGAGTATATTGGTTCTGTGTAATGTCTGTTAATCCGTGTGGCTAGTTCATCTGTTCGTACGTCTATCCGTTCGTCTATCCATTCGTTTATCCGTTCGTCTATCCGTTCGTGTAACCATTCGTCTATTAATTCGTTTATCCATTCTTCTATCCATTCTTCTATCCAGTCTTCTATCTTCTATCCGTTCGTCTATCCGTTCGTCTAAACATTGGTATATCTATTCGCCTATCCATTCGTCTCTGCCCCAGCCTGCAAGTTGGCCTGTTCATCCATTTATCCGTTCGTCTGTTCACCGATCTGTCTCTCCGCCTATGCTTACGGCTGTCCGTCTGCCTTGTCCACGAATCTGATCATCCATTCGTCGCCCATCTATAGCCATTCCGTCCGTCTATCCGTCGCTCTGTTGGTTTATCGAATCGAACGTAAGACGTCTGTCCGCAGTCCTTCGGATACACCCATTAAGAACGTGGCAACTGAGTACTTACTATAACTGTTATCACAGCAATATTACTCTACAATGTGCTAGAGACGTGAAATTTTATATAAAGAACTGTCTATATGATATACGAGCTGCCTATATCATTCTACATTGTAAATTAAAAGCACAACATATTTGGTAAGCATATGTCTGCATCCCCTTGGGGGCGTGGCTAGTGGTGTAAACCTGCTGACTCAATCACTTGAGACTTGTGCAAATACTCAACGAGCATTATGCAGTCGATAGCATATCAAATTTCATTTTTTTATTCTGCATCTTCAAAACAAACAAAAAAAACCAAAAGAGTGTGAATCACGTATCACGAGTCAAGTTTCTCAGCGTCGGCTGGGAAGCTAACGCCAGCTCGCGGCTCGTGTAGAGAGATCAGTGCCAATTGTGAGCTGAGATGTGGCGGACGCGTTCGGTTTGGCTGTTGCTGTTGTGCGCGACGGGCGCTGCGGCTGTCTGCGATTTGCGCATCGGGGAGCCGAAGCCGATCGTGGTGAAGAAGTTCGGCAGCAAGACGGCCGTGGTGAAGCGCTCATTGACAGACATCCAGCTGTCGCCGAACGAGTCAATCACCTTCCACTGCCCCACTGGTATCAGCGTGTCGCAGAGCAGCGGCCAGCCGGTCAAGATCAATGCGGATACGGCGGAGCTGCTGTGCACGAATGATGGCATCTATTTGGACGAACGTCAGATCATACAGCATCGCAGCAGCGCCACAGTCTACTGCAGCGGCGGCTTCACCCAGACCCTGTACGAAAGCAATCGCCAGCTGCGCGGCTGCCCGGCCGCCGACGCAATGACGCTGATCATCGGCTACAAGCTGAACGGACTGCCGGACGTGAAGCAGCTGGGCATCTGCTATGATCTGGGCACCTCACGGCCGCGCTTCGTCAGCTACCTGGCGTACGCGCCGCGCAACGCGCTGCTCGAGCGGCAGACGGGCCAGGAGCTGGACCGTCTCAAGCTGGACACCTATCTGGGCAGCTTGAGCAAATACTTTCGGTTTCCCACCAACTCGGATTTCCAGCAGATGGTCGGCAATCAGAAGCAGCTGGGCCAACTCTACGATGGCAAACTGTTCGAGTACGGCAGCCTGCTGCAGGAGCCGCAGCTGAGCAAAGAGCTGAGCAGCTACGCCGATATGCTGAGCATTGTCTGGCTGCGTGCGCTGCGCACGGGCAATTGGCAGCACTGGCTGGACGCTTTGCGCAGCGCCAATGGCTACACTGACGCCGCTGCTGCTGCTGCTCCTGCTCCTGGTGCGGGGACCTCCTGCAGCAGACAGTTTGATGTGCGCCTGGGCGTTTCGGGCGTGGCAACGCTGCCCATTGCCGAAAGCTGCAATGCCAGTCGCTCGCTGCTGCTGCTGGACAGCGCTGGCAATGGCATGCCTGTGCCGGCGCACATCTGGGCCCATGTTCGAGCGCTGCACCCAACGGGAACTACTGCCGATGAGTTTGTTGTTGTCGCACACAATTCACCATACGTAAGCAAGCTCTTGCACCCGCTCTCACGCTCTTAACACACTCATACACACACTCTCTCTCTCTCTCCCTAACTGTTCTCTCTTGCTTGCAGTACTCTGTAGCGGAGCTCGGCTCGTTCTGTGCGGACATTTGTGCTGAGATACCCTGGCTGCGGGAGAGCCTCTTTGGGCAGCTGCATTTGGTGCCTCAGTACGGCGTCGTCAATTGCTGTCGCATGGATCAGCTGCAAAAGCTAGTTGACTTTTCGTCTCCAGCGGCAGCGGCAGCGGCAGCAACGCCGACAGCAGCGACGCCGCCGATACCGACGTTGAAGCCTTGAATATAAACAGCGCAGCATCGAAGCCGTTAACCGAAAACAAAGCGCAGAGCGCAGAGCGCACCAACGCCACGCTCGATCCATGCTTCGTGCTCTCTGCTGTGTCTAAAAATAGCTTTCGAAAGCTTCGCTTATCTTACACTTACGCATTTGAAAGCTTCTTAGCTGCTTAAATGACAATTCTAATGGAGCTTTTAAGCTATATGCATAAGAAGCTAAACGACTTTGAGTGCACTGAAAAAAATTTAAATCTTATGCATATGAATAATTTTTATAAATATTCCTTTGGTTGTAAATTGATATTTTGAATAAATTAATTCTATATATTTTATTGATATGTATTATATATTTTATTGATATGTATTAGCAAATATGTGTGTGTGTATGTATGTATTTATTATAATCTGGCTGTGCTCTAGTTGGGCAAAGCTTTGCATAACATACTTGCATAACCCTCAATACCTTTGATAACTAGCTCAGACTTCAAATTGAGTGTATAGAAAAATATTAATACCCGATGAGTTCGTTTCACAATGAATCTGATAGTCAGAAGCACTCACGACTTATAGCTTAATAACTGATTATGTGCTTTTTATGTTGTTAATCCATTTATAGAACTTGTTAAGTTGAAGCCCGGCTACTTTACGATAAACATCGTTGAGCCCCGAAAACGACTTCAAATTAAAATAGTTTGGGGAGTTGGGGCATTACGAGGCAATTGCCACTAAAAATCTGTCATAAAATGACGTTAAAGCGACTTAACCCTCTGTGGAGTCAGCTCGCTTTTAACTGGAGTACCAGGGCCACTTAAAATGCGAGTGCAATGATTAAATGTGCATATAAAATACGTATCTGGGGCTCGTAATAGCTGTGCACTGATTCCAATTTAGTTCGAGGGTTGTAAAACAACCAGAATAAATTAAACTTGAACGAGATGTCGAGATTGGAATACCCTAACCATAGAGAGAGAACTACAAGAGAGGTAGACGAATTAAAAGCTATGTGGATAAATATTATAGATATGTAGATTGATTGACTCAGCTATAAGTGAATATAACTGTATAACTCAAAACAATAAATAAATTGAGAGTTTCGATATATGTATATATATATATATATATATATATATATATATATATATATATATATATATATATATATATATATATATATAAAAGTGAGCTAATTAGATAAGTGAACTATGGTAAGATTGATGACTTTTATTATAATATATTATTATATTATAGATACAAATAATTTTTGAAAAATGAGTGATAAACAGGGAAGAATTCTGACAGAAATAATCACTCAAGCCTTATTCTCAAGATATATGATAGATAAACATTCCAAAATCATAATATCGTAGAGCTCGCATGGTAGAATATATGATGTATTAATGTTCATATACCCTATTGCATCACAGCAATGCTAATGATGAAATTATTTCGCCTTTAAAAAAAAGTCCTTTCATATTTTGCAACACTTTTTTTCAGCTTTGTGTATGGCAATGAATATTAAAATATTTCACTATGCTTGTGTGTGTGTGTGTGTGTGATGTTTTTTTTTATTTTTTGTTTGACTTCGTTTAAAAGAAAAAAAAGACTTTTAATTGGATTGCAACCGTTTTTAATACTTTCATAACGGCAAACGGTGCTCCTTTTCGACGCACAAAACTGAAAATCAATTAAAATGTTGCATCGACTGCTAAAATATGCAGTTGCAGCATGGCATGGAACGAAATGGAATGGAACAGGGCAGACCAAACCAAAATACGGCCAGCAACAATGTTTCAACAAATGAAAAGTTTTAGCAAACGTTTCAAAGTTTTCAACCTTAAATTCGGTTCATTGTTTCATTTCATTACATTCCCTCGCTGGGCACTATGTATGTATGAGGGAGCCTAAGATTAAACGGATAAAGATTTATGAAACTAAAAATATACATACAAATATTAGTCGTCAACCATCAAATAAAACGAATATGTTCTTCTGGTATGGTGGTCATTCTTTATTATTAGTTACTTTTTGTATACATTTCATTTCATATATAATATATATGTATATATATAATTTTTTAGGGCTTTTTTTTTTTTTTTTTTTTTTTTTTGGTTAGTTTTTTTTGTTTCCACTTTTTTTTTATATATATAAATTTCCATCTAGTACATATATAGGTTTTCTTCTTTTCTTTTTGTTTTTGTTTAGCCGTAGAACAATTATCACATCTTAAATATATATGTATGTAGCTACACTTAAACATATCCATTCAATGTTTTCTGCATATGTATTTTGTGTACATCAAATTTATATTTATCATCTTTGGTGATTTTCGGTTTTGTTTTCTTTATTCTCTTTTTATTAAAAAAAAAAAAAAAAAAAAAAAAAAAATTGTCATCAAGCACATCAACAACAAGCGCTTTAAAGTACTCGAAAGTTGTGAACGAGAGTCAAAAGCACTCAAAAGTTGTCGAAATTCTCACTGTCGTAAATTCATTTGCACTCAAAGCTTACACGTTTTCAATGGTGTTTACTCGTACGTATTCATTCCTATAAGCACTCATTTGAGTCTGCATCAATTCCTGCTCATATTCAGCTGTATTCATAGTCATACTTTTATACTTTTCCCTACTACCCATCTTATATCCATTCGTATACACACTCTCTCTTGTTTGCTCACACTCAGCAGATCTTATACTGGCCTCTAATGGTACTCAGTTGATCATAAATCACTTCTTATCATACTTAGTTTATCGTCGACTTACTTCAATTTATAATTAGCTGATCTTATACATCTTATAGCTGGTCTTATACTCCTTTCAACGTATACTCAACTGGTCTAAGACTCACTTCGGACCCATACTCAGCAGATCTTCTACGTTTTTCTACTTATTCTCAGCTGATCTTCTACTCATGTCGAATCACTGATTTTATTCACACTTCTGCTCAGATTTAACAGCTCTTATACTCCTTTCTATATATTTCATTCGATCTAGGATCTTATACACACCTCTACTCGTATTCTTATACACCTTTCTAAATATTCTCTACTGTGCTCGTTCCAGTCCATTCATCTCATTCATTCACATTCCTCTCTTCTCCAGCTGAAACTCTAAATAAACTCTGATACACTTAAATCGAAGATCGATAAGTGCTTGCTATCGATAATCGTCGACAATTGCTTTGGACACATGCCTGGCTGTTGGCTATCCAAACAAGAAATCGAAATCGAAATGGCAAAGGAAGAGCAAGTGCGGCTGCAAGTGCCGGACACTTGACTTGACTTGATGTCGGGCAATTAGAGCTGGTTGATAGCTGCCGCGTGGGCTGGGTCTGGCCAGGTGGACGGACGGCTTTAGGTGGACTGGGCAGCCTTTTTATCTTACACGCGTTTCGACAGGCTCAAAAGTTGACTCATTTATATTGTATAAACAGGGCCGTCGGCTTGCATTGAAAACTGTTTCAGTCCGTGGCCCCGAGCGAGCTGCCGCTTGCCTTTGTGGCAGCAGCGACGGCGACGGCGACGGCGACTGCGACTGCGACTGCGACTGCGACAGCTTCTCCATTTATTTTCCTTACGGCATTTCGTTTATTTTGTTTTGTTTCATTTCTTCTCTTTTCTTTTCTTTGCTTTTGCCACATTTCTTTTACATTTTCCCTTTGTGTCATTTGCCGGTTGAAGCCGGGGCCAGCAGCTCGGTCGGCAAATTTCAAAGGCCAACAATTCATTAGTTATTTAAAGAAAGTTTTTTTTTTTTGTTGCCAAACACCCGACGATGTACCCGTACCCGCACCGCCCCCTTGTCCGCTTGCCACCCGTTAGCCTTTTGTCTTTGCCATTTCAATTGACAATAAGCGTTGATGTTGATGTTCTTGATGACAATCATCATATGCTACCATATAAACGTGAACAAAACTGTAAAAAAAAAGAACAACAAGAAACAAAAAACATTTAGAGAGAACCTTACAAACCCGTTGCCAAAAGCATGCATGTGTATGTGTTGAGTATGTGTGTGCGTGCGTGCGAGTGTGTCTGTATGTGTGTGTGTGTGTGCCATGTGCATGCCCCGCCCCCATTTGCCGAAATACGTAATTGGAATTCCGTATCCGTTGGCCGTGCTCATTGCTCATTGCCTAGTAGATGCACTCGCCCAGCAAATCGCACTCGCCCTTCTCGAGTGGCTTCAGCCATAGCGGATTGTAGTTGGGGCAGAGCTTGCGATGGATGGGTATTTTGATTTGGACTGGCGTCGGTGGCACGCCCTCCCAATTGTGCCCCTCAAAGCGCTGGCCATCGGATCGGTTGCACTGCATGCTGAGCGGCTCCTGGATGTACATCGTATATAATTGGTCCACATGCGGCTGGGTCCATTCGATAGTCCGATAATTCGCCGAACGTGCTCCGTTCAAGTGTATGCCATGCTGGTGCTCCTTTCTAGATACACGGAGAGAGGGTGAGAGGGAGAAAGAGAGAGAGAGAGAGAGGAATTTTAATGTCCAGGACTGAACGAAATGAGGAATTTTCATTTGGACCTCATTCCGTCGTCAAATCTGATAAATTAGCACTCAGAATAGGTAGCAAAAATATGGAACGATGGAATGAAACAAACTCAAAGGAGGATGCTGAATATGTTGTAATAGAAAAGGGATAATTGAGGCATAGATACATATACCCAAAACATAAACTGGAACAGTGGAATGAAACAAGGGCAAATAGGTAGACCTCTGTGAAGTAAACCCAGTTAAAGACCAGATGATATGAAGGAATTGAAATCGACTATTTAAGACATAGAACACACGCTGGAATGAAATGGAAATGAAACACTTTTAGCTTTACACTTTCCAATTCACTTTGAATTTTGTACCCTCTTCATGTTAATTTGTTTTACAAACATTGGAATGGAATGGGAATGAAACACTTTTGGATACCTTCCAATTTCAACTTACTTTAAACTTTACCGCCTTATTTTGGGTGCATTGCTCAGGCCCTTTGCATGAGAAGTCGACAAGCGATTTTCAGCCTTTTAAAGGCGACTCTATATATATCAAGCTATCCCTTTGTTTCCCAGCTATAAAGGCTGCCTATTTTGGCTAAGCTTTTCTTGTGCCCGTCACAGCTGGCAGACACCTACGGATTTTACCTTTTTGTGCTACGTAAATTTTCATAAGTTCTCTCATTCTCCCATTCAATCAGGCGGCCTTTGTGTGCCGGCACGAGGCTTGAACCCAATTTTTCGGCTGCCGAAAAAGTCTCGCAAGTTGCACAAGTCTCGCAAGTCTCTAATCTAATGTTCAAAAATAAAGCGAAGATGAGTTTTTACTTTTCTTTTGACGCTGGCTTCACAAACAGCACAAACAGCTAACAATGCGACGCGCCTTCAAGGCCTTCGCCAGTTTAGGCCTGGGCCCATTAACGCTGGCAATTAGCGTGCACCTTGGAAAGCGCGAACGGGACGGACAGACGAACGGAAGAGCGTAAGGGCGGATGGGCGAATGGGCGAATGGGCGGATGAACAGGAAGCTGAAGACATTTCCGTTATGAATACGCTTAAAGCGCGGCAGCCGCAAACCGGAGCCGCAACAAATGCCGGAATGCCAAACTTTTGCCTTTGATGGAAGAACGAACAGACAGAGAGAGAGAGAAAGAGTGTGTGTGAGAGAGAGAGATAGATGAGAAACTGCCATTAGGTTGCGTTCCCGCTGGTCTCTCAACTCGCTCAGTTTCCGCTAAAGGGGAAGTCTACGACCCCACTTCTACCCTCCAGCTCCTGCTGTTAACTCCATCGCTTTGCTCCCCCTCCGTCTTAATTGAAACATTAAGCACGCCCGCATTTCATCCGCTTACCGCTTCATATAGATAAAGTAATCCTCGAGTGTCTCCTCCGAAACAGAGCTCTTGCACACCTCCAGCTTGGTGGCCGGATAGTAGTGTATATAGTTGACGCACATTTCATCGCTAATGGAGAAGCCGCCGAGAGTGACATTCGCAGTGCCAAGCGTATTATAATAGCAGGTGGTGACCAGTGCATCGCCCTGCAGAGAGACAGAGAGAAAGATGCAGAGCAGATTACCCACTGCATATAGAGTGAGAGCAAGAGCTTAATGCTTACCGGCAGGACGCGCGGCTTGTAGTGCAGCGTGCGCATCTCCTGGAAGTGATGCGAATAGTAATCATCGCGATTTATCTCCCGCAGCTCCTGTTCGCCCCGGAAGTGCCTGGTCAGGATGCGAACGCCGCGCAAATGCGTATGCAGCTGCGATCCAAATATGATGATGCCCGTCTTTGGCAGTGCGGCCCGTGTACAGTCCGCCACACAGTAGCCACTCAGTGGGAAGGCCGTCTGGCCAGGCGGTATCGCCATTTTGTCCGTATACTCGAGACCCAATTCCATGACGCCAGCATCGTATTGCCGCAACGTCTTCGATAATTTAATGCGGAATCCTGAGTTGTCCATCAGACCTGCAGGGCGTATGATTAATATTAATGCAAGCGCACAGAAATTACGACGGACAGCAGCGGCTCCGTTGAAGATGCACACACGACCCGTCGTAACGCCCCCCATGCCTAGAGACAGGCACTACTCAACATCTCGTGCTCACATGACATTAAAACAATAAGAGCTCGTGCTCGATTGTGCGTGAGTCGCCGTCGTGACTTATGATGGGGGTCGTGACACATTGAAATGTAGTAAAATAGCTTATTTTATATATAAATATAAAAATTAAAAAAAAAAATAACAATAAAATTAAATTTCAATAATAATAATTTATGAATAAGATCTTTTAATAATGAAAGAAATCTAAAATTATATTAGGAGAGTTTCGATTTCAAAAATAATCGGATTCCATTATTAAAATAAAAAAGTAAAAATAACCAAGTCTATAACTCAAAAATAAATTAAGAGAAAATTATTATTAGTGCTCATGTTATTTGAAATTCGACTCATCTCTAGCTGACACACCCACACACACTCACACAGAGAGAGAGCCACACACGGTGAGTAAGACATTGGGCTGAGTGGTTCAGTGAGTATGCTGTGTGGCCATGCATTGCGCTAGATGAGGCCATCGACAAGGATGTGTAAGGATATAAGGGGACACAAGGACACTTCAAGCAGCAATAATGACATTTTGCTTCAGCTCAGCGGATTGTAGCAGTCACAGACACCCACACAGTCACAGTCACAGTCACAGTCACTCCCTCTTGCTGTTATTTATACAAAAGTTTTAATGAAATCAGCCCTATGCATACACCCAAATGTATGTCTATATAGCGCACATATATACATAGCTGTTTTTCTATACTCTTATAAAAGAGTTAAAAAAAAAAAAGTAGACGTGAGGAACGCACAAAAGCAGCAGCTCAACAATCATCTAAATCGAATTACCCCTGGTAAATTGACATTGTCAGTGCGAACACATTCTTGCCACTTTCAGCTTCTTCTTCTCTTTTCAAGAAAAACAACGAAACATTGTTGGTAAACAAACAAAGATATCTGTTGGACGATGCATGACTAGAATATACCCTCACCTGATATATTTTAAAATATTAATATTTTTATTTTTAGTTTTATTTTTTTTTAAATTCTACTTCCTAGTTTTATTCCATTTTTGATAAATTATTTATATTTTTGAAGCTGTTTTTTTCCCTGATCTGGAATCGATTTAACTAAAATTTAATCAACTTTAACTTATCTATAAAACAAAGAAAGACTAAAGGTGTTTGATCTAGACTCTACGCTTCTACTTCAAGCATATATATCACTATCCAAACATGAACGATTTTCTTGAAGTTGATCGAGATTTTCTAAAATCCTTTACTGCTCTTTAAATATTTAACTTCGCCGTTGTATTCTCCTTGTAGTTCTTAATACTTTAGTACAGATGAAAATCGTGAGGATTGTTTTTCTGATTAGCCCTTTTATTCTTCTGATTTTTGTAATACCTTTTTCTCTTCATTCCCATATTAAGCTCAACTCTCTTCTCCTCCATTATATTCTTCAGATCTCTGCACAAACTCTTTAGTTTTCTCTCTGTACTCACCCGCCTGTAGCTCTGGATTATTGAAGTGCACCTCGAGCCGCACATAGGGATTAAAGCCGGGGCCACCGATCGGCAGGCCGGCTTCTGGTGGATACGTAAAGGTGCTGGCGCCCATGGCCCACAGTGCCATTACCTTGGAGCAGACCTTCGCCGCCGGGGGCAGCTGTTCGCAGTCGCCGTTGTAGAGTGGAATCTCAACATGCTCGTCCGTTTCGCAGTGGAAGATCTCCATGTGGTGCACAATGCCGGGCGACTTGATGATTGGCTCGAACTGCACGATATGCATGCGATTCTTGACAAAGTCATCCAGACGCTGCACATGGCACCAGTAGGTGGTCTCTTGTGTGGGCACCGGCGCTTGCTCCAGCGTGATTTCGATTAGTTCCAAGTCGCTGAGGAATAGCCAAGAGCGTAAGACCCATACCCCTCCAGGCTAAAGAGAGGCCCCGCCACACTTACGTTTCGGGAATGAGGATCTTGTCGGCGCGCAGCAGCTGCAACATCTTAAGACCCGCCTCGTGTGGAGCCGTCACATTGGGCAACGCGAACTGATGATCCTCCAGAGCGAGCTCCGATTCGCCGCGTGCCCAAACCACGTACATGGTGCCCTCCTGCAAAGCACACACAGAGCAGGACAGCACATATAGCAGAGAGTTTGCCAAATTGAAAGTATGACAGTCCACCTACATGCAATCGCAGATCGAGCGGATCGCAGGTATCGAACTTGCGCTTGAAGGCCAGCGTGAATTCGTCCATTTTGAAGACCTCGCAGTCCTGCTGATAGTCCTTGCGCACCCAATGACCATCGGGACTGGTGTAGGTGTCGGTGACCACATTGAAGAAGCCATTCTGATTCTCAAAGAAACAAATATCGGCATCGGCCAAGCCGCCCCGCTTCGAAAAGCCCAAATAGAACCAGCGATGCTGCTCATTGAACGCATTCTGCAAATGGAAGAGCACCTCCTGCTTAT
Organism: Drosophila navojoa; assembly: GCF_054131105.1. Classification (NCBI taxonomy): domain Eukaryota; kingdom Metazoa; phylum Arthropoda; class Insecta; order Diptera; family Drosophilidae; genus Drosophila; species Drosophila navojoa. Next base: position 7,682,948 of record NC_142895.1, on the reverse strand, counting down.
ACCAGTCAACCATCCAGCTCAGCTTGATCTCCTTGTCATCCAGAAAGATTTCATGAAGCTTTGTGTCCGAGAGACCTGCAAAATAGAGAAAAGGAGCAACATTAAGTAAGGCAAAAGTCTTCTATGAAACTAGGTAGCCCGAGTACCGTAGACTCTCAGAGCCAAAGTCTGTAGGCCTTTATATTTTGCGTAAGACAAGTGAACCTTAGTATGCTCACGACCCAAGCCCGTAAGACCTTATGATCTAATGTCTGTATAGTAGTATTATTTAGTGGTAGTAGTATCTCTTCAGGGTATCATATAGAACATAGGCTCTATGATTGTATTATATAAAACCCTTATAACTTGCAGATCAGGATTTCTCCTGGGTATCCCCAGAACCCAAAGCTCTAAGACCCTAAGATATAAGGGCTGAATATTTGTACCTAACCAAAGAGTTTTTAAGGACCATTGAACTTGAGGAATTCTAGCCTCTCCATGTAGTTCTTATATTAAGCAATAGTTAATGACTTGAGCTGCTAGTTCAACAATCTCCTCGATTCGCACAGAGTCCCAAATTACTTCACATAAATAGCTAATGATGGTCTTCATCTACAGCTACATCTGCTGGGCACAAGCCTCTGTTTATTTAGTTTCTCAGTGAGCAAGAAAGAAAATAGAAAAAAAAAAAACATTCTTAAGGCCTGCCTCGCCCACTGCCCGCCCAGTTGTCTGTTATTTGACTATGGCCTTTTGCTTTTTTGCTATTTTATAACAAGCTCAAAATGAATGATTGCAATACGAGCACAATTACGTGCGCTGGCCCCGTCCTGAAGTGGGTCGGTCCGGGGCGAACTTGTAGTACAAGCCAAGATAATCAAGTTGCCTCTGCACTAATTACCAAAAACAAAAAAAGAAGAGAATAAAAAAAATATATATATTGTATAAAAAGGAAACAAAAATAAACGTAAGCCAAGCCATGGCCTGGCTGGACAAGTCAAGGCAAGGAAGCACGGCAAAGGAATTCAATCTTTCAGGCTGAATGTTATCTTCTCGACTTCGAACCGCAGCCGAGTCCGGTGCAGCTGTATGCGTAGCTCAGGTCATTAGATTTATGTTACCAAAGGACTCTCGGCCAGGCAACCGAACATCAATTACAACGACAACAGCATCTCAACCAAGCCGGACCCGGGTCGGAGGCGGCCAAAGGGAGCTGCGACTCAGTGGAGCGGCAGTAACGAGAAAGAAAACCCAATAAAATGTCAAATCCAATTGGCAAGCACACACACACACACGCACACACACACAGAGATAGACACAGCATGGATATCGTATAAACGTAGTTTGCAAAAGTATATCAAACTGTTTGACAGCGAGCATGGACAGTGTTGTGTGGCATGGAGCCGCCGACGGCTGCCGCTGGACTGCCAGCCACATGGAGTGCAAAAAGCGACGCTGCAAACACTCGATTACAATCAAAAGTGACAGCGATTCGCTGCGTTTCGCCACTGAATTTATTGAGATAAACGAAGAACCGAGTGCCCAGAGCACACAGCCCAGAGCTGAGCATCGAAAGCGGACCTCGCCATGGAACTGGAGCTGTGAATGGAGCTGTTGCTGCAGCTACCACTGTCCATTGCCTTTTTTACGCTGACGAATCTCGTTTCCTCCCCAACTGCTTGCTCTTCAAATACTTTTTTACTCAACTGAAGTGTGCGCCACGAGCTGTTGGGCAACTATGTTGATTATGACCAGGTATGCATTGGTCTAAATTGAAAGCGAAGTGAATTTGGGTGGACTAGATGGAGTAGATTACAGAGGGTAAACTAGCTTAGACTAGATAGATTAAATACACTAGGTAGGCTAGATAGACTAGATAAATTAGATAGATCAGATTGAGTGGATTAGACTAGATAGAATAGATAGACTAGATAGGCTAGATAGACTAGATAGACTAGATAGACTAGATAGACTAGATATACTAGATATACCATATAGGCTAGATAGGCTACATAGACTAGATAGACTAGATAGACTAGATTTACTAGATATACCAGATATACTATATAGGCTAGATAGGCTAGATAGACTAGATAGACTAGATAGACGAGATAGGCTAGAAAGATTAGAAGTAGATTAGACTAGATATACTTAGAGTACATTACACTAGAGATATAACATAGAGTAGATTAACTAGAAAGAGTATATTATACTAAATAGACTAGATAGACAATATAGGCTAGATAGGCTAGGTAGGATAAATCGAAAAATATTAACTTGATAGACTAGATTAGACTTGATAAACTAGATGGGCTAGATATATTAGATATGCTAGATAGGCTAGATAGACAAGATAGACTAGATAGACTAGATAGACTTAGAAAGACTAGATAGCCTTAGAAAGACTAGATAGAGTGGGTAAGATTAGATAGACTAGGTTAGACTAGATTAACTAGGTTAGACTGGATCTACTATATAGATTATGTATATATATATATAGATTACATAGAGTAGATTAGACTAGATAGACTTAGAGTAGATTCGATTAGGAATATTACATAGAGTAGATTAACTAGGTAGAGTAGATTATACTCAATAGACCAAATAGACTAGATAAACTAGATAGATTAGGTAGGCTAGATAGAATAAATCGAAAAATATTGACTGGATAGACTAGATTAGACTGGATAGACTAGATGGACTAAATAAGCTAGGTAGACTAGATCAATAAGATACACTAGGTAGAGTAGATTTGACTAGATAGATCAAAAAAGATAAATTTGTAGATTATAGATTAAGCTTAAAGATCTATTCGGAATAGACTGATAATCAGCTAAGAGCTCTTTAGACCTGAATATAGATTTATAGACAGAGAATCAGCTGAAGCACACATTGTGAGCTTCTTAGTCAAAAAGGCAACTCTGCTTCAAGTCTAGGAAACCAAATTCAGAAAGTTCCCTCTAAGTTAAATTTGCCAATCAATTCACCACATTCGTATAAAGAGTGTGGAGACTCTAGAGTCTGCATTCCAAAAAGGTTCTCGAAGGAGTCACTTCAAATAATTTGCTAGCTCTTTGTGTTTCCCTGTGGCCAGCCAATTTCATAGTTTACAAAATAATTCGCAAATCCAGCTCTGACAGCTTCGGCTATCTATGATATATGAATTACAATATCTGAAACAATTTTGTAAGCTGTCAGTTCAAAGATTCAATTCAAAGTGCCATCTCTAGAGACTGGCACAGCGGAAGTAATTTGTGCGCCCAGCAGAGACGAAGTCCAGCGCTGAGGTGTAGTTCCAGTGAGTGTGTTGCCTTTGCTCTGCAATGTCTGGCACTAAAATTGATTTGTTATCCTACATATGTCTCACACACATACACACACGCACAACAACCAGAAGCATTGGTAGAGGCACTCACATATATCATTTGCCAAACGGTGTCCGCGCCAACTCGTTTCTGTTTGTTTTACAACCGCAAACAAAAAATGTGGAAAAAGTGGAAAAAAGTAGCAAAAAATAGAGGGGAAAATGGGAGCAGAGTGAAACGTGGTGTTCTCACACTGAATTTCCATTTGGCAAATGCTACTTCTTCTTCTTCTTGTTTTCCTTCTACTCAGTGGCATTGTCGTCTCACTCAAGTGGAAATAACAACGCTTATAGACAACAAATTGCGCTCATTGTTCAGTTTCCTCTGCCTCCATTCCCACCTCCATCTCCCTCTCCATCTGCATCTCGGCTCTCCTCTTTATCTGTTCAATTTATTATTCGCTTAACTTTCGAATAACTGAAAAATATTCACAATTTGTTATCACATATATGATTGCATTGGCTCTCGATACATAATACATTCCGAGTTGAGTTTGTATTATGCAAATGCTGAGCATATTAACTGAATCTACATAATTATTGAAGATAGCTCAACTGAAATATTCTCGGATTTTGCTATGCATAACAATTCCAATCAGTAGCTGGATAATGTATACATTTTAGAGGGGAAGGGAAGAGAGAGAGAGCGGGAGAGGGAGCTTAATATACATAATATGCAGAAATTTATAGTTGAGTTGAGCTCTTGGGTATTGCGCTTCATCAGAATAGTGCGCCCTTCATCGTCCTCCATTAATGTTGAACACTTTGTATATCATTCCAGCTATACTAATTCATGACATTTATATGAGTATATTGGTCTTGTGCAATGGCTGCCTTCGCCAGACCTTAAATTTAGAGTATATACTCATGGGTGGCCTCATCTGATGAAATGCTTAAATTCTCCCAGTACGCCCCATGGGAACGTTGTCTTTTTGGCAGTATATCAGAAATCGAGTGTCAGAGAGTTGAGATTTGGAATACTCGCTGATAACTCAATATTGAAGATTTACGCCCATTTTAAGGCGTGACAAGCTATACTAGAAGCGTAAAAATTAGATAATTGAGTTATTATTCCCCACGTGTCTTTCGAGGATTGTAGAATCGGAAAATACCCTGTCGGAAAATAACTGTTTTTGTGGAGTTGATATAAGCACCAGATCTTCAAAGACACGTGGAAAAAAACTGACCAAAACTTATATTTTCACGCTCAGCTTAGTTCTAGTTCAAAGTTCGAAGGTGTTCGAATAAGGTATTATTGATCTGCTCTATAGGACTGCAAAAAGAATGATAAATAAATAAAAAAAAAATCTTTCTCAGCAAATTTTTTATTGGGAATAAGTATTCTGCAGTCAGTAGCACTCGTCTACTACTTTCTTACTTGTTACTTAATGCTTTTTTTTTATAAAGAACACAGAAATTTAATTATAAAATCTGTCCTCTAAGGCTATTAATATGTTATATATAAAATTCTCATTTTAAAAGTAACAAGAAGAAACGCAAATTATCTTTTAATAATCTAATTAAATGCAGTTCTTTCTCAGATTTTGCATATTTAAATTGTTCAATTTGCTTGATGTCTGGATCTTGATCTAAATCTAGGCCAAATATATATGGGCCATATATACGTATATATGTATAATCATGTGCACTCATATACGCCCTAACATTTGTATTCATTCATTATTAAGTGACTCGACTCTCTTTGTAGCCTACTTTTGAGCTGAGCTGCTGTGTGACAGTCCAATAAGCGCAGGTGAGTATCTTTTAAATGAAATCTAAGCAATTCAGATGTTTAATCTCAAATCAGAGACAGAGAGAGAGAGAGAGAGCGAGACACATACACGCCCTAGCACCCAGTTAGCTGACATTTTCCACATTGAAGACGCAGGGCAAAAAGTTTTAATTTTCTGGAAATTCGATTTGTGTGTTGCCTACTTTTCAGCTAAAGTCCCAAAGAAAAATCAAATAGAACCAGGTACGAAAATTGAGAAAAACTATCGGGGAAAAACGTTTGCCAGACACCTACTAGATTTTCCTACTACTTTTCTCTTTTGCTCCAACATTTTTTTTGCCTCACTTTTCAATTGCTTTATTCTCGATTGCTTTGTCTTAACTTTTCAATTGCATTTTCATTCACACTTAACAGCTTTTATCCCGTCGGCAATTTAAGCTACAACAACAACAACAACAATAACAACAACAGCAGCAGCAATACATTGCACACATAACTGTAAATTTAATAAACTTGTTCCGAGTTTATTGCATTTGCTTGACTGCTCCTTGGCCCTCAGCTCAAAATACCAATAAACAAAAAAAGAAAAGGAATATATATATATACTATGTTTTGGTGGAGTATGCCCAGCTCATGAATACCCGGTAAGATGTGACTAGCTGCTAGCTATAGCATTACGTTTATATCCATCTATGACTCTAGGAATAGATAGATACCCCCATGAATCATACATCATAAATACATCATACATACATCATGCATACATCATACATATATTATACATACATCATACATACATCATGCATACTTTATACATAAATCATACATACATCATACATACATCATACATACATCATATATACATCATACATACATCATACATACATCATACATACATCATACATACATCATACATACATCATACATATATCATACATACTTTATACATAAATCATACTTACATCATGCATACATCATACACACATCATACTTACATCATACATACATCATACACACATCATACTTACATCATACATACATTATACATATATCATACATCATATACTTGTACTTCTATGAATTCTGATCTACTAAATCGCTCTCTCTCTCTCTCTCTCTCTCTATCTGTCTCTCTATCTCTCCCACTTGCTCTCTCGCTCTCTCTCTCTCTATTTCTCTCTCTCTCTCTGTCTCTCTCACTCTCTCTCCTTATCTGTCTGTAACATGCCTTGACCTAAGCAAATATACTCCATCATCATTTCAATGCTGGCAGCGCATCAAAACCAAGTTGAAATAGTTTTTGTAGTTTGTGGCATCGAATTGCAGTTACCTTGCCGTAAATGTGTGAAATAGATTTGCTTTAATTGAAAAACTTTATTATTAATCGAGGTTAGCTAGCTTGTAACGCGAACTGTTAGTTAGAAGAAAAATATATGGAAGAACATTTCAATTAGAGCTAGAGAACTGAGTGCAGAAAACAGAGCAATTCATTTGCATGACATATGAACGGAGATAAGCTCTAAGAAATAATAGAAGCATGTACGTCTATATGCATATGTCGAATATATAGACTGAAGGTAAATAGATTTACGATATATTCCGAGTGTACATATGCATATGTACATACATACATATACATCTCTCAGATATACTATATGTTGATTAAAGGTATTATACATCCATAAGTTTGTATACCAAATACTCCATGAGAATTTGTACTTAGTTACAGATAGTATATATACCATATACTATACTAGAGATATACACATATAGACACTATACTAAGATATTATAAATAATGTATATATACTATATAGATACTATACTAGAGAGAGATATATATATAGACACTATACTAAGATATTATAAATAATTTATATATCTTATAGTATATGTAGATACTATGTATAGACTGAAGGAAAATAGATTTAAGAAACACTCCGAGTGTACATACACATACATATACATCTCGCAGATATACTATATGTTGATTAATATATTATACATCCATAATTTGTATATCAATTATACTATGAGAATTTTTCTTTAGTTCCAGATAGTCAATAGATACTATACTAAGATATTATATATCTTACAGTATATGTATAATCTTCAAAGTTAGCTCAAAAATTGTTTATAAAATGCATTTTCTTTCAAATTAGTCTGATAGCTGACGTCAGTTAGCTCATTAATTTTAGGGCATCGTAGCTCTAGAGCATTCCCTGAGCACCCTATACTAGCACCCTAGTTAGCCAACAAAAACACCCTTTAGTCAATATAGCCTATGCTATGCCTGCACATTGCCTATTTGAAATCATGAAAAACTTTCAGTTTTTTTTTTTTTTTTTTCTTATTTTGACGTTGAACTTGAAAGTCAGCTTTTGACTTGGCTTTGAGGTGTATAGGAGTGTGTGTGTGTAAGCATGTTTATAGCCATGTGTGTGCGAGTGTGTCCTGCTGGCTATAAGAGTATGAGTTTATGACATTCCGCGTTGTTTGTAGTGTTGGCGGTTAGCCTCAATGTAGTACGTGAATGCGATGCCGAGTTGTTGGCTGCATAGTTGAGCGTTTTTACCATTTTGAGAAAGTGAATGAGTGTGCCAGACAGAGAACGCTAGAGTGGCAGAAAGAGACGGCCGACTCATGGACTACAGCTTGGCTGGATGATGAGCATTTGGCATGCCAAGCCGTACAGGAATTTTCTTATTATGCGCTGCATGCGAGTACAAATATTTTTTGCTCTCTCTCTCTCTCTCACTCCCTCACTCTTTCTCGCTCTATCACTCTCAGCCTCGAAGTGGGCCAACATGCTTTAGAAAATATTTGGAGTATTTGTATAAACGCCGTGCATAATCCCAACCAGTTGAACGGAATTACTCTAACTTAGCTGCACAAATCTTCAATTGCTTAAACCCTATCGCTCTCGATGCCTTCAGCTGTTTTCTCTCTCCCTCCCTCTCTCTCTCTCTCTCTCTCACTCGCACTGTTTTCGTTCTGCTCAAGTGCTGGCATCTGGGGAACAACCTAAGTTCAGCACTGAGCTGCCCTTAACGTGCCCCCACATCCTCTCTCCCTCCCACTCCGTCCATTCGCTGAATGTTTTATTGAATTCCCTTTTTAGCGCTTTGCTCCATTCCGATTGCCTTGTCCACCGACTGCTGCTGCTGCTGCTGCTGCTGCTGGCGAGGGCTACGCTGAAAGTCTCTTAATATAAATTGACTGCCCTGTTGTCCGCTTCTTGTCACATTCGAGCGGTGCGGGGGCGTGGCATGGCGTAAATTGTTCCCACACTTTTGGCATGGTTTTTCGCTTGATTGAGACAAATATTTGTACAAAATTTTGCTTTCGTTCGAGGGTCAATGTTGCGGTCGCCCAACTCTATAAATTATTGAGGATTTATTGTGGCCGATGGTTACATAAATCAGCTGCTATATACACATATATACATATATAGAGATACATACATATCTATATAGATCTTCATACATTGGCATTGAAGCCGTTGGTCCCTTTGATGGACTGCCTTAAACGAGCTCACGTTTCATGGGCAGGTTAATATAATTGCTGCGCCAAGTGCTGCGCCGTTTCCCCTGGCGCTCACCACTTGGCTTTGACATTTTTGAGTAATGGGCCCTCAAGTCGACAGGTCTTAGCTGAAGAGCCAAGGAAAATATATTGAAGCTCTCGACACTGTCAGTCGATGCAGCTTGCAATGCCTACACAAAGGCCAAGACAATGCAGGGGGCGAGGGAGGCGAGAAGCGCCGTGATAAGTTATGGGATAAGCATTGTTACATCTTTGACAATCAAATAAAAGAGCGGAGTCGGTAAGGGAAAACTCAGCAGGAAGAAGCGAAGAGGAGCGCAAAGACTACACTGAGGCGAAGACGAGAGAAGCGAGAAGCGCTGTGATAAGTTATGGGATAAGCATTGTTACATCCTTGTCAATCAAATAAACGAAAGGAATTGGGAAAGGGAAGCTCAGCAGGAAGAAGGTAACAGGAAAAGCATAAGCACTATTACATCTATGCATATCTATAAGAGTGGGAAAGTAAAACTCAGCAGAGAGAAGCAATTAGCTGCGCCAAGCAAAAAGTTCCTACAACTTAAATATTACGAGAACTTGAAAGTTAGAATTTTTCATAAAAAGCAGAGTAAAAAGTAAAGCGAGAAGCTTTGCTTAGCACTTGAGTAAAAACTAAGTTGACCGACGAAAATTGAGATGCCAGGCAAGAGATAAAGTTAAATTCTGAATAATGGACGAAACCCAGCTTTATCAAGCAGTCAAGCGAACAAGTGAGGCAAGAAGCGACTGATGAAGTTCAATAAGCAAACAGAAAAAAGAGAGGAAAAGAGAGCAGCAAAACCTGAATGGATGTCACATATCCGATGTGTTTGATTAGAGGAATAGAGCCAGAAAATGGAAGCCAGCAGAGGAGCAAAAAGCTAAAATTCTTCAATGAAAAGGGCGAGCACATGATGAGTAAAGTAAACAAAATGAAGCAAGGGATCATATAACAATGGAGTAACAAGCTGAAAGAAATGCTGAAAGTCACAATTAAAAGTGCTTAATTAGAGAGTAGAGCAGAAAGAGAAGCAAAAAAAAAATAACTTCTCTACTAAAATACTCTTGCCATAATTAAAGTGACAGAGAGAAACATTCATATATTATAAAAAAAAAAAAAAATAATAATAATTCGCTCTGTGCTAAAATCGAACAGCGAACGGCGCTTCTCTCTTCAATTATTCAATGAGCGTTAAGCAAACAGGAAAAACCTATTACAGCATGGTCAAATTTTAATTGATTATTGCACATGTATCTACCATGTGGAGGACTTGAGTAACACATTAGCGTATGCTCGCATATAAATCAAGTTAAATTGCTCACATTTTGGACAGCTGTGATCCGTGCCAAGAGCCGTGCAACGAATGCACACATTAAGCTTACTCTCTCTGTGTGTGTGTGTGGGTGGGTGGGTGTGAGTGTGTGAGTGTGTGTGTTGTGCGTATGGTCATTTGCAAGCCATGCGAGCCGCCATTAACATCACTCGGCTGCATAAACAACAGGCAAAACTGGACAAAAAGAAACCAACGAAAATTGACAGCCCCGACTCCAATTGCAGTCCGTGACCCTGGCTAAAAATAAAAAAAAAAAACAAACGTATGTAGCCGCCAGTTGCGGTGCGCCGGCTGTGGCCATGGCTATGCCGCTCCAGCGCCAGCTCCAGCTTCGGCTCCAGCGATAAATAAATTAAAAGGCGCACGCGAAACAGCAGGAAGCCCAAAAAAACAAAAAAAAGACAGAGACTGGAAAACGCAGCCTAATAAAGACTGGCCAGGGCCTGACCAGACTCTGACCATTCCCTGACCATTCCCTGACCACGCAGCAGCAGCACAGCACGCCATGTGACGGCAGCTGGGCCGTCGGCCGTCTACCGCCGAGCACACGTGTGCCAATGAGTACCGAAAAAAGAGAGAAGCGAGAGAAGAAACAGCAAAACAGCCCAGTCGAGCCTCACCGACTGCCCAATGCCCATGCCTCATTACGACTCAACGGCAGGTAATTTGAGAGGGCATCTTGAGTAATTCATGACTCAACATGCGCGCATTAATCTAGGCATAACACTCTGGAGACTGTCCACTGGCCATTGGGCATGGGCAAACCAGCATATATACCCGCTTCGCACCTTGCTAATGAGTATATAAAAATGAAATCCAGCGGTTTTTGTGGCCACGCTCCGGCCCAAAACTGTGGAAACGAGCCAGCGCAATGTGAGCTGGCAAGCCACATAGCCCGAAGCCAAATTGATAAAAACAAAAAACAAAAATAGAAGAAGAATTCAACTCCACAGAGCCGTAGCTGTAGCCGTAGCCGTAGCCGTGGAAGGTGCGACGGACTGGTTCAATTTAGAGGCGAAACAGTATAGGGATAGGGCTACGGAATGTTTGCTGTTCGATGAGAAGTCGACGTCATGTGCGCTGGGATTTCATTTGTGCGAAACAAGCGAGAGCAAAATGAGAAATTATCCAATTAAAGTCGAGGCCGGCTTTAATGCAAATAAATATCGATATGCTGCTCGGCGTTTGTTTATTGGCAATGAAATTTAGTCAGATTTAAAATCACGGTCAAAGTTAGAAAGAATACCTTTGCCAAGGTAATGCAGTAAGCTGTATGATACCTATCGATAATTATCGATTTCTAATGCACTAAATTTTGTCCATAATATTAAGCATAATCTACTGAGAGCACGAAAATTATAAAAAGTTGCTAACGAAACAGAAATGGATCCCAGCTTGTAGATAAGATCGATAGTTATCGATTTTTAATGCACCAATTTCTGTCCATCAGAATTTTGAGATACCAGATTTGGAGCGCAACTATAAGATATTACCGATAGCTAGAGATTATTTTGCGATCATGTTTAAAAAAAATGGTAATAATCATAGCACATATAACGATACTTATATATCGATACTTATTATTAAAATCATCAGCTGTTGCTAAAAAGCTTGATTGAAAAATCCAGTTGAACAACTATTGAATATTGACTATGGGTATGCTATCGTATATCGATAGTTTTTCGATTAAAAATTTGTATAACTAAGCCGTACCGTACGTTAAAGTCTAATTAGCTTAATATGAAAGATTAAGATTTCCGCTCAAATTCATTTATCGATTTAACACGTGCCATTCTCTGCTTTACACAAATAAATATCGATAATTCTTTAATCTAAAATCGATTACTAAAATAAGAAAAACAACAATCAACTTGAATTCTGCTACAATACAAAATAGGTGATATTAGAGTCCCAGCTATAGGCACAAAGATGTTTCAGGCCATGAGCCGGACTATCGATAACTTTCATGGGCACCAAACGCTTCTAGGTTTATGCCAATCTATGCCTAGCTGGCTTTGTGGCATGCCTTTACCATTATGCCGAAACATTTCATTTCGGCATTTTGATCGATTTTCGACACTAAATACACATATCGATAAATATTTAAATTGCATTAGTTTGGCAACACTTTGGCCGCCTGTAATCTGTGTGCGCTGCGCTGCGCTGTGCACTGTGACCAGCTGCAATGGTGAACTGATGCGGTTCGACGCTCAGTTGAGCTTGGTTTTCGGTTCAGCTTGGGTTCGGTTTGATTTGGCTTGGTTTGGTTGGGTTTGGTTTGGTTTGGTTTGGTTTGCCATTGTTGCAGGCTGTTGCCAGTTTTGCTGGCCCTCAATCAGTTTCGCTTGTGGCTAACGCAGCGTGTGTGCGTGAGTGTGAGTGTGAGTGTGTGTGTGTGCGGGTGTCTCCCACTCCCTCGCTCCCTCTCTTCTTCTGTGTGTGTGCGCGTGCTTATGGTGTGCCGGGTCCAAATTAGGTTTCATCTGCCAGTTGCCTTTTTCACTCTGTTTGCAAACTAATTTACCGTTAGTTATTGCAATTGTGTGCGTGCACACACACACACACACACATACTCATACTCATATATATGTATATATATTTATATATCTATCTGGTCGGATCCCAAACCCAAAAGGCAACTCCTGCATATGCCGGCCATTTGTCTGCCACGCCTTGGCCATAAATTATACGCTCTTGGCCCAGGCAATGAAAACACGGCAAGATGCCCAAAGATACGCACACTCACACGCACACACACACGCCCGCACACACCATGAGCACGAGACAGAGAGACAGAGAGACAGAGATAGATATAGAGCTGGCAACAACAAAGTTGTCACTTATAAATGTGCAGTTATTTCCATTAAGTTGTTGTCATCACTCTGACATTCCTTTGAGTCTCATCTACCACTCTGTCTGTCTCTCTCTTTCTCTCTCTCTCTCTCTCACTTTCTCTCCTGCACTCTTTTGCTCTGGTTTAGCTGTTGAAATTTGTTGGGCCACAAGCCAAGCTAGGTAATCTAGGCCTAGTTAGAGTGGGCTGAGCCGGGCGCTTAGCTTTTGCGGGCAACCGACTTAATCACAAGTAAACGACAACTCTGTCCCCTCCCCTCTCCCGTAACCCGTTGCCCCTCCCTCTCACCCACCCCTCTGCCCGCTGCCCTTTGACTCAACCAAATCTGCAGCGTCAGCCATTCATTTGGTTAATGACATTGTGTGGTAGCCGCTGCGGCAAAAGTTACACACACAGTCACACACACACACACTTAGTCACACACACACACACACACACACACAGATACAGCAGCTAGACGCGGCAAGTATCTGTAAGATACTTTTGCATAGCTCGCCCATAAACTTTACTTTGCCTTCTATTTACTTATTTTTCTTCTGCTGTCAAGTGGGCGCAGCCAACCCCTGGCCATGCCCACTCAACACACACACACACACACACCTCGCTGGCTAACTGTTGTTTTGTGCATTGCGCTTGCAGCTGGCCGTTTGCGCGTTTTGCTTGAATTATTTTAGCCGCAAACTGAGCGCCAGCCAGCTTTTGTGCTAATGCCGCATGTGGCACGGCCAACACGCCCCTACCCTCGCCCCGCCCCGCCGCGCTTGCCAACCCACCGCACCGTCAGCCACATGTGCCTGCAAGCACTTGGAGCAGCCGCCGCCACAGCGAAAAAAAAAATAGAAATACAAACATAAATGAAATATAAATTTTTTTAAATTAAAAATGAAAAAAAAAATACAAATCAAATTGTGGAAATGTAACTAAATTAAATGAAATGAAATGTTGCTATTGCCCCAACTGGCGGCTGCGGTGTGTGCTACATGTGCGTCTGTCTCTACGTGTGCGTGTGTGTGTGTATCTCTCTCCCTTTCAATGTGTGTGTGTGTGTGTGTGTATTTAGCATCTGACAGCTTGCTTTTACACATTTGCATACACTCGCTGTCAAAATAAACGTTCCACCATCCGCATTTGCATCGCAAATTTCTTCCGTTTCAATCGCTGGGAAAGCAAATTGAACGTTTTGAGAGTGTTTCATTTCAGCGTTTCAACCATAATTTATCTAATATCATCTTTTATCATCTATGAGCTGTCATCTATTATCTCTACAATCTATTATCTATCATATGTGCTTTAACTTTCTTCGTATATCTGCCATCTTCAATTTTACATATTACGTCTTCCATCTTCTGGCTTTATTTTCTCTTTTATATATTTTGTCCTCTATCTTTTATCCTCTATCTTCTATCCTTTATCCTTTATTTCTTGTCCTTTATCTGCTATCCTCTATTTTCTATCTTCTATTCTCTATCATCTATATTCCTATATCTATCTATATCCTATCTTATATCCTTAATCAATATTCCTATATCCTATATCCTATATCCTATATCCTATATCCTATATCCTATATCCTATATCCTATATCCTATATCCTATATCCTATATCCTATATCCTATATCTAATCCTATATCCTATATCTATATCCTATATCCTATATCCTATGTCCTATATCCCATATCCTATATCCTCTACCCTTCACCTTCTATCCTCTATCCTCTATCCTTGCCCTTTTTATCATTTATCCTTTATCCATGGTCCCTTATTCTTTATCCTCTACTTTATATCCCCCATCATCTTTCCTCTATCCTTATTCTTTACCGTTTATCATTTAACCCTCGTCCTTTATCCTCTATCTTCTATCATCTATCATCTATCCTTTATCTTCTATTCTCTATCTCTTGTCTATTATCTTCTATACTCTATATTCTATTTTCTTAGCTTGATCTTCTAACTTCTTTCTCCAATTTCTTCTACTACCTTTTCATTACTATCGATAAATTTTTGGCATCATTTCGCACATTGTTCAATAGACGTGGACATCATTGTTCTCTCATTGTGGTCTTCGCTTTGCTGCGCTCCAAGTGCGCGTTAGTGCCTTAATAATGGTTTAACATTAGCATAGCTTATGTACATATATACAGCACACACACACACACTCAGACTGACACATACGAAATGTGTAAATATTCTATATGTAAATACAAATCGTCTATGCCGCACTTTGATTCAATTTGGTTCAAGTTTTTATCACACACACGACAGTCAAGCCTAAGATGATGGCAGACACACCCACACACACACACACCAAGCACACACACACACTAACTGCGATTTCACTAATGAGTTTCAAATGTGAAAAGGACTTGACGCTCTCGCCACACTTGAGGCTTTTCCCCCACTTGGCACTTGATGCATTGCACTTCAGCGCTGAATCTGAAGAGCTTTCCATTTCTAGGAGATTTTTTTCGATTATATTTTAATTCTTTTTATCGCTTTTTCACATCTAATGCAGCGGCTCGTTGACCCAATTCGCCGATATTTTTTGGTTAATATCAAACGGCAGCAGACGCCAAGCGATAAATCCAAATTTAAATATGTCGAGAGCAAGTCCCAAATGAGAGCAACTCACAATCGAAGTGGTTCGATTTAGCAAATCCCTTTTTTGATACATACGAAGAGGCTAAAAGTGGGATATGTGCCCGAAACAATTGACTAGAACTCAATGAATTCCGCAAGACAATCTAAACTAATTCTCAACCACTTTAGATATTTATTCATAGTAAGAAGTAAAGCTGATTCAACTTTACCCAAACTGACCTTACCTACCAAGCTTGGAATCTCAATTCATTTCTGATAATACCTACATGTCTCGAAACATTCAACTCATGCGTAAGTATAACTTAAGCTTTGGAGTAAATTCACCTCTATAAGCCTAAGACTCACCACGCTCAGCCTTCATCAAGCCCAAGTCTCACTCTTTCGATTTCAAATTAACTCACCATAAAACCCAACACACCCAACTCTAGCTAGTAGCTACCCTTAACTCACCTCACCTTGGGGACAAACTCACCACACAACTCTGCCAACTCAAGTGAAACAGAGCTCTCTTATCGCTTGCCCAATCTTAAATAGACAAATTTGAAATGCTCAAAACTTTTTTAGCAATCATCCAAAATTTAAATGTAAAATTATGAGTCTTGCAGATAAAGAAGGACAGCAAGAGAGTAGATTATTTGGTTATTATTTTTTTGGCATTCACACAGAACCATTATTCATGCTCTTGATGGCCACGACGGCCGGAGAAGCTAAGCACCTACGCAGAACAAAGGAGTGTCCTAAAGCCTAACAACTGTGGTAAGCCGCAGCTAATGAGTTGTGCACATTTCACTGCCTCGCACTCTATCTCGCTCTCTTCTCCCTTTTTATATTCGTGTGAATGTCATTTTTATGAGAATTGAATAGAAAAGCCCCGCAGCGCCTTTCATAATTGGCTGGCGGGCAACAATGAAATGAGAATCAAGAATGAAAACGAAAATGAAAGTGAAAATCAAATTAAATTATGCCACAATGTGGCCAAATGAAATATATGTATATAACATAAATATACATATATATATATATATCTGTTTTTTTTTTTTTATAGACTGACAGATGCTCTGTAGCCAGGCATGCAACTGTCGAGATTTGGGGTAAAAGCTAAGAATATTTAAACAGAAATCAACTAATAAAGCAGAAAGACAAGCTCAGCTTTAAGGTCTCAGGCAATGTATAGACTAGCCAATACCCTGTAGTAAGAGCGAAGGAGTAAATACTTCTTGTGGGTGTATGAAATCATATGTATTTAAAAATTGACAAATTAAAAAGTTATTTAAACGTGAATAGACTAGAATATATCCAGTAAATTTCTGTAAGTTTTTCTCAAGAGATTATGTCTTAAATGATATATGTATATCTATATATAATACACAACAAATTGTAAAAATTATTATGAAGATTGATAAGCTAGAATATAGCTTGTAAAGTCTATGCATGAAAGTTGATATCATATCTAGAGTACATGTAAAAGTGCGAAATATGTTTATAGAAAGTATACAAAAATTGACCAAAATTATGCTCAAAGTTCTCAAAATAATAGAACTTTATATACCCTGTAAAATGCCAACTTGAAAACTGATATGCACACGCCAAGAGAAGGTATTTAAACAAGCCATACATAGACTAACACCTGTAATAGTATTGATAAGGATTGATGGACTTGAAAATACCCTGTAAAATAAATGCTTACATGATAAGACAGAGCAAGTGAGTGTAGAATATACATATATGTATATAGAGATTGACTAAAACTTTGTTGAGATTTTATTAACTAGAGTGAACTAGAAAATACCCTGCAAAATGTAAATTTACATCAAATCATGATTAAAATTTCCTAGAGGTATATACAAATTTCTCCTTTTCTTTACCTAATCATCTGATTAGCTGAAGAGCCATAATGGATAGGGATAATTTGTAAATAGATGAATTGGCATTTATATGGAGAAGGTCAGCAAACCAAATTGCAAAATTTCAGTTAAAATAATCGCAGAGTTCATTGACCTTAAGCCATTCAATGCTGCCCAAGTCGTGCATAGCCGCAGCTTATGAAATTATGAATGCGCCTGGCAGAGCATCTAATGTTGCTGTTGTTGTTGTTGTTGTTGGTGCTGCAAATTTAATCAAGCCAAAATCAATTTAAAATAGATTCATTTTGGCCGCTAATTGATGTGCCGCCGGCTAATTAACAAATATTTGCCAACAGCAGACAGCCGACAGCCGACAGCCAACAGAGGCAGAAAAAGCAGCTAATTAAACACTTTTCGGCTCATTCGCGAAGGGCTTTAAATGTTTTCGTTAAGACATTTTGTCGAGCATAAGCAAATTGCGTGGCAACAACGTTTTGACACTTTGCCCAGCGGCTCTCCTTGGATCCTTTGATGGTCCTTTAAACGTAACACCAGCAACAGTAACAACAACAACAACAACAGCAACAACAACAACTAGTTAATTACAACAGTGCGCAAATTTCATTGACAGCCTCTGCCGCACGCCGTCGAGCATAATGTAAGATAAATAGTTATAATTAAAGATAACAAATACACTCGACTCGCCTTTCTGGACTGACGCTCTAAGCGTACGTTAATAACTCGAGGACATTGGACAGACAGTCCCTGTTAACCAAAGCTGACAAATTTGGATGTATCAAATGTCTTATATCATTTGAAATTCGAAGAGAATTCACTTGAGCTCTAGCTGATATCGAAATGTACTCGAATCTCTCTGCTTGTTTCTCTCTCTATCTATATCTTTCTCTCTCTATCTCTATCTCTCTCTTTATCTCTATCTTTCTCTCTCTCTCTCTCTCTCTCTCTTTCTATCTCTATCTTTTTCTCTCTCTCTCGCTCTCTCTCTCTCTCTGCCTCTCTCTCTCTCTCTCTCTCTCATAATTGACCATAATTTATGTCTCATTATTATGCCAAAACTTTCGATTGATTGATGGATTGATTGATTGATTGAGTAATTTTAGAAATATATGTGATGCATTCACTATGAAATTCTGGAAAAAAGTTCGAGCTAACGTTTTTTGAAGCCATGATTGAAAGCATATACGAGAGCATATATATGTAAGTGCATTATTGAAGGCTTAGTTGTAAGCATGATTGAAAATTACAAGATATGATTGAAGGCGCAGCTCAAAGAATAATTATAAATTTTAACTATGATTGATGTACAAAGCATGATTGAAGAGAAGATTGAACAGATGATGTAATGCATATGATTGAAAATTGATTGAAAATTGATTGAAAATTGCGCTGATAAGCAACACATACGAAATTCAAGCATGATTGACATTGTGCTTGAATAATATACTAATAATGTCGTTCTATGAAGGCAATGAGTCACGTAAGAGATGATTGAAGCTATGATTGAAGAGCGTGTATCTTCAATAGATCACTAAATCATTAAAATCACGTTGAAGACATGGTTGAAGGCATAGAACCAATCAATCATTCCCAATCCTATGCTTATTTCAGTTCATTTTATTGATAAACCTCGAACTTAACTCCTTCCCAACTATACTCCTTCAAGCATTGCCACTTGGCTATATTTGCGGCACATCTGGCTGAATCAAGGAATTCTGGCTTTAAGCACAGTTAATATTTTTGACAACCAGTTGGCGCAGCTGTTGGGCCTTCATAATTGTGCCGTAAAATAATGATTAATACAACTTGTCAACGTGTGGCAACGCCAGCGACAAAGAGTGCTGCCACCTGTGCCGTCTGATTCGATTTGAAGACCCACTCACTTTGACAGTTAGATGAGATGTTGCGTAAAGCGCACGTAATACCCATATAAAAAGCTGCCCATTCATACGGGCAGCGTAAAGCCGACATATTTCGCCAGTGTGACCAGTCCGATGAAAAGTCTTGCGCCACATTAAACAAATCTCAATTTGTAGCTGGGCTCACCGTCCCTCCCCTCCACCTCCGCGCCCCCGCGCGCCCTGCCAGTCGGGCGAAAAGGAAACATCAAATAAGCAGGATAATGCCATGAAGGTGAGCATTAGATACATATGTAACATGTCACCTGGCTCTGCCGGCTAAGTGGTTTCCTCTAAGCCTCCCCCCACTACCCCTCTACCCAGCTGCCCACCTGCCCTCCTCCCTTTCACCTGCCCAACTGCGCATCGATTGCCAAAAGCAAAGGCAAAATTCAAAGAGGGAAATCTTTTTGGACAGCATTTGCTTCAGCGCACTTTAAGTGACAGACACGGCACATGTTGGCACACACACACACACACACACACATAGATGGGGTATATAACAGTGAGTGTGCGTGTGTGCGTGTGCGTGTGTGTGTTTGGTTGGCCTGGGAAAAAGTGACTGGCGCTTAATAAAGCCACACGAAGCGGAAATGAGCATGTAATGTTAACGGAAATGCGTTCAACGACGCCATCTTGCCGAAACGAGAATCCGTTGCACGAACAGCACGGAACAGACAACGCAGTGCAGCATGCAGCTAGCTAACATGCAACATGCAATCCCCACACACACACATATACATATATGTATATAGATACATATATATATACATAGATATAGATATATATGAGTGTAATATATATGTATATACACCACACGATGGGGCGGCTTGGGCTAGGTATTGCTGCTGCCAGCTGAAATTGAAATTGGCTTGGCTTATTCTAAAATACCCCAGAGCAAGAGCAAAGTGTTAAATTGTGTAGCGAACGAACGCGCTTGTCTCTGGCACTAAATGAAAATACAGCTAACAAAAAATGGCTCATAGCGCGGTTGGTGGGAAATGTGACTGACTGAGAGCTACCCTGCAACGGGGTAAAGCTGAAAACTATTTTATTTATTTGAGACTTTGTATATCTGCCTCTGTGTCGTTTCCTCTCTGTATTTCTCTCTTTCTCTCCCTTTCCCTCTCTTTTTCTCTTTTTCTCTCTCTCTCTCTCTCTCTCTCTCTCTCTCTCTCTCTCTCTCTTAATCTCTCATTATCTGACTGTCTCCGACTCCCTTTTTCTCTCTCTGTCTCATCCTTCAATTCACTCTTCGGCTATCTTTTTCCCTTTCACTCTTTCTTTGTCCTCTACTCTTTATATCTCTCCGTTTTTCTCTCTCGCTCTCTCTCTCTCTCTCGCTTTCTGCCACTCTCTCTACTTCTCTCTCTCTCTCTCTCTCTCCTTCTGTTCCTTTCAAAATTTATATACGAAGAAGGATTTTTTCAAAGCCATAGCCCCCATCTCAAACTTATAACGTCCAGCTCTAATAGTCTTCTAGTTGGACTCCTACAACCAAATATTGAAGAACAGTAAAAATAAAACATAAAAATAAAACAAATATTTGAAAAAAAAAAATAATAATAATAATAATAATAATAATAAATAAATCCAGAAAGAAATATAATGAAATTGAAAAGTATTCCAAAATATATATGTATATATATCTATGCATAAAACACCATCTGAAATGCCATTCTGTTTTGTATACACTTAAAACAAGAATACCCCTTGGAAAACATTTTTAATGGTTTTTTGTGTATAGAGAAACGTCAACAAAATAAGTAGAATTTATGTAGTTGCGGTTGCACGACTGCAAAATACCCGACATAAACAACCCGACGCATATTACAGAGAGAATATCCTCTATATATGTACATATATATGATAGAGGTAATTTTAATTTTATGCCACCCATTAACTAGAAATTAGTATTGGTATTTTCTAACAATTTATATTGATTTTGAGTTCCCTCTGAAACGTGCTAAGCAGTAATATCAGTTTGAATTTCTAATATTCTAATTAACTAGAAATTTCACTTAAAGTCCATATATATACAAGAGTCTGTATGGTATATATAAATATGGAAGTTTATTAAGAAATATTTTATGCAAACTCATGAAACACAAACGCTGACAATTTGCCACTGCTCGTTGCTAGAGTAGAAAGCACAAAACGTGTAAAAAGCGATAAGAGGAGGCAGATAAGGGGAGAAAGAAAGAAAGAGAAAAAAAAAGCATGGAAATGGAATGGAATGGAATCAAATCGAATGAAAATCGAGAAATGGGCATGGGCTGGTTGCAGCAGTCAGCGATGCACTCTGGGGAATCCCCCGACGGACGTGAATGCCAATGCTAAAAGCGTGCGAGTGGGATGAACGACGCTAGATACGATATAAACTCATATGTATATACATATATATACATATATTAAGAGATATGGTACAAGGTGCTGAACGAGCTGTGAATACACACACTCACACACACAGACGTACTCGTGCATCATTGGTTATTTATTGGTTTCCACTAAATAAATCGACTCGAAATTGGCAAACGTCGCAAAATGGACATTATTGGCCTCTATTGGAGCACCACGTTCCACATGCACATCATCAGGGCAGCTGACACGTTCAACACTCGGAATCTGGGGCACGAAACGCTACCGAACACGTTCTACTAAATCAAAATGGCTCTGTCGACACGAGATCCACAAGACTTTAACCCAAATGCTACTTATCCAACGAGCAGCAACCGAAAATGGAGCACTAAATAAACGAAATGTTGTCAAGCAACGCGGACACATGTTTAAGTATATTATTTATTTAGTCAACTTTTCACTTGGTACAGTGGGGCGAAATGAAGCTTGCTTGCTAATAAATTGGGTGTGCATAGTGAAGGGCTTACTGAAGGGAGGCAGAGTCTGTGGGGATGCAAAAGTCTATGGAAGAGTCAATGAAGGAGAGAGCAGAAGATTATAATAAAAATGAGAGAGAAGTGTAGAGATGGAAGAGGCCTTAGAAAAAGATCTTGATCTTGATGATGTAGTAAGGGCCTCCAGTATAATGAGCCTGTAGTAGAAAGATCATAGTAATAAGAGTCTTTATATGTAGAGAACCTATTGAAGGAAGAATCTGCAAATTGAACGAAAGAGTCAATAACCGGAAAAGTCTATAGAGGGAAAAGATTATAGGTTAGGATAGAATAGAAAAAGGATATAGGAAGGAAGGGGATGATACATAGGTTATAAGTTATAACATATATCTTAGGTTAGGATAGGAAAAGGGTATAGGATTAATGAGGATGATACCCGTAGGAAGAGTCTATAAAAGGATTTTGCGTGGAACAATTAGATTCTATTAAAAACGGAAACAGTAATGAAAAGAAAGTCTATAGATGAAAGAGTTATTGAGGCAAGAAGTAAGAGCAGGAAAAATTAGTACAAAGAAGTTAAAAACTGAGAGAGAAGAAAACAAGCTTTTACTCTAGACAAGGGTGCACAGTAAGAACTAATGAGAAGATGATAGATAGACTTTCTTATCTCACATCAAAGTAAAAACTCCTTAGAATCTCAGTCTCTACATCTTTCTCTCCCACTATCTCAGCAACATGTAAGGCGCTGTCGCTCCATGTTCCTCACCCTGTCTCCCTCTCTCCCACACGCTCGCCCACACAGCCATTTGAATTCACATTCTCACATATCCAAATAGATTTGTATGTATTAGCCAAGTGTGTGGACTCTTTGGTCTATTTGGCCGGGCCCCATTGATTGTCGGCATCTTTTGAGTTAGGCTCGGCAGGGTTCGACCCGGTCGGCCCGGTTGGCTCATTAGCCAAAATGCGGCGGCTCATTTTGCGTGTAATTCGCTTGATTGTCGGCTGATTGCAGGCGCACAGCAAATACTTTTGCATACTTTTGGGCCATGGGCCACGGGCCACGGACTGTGGACAGCGGACAGAGGACAGAGGACTCTGGGTGTCCCCAAAGATTATGGGACATGATTATTAGACAGTATTTACCGATGTCACGTGAAGTTGGGAGCCTCTCTCTCTCTCTCTCTCTCTCTCTCTCTCTCTCTCTCTCTCTCTCTCTCTCTCTCTCTCTCTCTCTCTCTCTTTCATTCTCTATCTCTTTTGCTGTTTTGCTCAGCATGGTGAACCTCTTTTCAAAACTTGTTATGAGCAAGCAAAAAATACTTTCATTTTATTTGGTCGACTGTCAGGGGATTTGGCTTTGACAGGCAAACAGAGCCGATGCGAACGATAAGAACGGCAATAACTTTAAAAGTCGCTGCGGGCTACCGTCCCAGTCCCCCTTCGACCGAGCAAATGGGCGCAAGTTTTAGGTGTCTCGGTGTCCCAGTGTTTGCCTATATTTTGTGAAAATCATTTGACATAATGCTCGTGCCGTACTCGTCACTGGGCCAAAACCTTTATTTACAGCAGGCAAATAGAAAGAAAAGGTCACGGCATGATAAGTCTTGTCCCATAAATACTTCCCGTCCATCGAGTTGATCAAACTCAAGGCGAAGAAACTGAATCGAATGGCAGCAACAAATTTATCAACTTTAGAAAAACAATGGAAGTGAAACTAGAAAGTTGCGAGCAATCAATGAAGAAATTGCTCAAAAGTTGGTCGTATGAGGACTGGAAGTAAATAGATAGTGAAAAGCTTAGCACTGAAACAATGGAATTGAAACAACTAAATTGAAGCCAAGCTAATGCTAAAGTAAGAGGTTTAGGTTATATATGTTATATGTTATATGTTTATAATAATAGATATTTAGCATTCGCTCAATGAAACAGTGAAATTGAAACCGAAAAATTCAATATAGAAATAGAATGGCAGTGGAACAGTTTTTATTTGATGAGCTTTGCCATCAAAAGCAAACTAAGAAAATGCTGCAACAGTGGAATTGCAGCAAATTTGTAGAAACGATGGGAATGAAACTACCGAAGTAAAGTATAGTAAATGTAAAAATTGTAACAAATAGAGGCTTTAAGTAAAATGTGTAGGATAGATCTAAGGATTAAGTGCTCGCTCAATGAAACAGTGGAATTGAAACACGAAATTATATTATATATAGAAATTGAATGGAATAGAACAGTTCTTGCTTGATGAACTTGGTAATTGAAAGTAGGCAAATAAAATATTGAAACAGTGGAATTGCAACCAATTTGAGAAACGATGGAAATGAAAAAAAGTGAAGTAGAGTCCAATTGTTGTGAGATTTGTTATAAATGGCGTAAAGGAGTTAAATGAGTAGAATAGATATTGGTAGATCAGCTTTCGCTCATTGAAACAGTGGAATTGAAACAGATACTCGATATATAGATGAAATGGTAATGAGACAGCTTTTGTTTTGTTACCATATTAGATTTCTACTATGCGAAATGACCCGGCAAGAGCGATACGAATTTCGATAACTATGTGTGAGCTATCGATAACATTGATATTATTGTATAATTATTGATCAAATATTCGATTTGTGATTCGAGGATAACCCAGATAAGTAATTAAATTTATTTATTTTTTTTTATTTTATATTTTATTTATTATTTTATTTTTAATGAAAATCGAAATTTTTGCTCAACGAGCGATGCATCGCTGCAATATGCGCGGGAGCCATTTGATGACTCAGCCAGCCCAGGACGAGCCTCGTTTATAATCGTCTAGTACACCAGTGACAGGGCTAACAAGCAGAGCGTTTTGGCCAAGACTCGCGACGCCAGCGCGGCAATAACAAAGCACAAATGAGCCAAAAATTATAGAAATTAAAGCCAACTCTGCTTAGCTTGAGGACTACCAAAAGGTGCGAGTGGATTGGAATAGAATGAGTGCTTGCGAGTCCTGAATGAACTTGATGACGTATTTGAGCTTTAAGTCCTTTATGATGTCATCAAATAAACACATTATATATAAATATTTACATATATAAACACACGTGTGCGTGTGTGTGAGTGTGTGTGTATATTTATGTAAAATAAATGATTTTCATTGTCTCTACAATTCTCAGATGAAGCTCAGCTCGCCTAGGGGGAAATCCATTTAGCTGCTTTATTTTTATGAACTTGAACCAAAACTGAAATACAATTGAAATGTGCTTTTTATGGCACTAGTTGTCTATCAGCAAGAAGAAGACAAAGAAGAAGAGCAAAAAGAAAACAACAGTAAACTAAAAGCAAGTACATGCATAGAGAACACAGTTCAATCAGTCGTAAATCTTGGCAGCCCGTTGAGCAGCCTCAGCTGTCATAGCTAGTGGTAGGGGTGACTGGGGGCA